>NC_061512.1:119419497-119529959 GCF_022539505.1 Lolium rigidum
ATATGGCCACGAGCCAATTGAAGCCAGTAGTGGCGGTTTCTTTATGTTCCCCCTTGGAGGACCAACAGGGCTATAATTACCAGCTGGATTTTTCAGTTTGCGTGATTGAGTGTGCGCGAGAGTGTTATTTCTTGGCAGCGAACATACGGAAACCAACAATACTTAGGTTTCCTCATTTTGCAATGTTCTAATTTGTGTAAACCATGTTTCAAACTATGTATTAGTTTGTGCAAACCATGTTCCCAATTATGCATTAGTTTCTGTAAAACCATGTTCCCAATATGTATTAGTTTGTGTAATGTTTGGAACTATGTTTATAAATGGAGAAGAGGAAAAAAAACAAGTAGAAAGAAAATGTGTCGGGCCACCGGAGGCACCCCAGGCGCAAACGGACGCGCGGACAAAAACGGACATTTTCGCATCCGCGGGCCGACGTAAACGGACGCGCGCGGACAATTTGGGCGTCGAAATGCATCGCCCATGCCCTAATGCAAGAGTTGCTCCTGGACCTGTATTCTGCACATGCATTGCCAGCATGCTCCTGATTTTTATGTGTTGTGGATTTGTCTCCTCTTAATTAGCCAACCAACATATCTACACATTTAATGCAGACCTAATTAAGTGGCCTAATAGGAACCGGTGGGCCTAAGCTGCTTGCTGAACCACTAAGCATGGACAAAGGCAGTATTTAACAACTTTGTAATGAGTGTTCATTCTGTTCAACAAATCTATACAGAAATGAACTTAGTAAAATCTAGCACTTCCTCCAGATCATCGGTTGTTTCACATCATGCTGAGTCTTCTTTCGTTCTGTTTGGTGGAGTTTCAACTTCACATTAAAAACATCACAAGATTATGCTTCCACAAAAGTGGTGTGCATAGAGATATCTATTTATCGTCAAAAATATTAGTAACAACCAGCTTATTTTTTGTTATTCACCCATACACGCATCTGCATCAGATCCCCTGTTTGGCTACTTATTTACTTTTATCTTCATCATCGAACAGACAAACAAAACTGTAAGAACACCTTTTGTGCTTCATCTTCTAAGACATTGCTTGATATTGTTCCATTGCAAAGGAGATTGCTATTCGAGTTCATGATCGATACAATTATTGATGATTTATGCATTGAAGTCACACACAACAACTAGAAGGAGAATGTTAGTTCCTTTTCCAGTACCATGTGCATTTTTGTCATGGAAATGCGAATCTTACAGTGAATACTTAATGCATGCATAAATAGTAAAAACATTGGCGACAGAAACACCTGGTCTACATATTAATATTATCTGACATGCGTACAATGTGAACTGCAAATTTTGTTTGTTCTTGGCTTCACTTATGCCTATTTTCTGGTTTTGCCACTGCCTTGTATCCTTTTAGCAGTAAAATTGCCAATATCAACATCAAGTGGTTTGTTAATGCTATTGCATGGTGCATGAATAGAGAACATGAACCAAGTAGTGAATTGAGTGTGATAACTTTGTTTGCACTCTATTGCCTAACAACTCATATTCCATAATTGCAGTTTTCTCCTTCAAACAATTTTTTTCCATCATCTTGCTGGTTACAATTGGTTATGTAATCGCTACATTGTAGCGATATATTGCCTCATACAACAGGCTTGTATGTCATGTAGGTGTCCCATGTGGAGGCCTTTCGACATGTTTCATCAATCCTCAAAGAGTACGGACTTTGCCATACCGGAGATTTCTTGGACACTCTGAACCTGTATGACTCTTTGTATTGCTTCACACAATATAATTTCCTATGTGAATAAATGGTTATTTTCTGATTATTTTATGTCCTCCATTTCTTGAAGCCGGCCTTATGACTGCAGAAAGTCAAGCGGAGAGTCATGCAAAGGTGTGTCAGGCTCAAGCGATTCATTTTATATTAGATAAACTGATCCCTAATCTAATCCCCTTTTCAAAAATGGATAATAGGGCTTACAGATGCAAACATGGCAGTTACGGGAACGGCCAATCTGGATGCTGCAGAGGAAAAGGTAAAGATAATCAAATTTGGGGTTGATCTAGTTTTGGATAGACTGATGGTGTTGGGTAACGCAATCTATAAGAATATTTGCCCTTTCCTTGTTCTAATTATTTTACATCAACATTTCAATTTTTTTGTAAAGAAGTAATTTTTTTACAAATTGAATGATTTCAGATACATAATAAAATCTTTGTTTTTTAGGCGCATTTTCTTGACTTTTGACCGTGCTCATCATGCCCTAATATCGAGTCCAGATCACAACTGTTGGAAATGACAGCCTCTCCCTCATGGCACGGTAGCACATTACACAAACAGAGGTAGCCCATTATACCTTAATACTGATTTTGGTGCAGCAGCACCAAGCAGCTTTGCCTACACCTTATGGCAGCACAAATGGGTCACTAACTAGAGCACAAAGTGATGGTTTTGGTGCTGCAAAGCTGAGCAGCTTTGTAGAACTGTATTCAGCCAACATGTATTCATATTCTAATGGACTTTGGCTACTGAACCTGGATAGGTTCAAGCTGCTTTTACTGCTCATTAAATGAGCTACACAAGTACACAATACCTAATGTGTGTTTACACACACATGTATTTTTCGCGAAAACGCAAAAGCCTTGCGTTTCGATGCATTGATAGATAAGAAGGTTATATGTACAAGTCCCTGGAAGGACATACACCCCGCCTTACAACTCGACCCAAGAAGAAGAAAGCCCTATTCTAGGGGAGTAGCTGGCGGACACCCGGGCTCCCGCGTCCGCCCATTGCCGTGCCTCGGCCCTGATGTCGTTGAACAGGGATGCCACCAAAGGTTGCGCGTTGTCGAAGACCGCAACATTCCGGTGTTTCCAAATCCACCATGCAGTAAGCATGATTATCGATGAAGTGCCCTTGCGCAGCTGGCGAGGGGCGGTCCGCACCACCAGCGACCACCACTCAGCGAAGTCACCCTCAACCGTGGGAGGACCTGAGGTGGATGGAATCCACTAGAAGATCTCGTACTAGACCGTCCTGGAGAAAGAGCACCCAATGAGTAGGTGCGTCATGGTCTCCACGGAGCGGGCATCTAGGCGCGTGCGGTAAACCACGCCGCGCTAGCCTTTCGCCCGTCCAACACCTATCGAGGCAGGCCAGCTAGATAAAGAACTTCACTCTTGGTGGCGCCCAGGATTTCCAATTCAGCCTCCAAGATCCTGAGATGACTGCTCCTGGAAGAGGGTGTCATACCAGGATCGAGACGTGTACTGGGCATCCGTTATCCAACGCCAAATCAGCCTATCCTGGTCCGTCGACAGTTGCATGCCCTGAGCCTGCCCCATAACTGCACGTACCGCCAGGGTGCAAGGGCGCTCGGCGCGCTAACTATGTCAGGGATCCAAGCACGTCCTATCAGCGCTTCGCGGCGTTTAGGCACCAACGCGTAGGCCTCAGGCACCACCTCCTTGAAGGACTTGCCATCCAGCCATCTGTCCTCCTAGAAGAGGGCGGATTCCCCATTGCCGACCACCATCGAAGTGGAGGCCGCAAAGACATCTAGTTTCACCTTCGAGAACTGCATATCGAGCCCTCGCTAAGGTCGCAGGCTGTACGCGTCCTCCAAATCCAATGCTCCCTGAGACTGATCGCGCAAGATTAGGGATCCCCAGGCCTCCAAGCCGCAAGTGGCCGGCACACCCTGGACCAGCTGACGTGGCAATGGCCACCGTTGGCGTCTCGCCCTACCGGCCCGGAGGAACCCTCGCAAGATCTTGTTGACCTGCTTCAGCCGTCTTCCTATTAAGGCTTAGTATCATCAGCTGGTGCAGCGGGATCGCTGCTAGTACCACCATGGATGCTGGGGAGTTTGTTAGCTAGCCGGCCCACCAGCGGTTGGAATGACGCAGCTGACAGCCTCCCGGACCTCCTCAGTGAATGCTGCCTCAAGCTGGGAAAGGTCCTCTGAGTGGGTGCCTAGAAAATCCAAGTCCAGCGAGTGTAGCCGGTCTGCCGAGGTGCCGAGCAGGCCCTCAAAGTGCGTAAAGGTCAAGTGCGTAAAGGTCGCTTCAGCCATGGCCACATGGTTAGAGACAACCGCGCATCCACTTGCAGGCTATGAATCACGTTCTTTTGGCGCATGTATGCCGCGTGCTGATGGAAGAAGGCTGTGTTGGCGTCCCCCTCCCTCAGCCATGCAATCTTAGTTCGTTGGCGGGCCATCGTGCGCTCGAGGGAGGCCAGGCTGAAGTAGGCATGCTTAAGGTGGGCCCGGAGTCGACACTCGTCCGGAGACAATTGCCGTGATTCCATGGCGATGTCCAGCCTCAGCACCACCTCCCGCAGTATCATCAGCTGCAGTTTGACACAACCGACCTTCTTGGCGCTCCAGCTCAAAAGGCTGCGCACCGTGCGTTTCAATTTTGCGGTGAGCCTCCGGAAGGGGTCCGGGTCTCCCTCAACAACATCCCAGGCGTTCTGAACCACCTCACTAAACCCATCCAACTTCAGCCAAAACCGTTTAAACTAGAGCCGTTTTTGCTCCGCCGACCGTGTGGTACGGTCTAGGAGGAGAGGGCAATGGTCCGCCACCACCGTCGCCAAGCAGTGCAACGTGCATCTATTGTGGAGCTCCTCCCAGGCAACCATGACAAACACCCGATCAAGCCGAACGAGGGTAGGAGTTTCCCTCTCGTTGGACCAAGTGTAGCGTCGCCCGTGCAGGTAGATCTCTTTGAGCTCGCAGCAGGAAGCGACGGAATCTGCCCATCATCCTGCGGTTTAGATTCCCGTGGTTCTTATCTTCATCACGGTAGATCATATTGAAATCCTCGCATAGAGCTCATGGTCCCTGGTGAATCCCGCAGATGTCGAGAAGTTCAGCGAGGAAGGCGACCTTGTCAACCTCAGCAACCACCACCATGGTTCCCCCCTAGGGAGACACCCTCGCCGTGACACTGTTAGCACTGAAATGCGCGCTATCTAGCTGCACCAATCTGCTCACCCATGCCACAATCACCACACCTCGCGTGTCAGTCGTTGGCAAGCAGCAGAAGTAAGCATCAAAATCCGCGCCTAGCTTCTCCATAACAATGGCATGAGTTACAACTGAAAGCTTAGTCTCCTAAAGGCATACAATGGACACACTCGAAGTACCCACTACACTCCTAACATCCGTACGCCGTTCGCGATCATTAAGGCCTCGCACATTGGCCACCATTATCTTTGGTTCGTACAACATTGGAACTGCGCTAGCACACCCGTAGATCAACGTCAGGGCCACCCCCTTCAACAGACATCGAATGCGTTTTTCCTGATCATCAAGCGACTACCAACATAACTTCTTTTTTTGCGGAGAAGGGAAAGCTAAACTCTGTCAACAACCTTGAAGTGCTCTCCATCACACACAAGCATGAAGGCATTGTCCGCCAGAAGCTGTAATCTTGACACCCTCGCCCTCAAAGCAGCTTTGGTTCATCGACTCCACTTCAGCAGATGTCATCATCTTCTTCACTGGAATCAGCCAGGATCCGGCCACAACAGTAGTGGTGGAGCTTGAGCTAAGGCCTCCAAGGAAATCACCTTCATACTCATATTTTCTTTTTTGCAATCCATTGAGCAAGGAAGTAGGTTGTCTTCTGCCAGATGACCTGTAAACCCATCCATGGGGTACGATTAAAGCATAGCTCATTAGTAGTGAGCCAGATAACCCATAATACTGCAGCATTGATCATATTAAGCATTTTATGAGTTTTATTCTGCTCCCAGAAAGCAGCCAAGGATTCTATTGAAACCTGGGAGGATCCTAACCTAGTCACATGCAAAATCTCTTGCCAAATAGCTCTAGCAACCACACTCAAAAAACAGTTGTGTACTTGTTTTAGGTTCATTGCAAAAGACACAAGTCAGATCATCCACGTTTGGTCTCTTAACTTGATTATCTCTAGTGAGAATCCTATTATGAGACAACAGCCATAAGAAGTGAATTTTTGGTGGTACTTTAATTTTCCACACATTTTGTATATAAACAAGTAAAATCCCCCTAAATTTGACCACTGCATATAGGGATTTCACACTATATAAGCCATTTGACTCAAGCTTCCATGTCAGATTAATCTGGAGGGTCTGTGCAATCTGCAATACCTCATACCATAACAACATTTGTTTGTGATCAAAGCATCTTCTAAAGGTCACTTTAAGCTGTGCCCCATCCCACAACTCAGCAATAGTGCCATTCTGAAATAATTTCCTAGTATTGAATTGCAAGACTGGAAGATCCAAACCAGCGGTCCTCCCAGATTTGATCTTCTTACCATTCCCCACTTTCCATTGATACCCAAGCTTAGCAGCTTTAGCTTCCCAAACAACTCCTTTCCAAAATGGTGAGACACCCACTAAGGTGGAGGAGAAAATGTTTGGATTATTGACATTATACTTATAATCTATCACTTGTTTCCAAAGTTTGATATCATCTAGCTGGTATCTTTTAATTCAGGAAGCAAGGAGGCACATGTTCATTTCAGCTAAGCTTGGAATGCTAGTCCTCCAAACTCCTTTTTTCGTGACACCAATCCCCAATTTGCTAAGTGATACTTATAGTGTCCCTCATAATTATCCCACAGACAATGGGCTACAGTGGGCCATCTGTGAGTTAATCAAGACTATTGCCCATTTAGGGAATTTTATAACACACAACAAATATAAAGGGATACTAGCAAGGGCACTTCTAACTAGCTCCAACTTGGCAGCATGGCTAAGAAGTTTTCCTCTCCAACCAGCAGCCTTTTTTAAATTTTTATCAATTATGGGCTGTAAGTCTTTTTTCTCAACTTCTTCTGGAACTTAAAGTCCGAGAGACCACCTGTGCCTCATGTTCATCAACCCTAATGGGAATTAGGTCACATTTGTGGAAGTTAATCCTCATCCCACACATTTTCTCAAAGCAATATATCATCTACTTTAAGTGGGTTGCAGAGGTTAGGTCATTTTTTCAAAAATAACAAAGTATCATCAGCATACTGCATGCTAACAACACAACACCAGTATTATTTAAGCCTTGCATCAAGCCATTCTTGTAAAAACATCAACCATGAAATTTGAAAGAATGGAGGAGGCAGGATCACCCTATCTCTGTCAAGAAAAACTCACTATTCTCATCATTTAATCTCACCCCCACAGAGCCTTTTTCTAGAATAGTTTTCAAAATATTAAGCCATCTGGAGCTAAAGCCCCCTTTTCCTTAACATTTCAAACAAAAAATCTCTATTGACTCTGTCATAAGCTTTCTCATAACCAAGTTTGAAGATAAAGCCAGACTGATCACTAATTTCATGTGCGCACACAACACTCTCTAGTATGTTACCTACCTTTAATAAAAGTTGTCTGGTTAGGAGAAATAAAGGCCTCACTAACCACACAAAACCTATTGGTTGCACATTTCAAAAAAAATTAAAACTGTAGTTAGTCAAAGCAATAGGCGCATCAACCTCTTTTGAAATCAAAGTCAACAGTGAAAAGTTCAACCGAAATAAATCCAACTCTAGTCATGAACCATTGCCATTAAATCATCTTTGATCAAATCCCAGAAGTGTTGATAAAATAAAAAGGAAAACAATCAGGGCCAGGGGCTCCTTCAGCATAAGAGCCAAAGATAGCTTCCCTGACATCATGCCATGTTCAGTAAAATCTGTGTGTAACATATTATAATGCTCAGGTGTAACCATCTCATCTTCATGCCAGAAGTCATCTACCAAATCAATGTCTAGTCTATTTTCATAACCAAACAATTTTTTATAGTAGTTAACAACAATGTCAAGCATACCTTTGTTATCTTCCACCATCCCATCAGAGCCTTCAAGCCCACTGATTTGCTTCTTCCTCCTTCTCTGGTTCGCTACAACATGGAAAAAAAAGCAGTGTTACAATCACCTTCAAGGATTATTCTTTTCCTCGATCTCTGTCTAGCTTTAATCTCTTCATTCTTCCAAATTTTAGTTAAATCAGAAGAAATGTCTATTATTCTTTTCTTAGAATTAGGAGACAAATGAGTGGATTCAGCAGCAATGTCCAGTAAGTCATACTCTCCCACCAACTCCCTATTATTCCTATTTTGACTAGCTTCAAGATTGGCATTCCAACCTCTCAAACCTTTTCTTGTATTCCTAATTTTAAACTGCCATCTATCAATAGATTTTTAAAGGGAACAAGGAGCTGACCAGAACTTGGCCACAACCTGATCAAACCCCTCTACTTGAAGCCACCATTTTTCAAACCTAAATTATTTAGTTTTTGGTGGCCTAATGGCACCAGTGTCAACAACCAGAGGTGTATGGTCACTCCCCACCCTTGGTTTAGCAGACACATTACTAAACATATTATCCCAGCAGGTAGATACAAAGACTATCAAGCAAATTCATAATCATATTCTCTTGGTTATTACCCCAAGTGAACTGTCTAGTGACATTTTTTATCTCCATGAGTCCAAATTTATTTATCCATTCATTAAACAAATCAGCCCAATGCTGATTAATATTCCCAGTGTTCTTCTCACAACTTTTTCTAATGAGATTGAAGTCTCCTCCAACTAATGTTGACCCCATCCAATTAGCATAAACATTATGCAACTCATTTATAAAATCTAGCTTATGGTCCTCATAAGCAGAACCATAGACTGAAATAATTATCCACATTATCCCATCCTTCTTATTTTTGATTAAGACAGAGACATAATATATATGAATGTCCCATCTAATAACATCAAAGAGGTCAACACTAATTCCAACAATAATACCCCCAGCTGTATCATTGGCAAAGAGCCAATTCCAACTGTATTTATCATAAGGGTCTAATTGTTTAAGCTGTGTTGGGGTGAATTCCACTTTTTTAGTTTCTGAGAAACAGATAATATCAGGGCATGTCTATCTAATGAGATCATGCACATGAATAAGCTTGTTAGGTCTATTCAGACCCCTAGGATTCCAAATTAAAGCAACTACCATTTTTTAAATCTTAGTTTTTTCCTACTCCTTCTCTTATCAGAGACCTCAATCCAAGCATTCTCATTAACATCTTGATCACTAATGTAATCAACATGCTCGCTCTCATGCATGCCATAGTTGGCATCACGGTGATCTTTTTGGAAATTATAAATTCTGTCCAGTTCCACATTTTTTATTGTATTAATGTTATCATCAATTTTAGTACTGCTACAACCCAGGTTAATACCTGCAGCTTTAGCTTTTCCATGCAACACCTCATTATCTAAAGCAGCAAAAGAATTGTTAGGCCAGAACGTTTGGATTTACCTAATGGGGCCTCCAGGTTCTTGACTTATTTTATATCCTGAGCCTTTTCAATAGCTGTTCTTCCATCCCTTTGGATCCTGCTGCTCATACGAGGCAAGCAAAAAAATAGTGATCAAGACTTCTCTTTACGGATGGGAATTCTTTTTATCTAGGATTTTCCTCATATCTGACGCACTCGACATCTACCATGGTTGGTTTGCCTTCCTTTGAAGCAGATATAAATAGCTACTTTAGCACTTGTTTGAGTTGCCTCCAAATGCATATCACCTATTGCAATGCCCACATCATTCCAACTATTTATATAAAAATTACAAACTATGTACAGACGATGTACAACAAGAACCAAAAATTACAAGAGTGTGCTAAGCCATGATGACAGGCTCTCATCAAGAGAACTTTTCACCCTATGCTTAAGCATGGTGATATCTAAGACAAAACCCACTTTCCAGCCCTTGAAAGAAGGTTATGCTCAAAAATCTAATTATTTCTTTGTTTCCAAATATTCCACCAAGCTAGGATTACCACCTCAGTAAAACAAGGACCCTTTGCAAACGCCAGACTCTCCTCTATGGAATAGTTCCTCCATTAAATCTGAAGATAAGTCCATATCCTGGAACAGGCATGTAAAGAACAAATGTTTCCAATCCTCAAGAACATGATGACATAGCACACAGTCATTATTATCTGTGACCTTCCACTGCCTCTGGATAAGCATATCCTTAGTGTTAATCCTGTCATGAAGAATCAGCCATGCAAAAAACTTGTGCTTGGACATACATTTAGACTTCCAGATAATTTTGGACAGCAAATGGTCATGCATCAATACAAACTGCTGTTTGTAGAAAGATCTAGAAGAGTTTATTCCATTATTAAACTGCCAGGACCAAATATCATTACCATCCTGGATAGGTGTAGTGATCAAGATATCTTGGAGCTGATTATACTCATCAAAAGCTTCCACAGATAAGGGCAAATGGAAAGCATCATGTGCAGCTAGTTAACTCAAAAACTCCTTAACGGAGATCAGTCTATCCTTAGCAAAAGAGTATAACCTTGGTAACTTTTCAGATAGAATGTCATCTTGCCACTTATCATCCCAAAATAAAGTAGAGGACCCTGAACAACCTTGCATAATGTCATGTCTCTCCACAAATCCACAAGGCCAATCACCCCTCTCCACCAAAAGACCCAGATAACGTCACAACATGTGGAACAGTATCATAATAGTATGATTCCTTGATCAACTTTACCCATGGCACATCAGCATTATTATAGAACTTATCCAAATGTTTCAAGAGCAAGGCCTTGTTTTGAAGTTGCAAGTTAATAATACCCAGCCCACCCTTGTCCTTTGGTTTACAAACCATACTCCAAGCAGCCAAAGAATTTACTCTCTCTTTGTTCTTATCCTTCCTCTGCAGACATCTTCTAGCTTTGTCAATTATTTCAATCACTCCCAAAGGAATGACCAAAGTGCACATGAAATAAGTAGAGAGAGATGACAAAACAGAGTTGACCAAAACCAAAATGTCCCCATAAGAGAGAAAAGACAGTAGCCGAAAGCACGGCATTCCAACTATGGTTCATCTTTGCCATCCTAATGTGTTTCCCATCAGTTTTTTTACCAAAAAGGGGCAAATGTAATAAAAAGTAGGCTTAATTAGCTTAATAACACAGCTGAACTGTGTAGCTTACAAGTAACATCAACATTGGGGCTTCACCAACGGGGCTTCCACATTATTGTTATTTCCTACACCTTAATGTTCTTAAATGTTTGTTGCATCTGAAATGTATTTGGTGCCTTTGAGAAAGATTCTGATAGAAGATGCAGTGTAACATAGTCTTTAGAAGCAATAACAAAAGCATGTTTCAGCTCAGATGTTTGTGCCATGCATTGTGCTGGTTCGATAGCTTTTTATGTTGCTTAGGCATGCTGCTTAAGTACTAAACTGCGGTAACATCATTCATATCTAATGAAACACCTTTGTTTTGTATTGATCAACATAAAACATCTCAAGAGAGAGGTGTTGGCTGGAAGTATAGATGTTTCTGTTCTTTTATGATGTACCTCTAATGTAATATTTGACAGGCTGTGAGAAAGAAAGGAGGCGGAGGATGGGATCCCACATATACAAAGAGAAGTTTTTACCCTTATTGGAGATCAGTATTACTAGCCCGGTTTCCTGTGAAGGTGTATCCAGCCTATGATCCTAGGTCTGGGCTTAAACCTGGACAACTCCGTGTCTGTGTGAGTAAAAAGTTAATGGCCAATTCATCTTCTCCATCTCCAAATCATAAACTTGGTCCAGCGCAAAAAATCTCGCCACTTAAAAGAAATAACCAACCCAGAAGGTGCTTTATCACTGCTGCTACTGGTGCATTCAGGCTCTTGAAGGCGCTAAAGTAGAGTAGAAAGGTATGCCAGGAGTTTTCATCTCCCTGTCCCAAGTTTTCTGAAGATGCCCCACATAAACGGACACTATTTAAGTCTGAAATGGGTCGCGCCCTTGGAGACCGGCTGCCATGTAAGAGGCAGCCGCTAAGGAAGCCCCTCTGTTTGCTGAGGGATCCATGCGGCCACTAGCTCGAGTTGTGGGGCTGTGGGGGTTCCTCAACCTCCACGTATTGATGCCAGGGGTGCCTTCGCCTTGCTCGTGCCGATGACTCCCTCTGCCCTCTCTCCCTAGTTTCCTCCATGGTTGGTGAACTCAAGGACCCCTTCAACCCGGACTTCCATCGAGCTGCTGAAGGATCCTTTGGAGTTCAACTGTTACGACCCTTTTACTGCACAGGCTTAAGCAATTGTAAATTCCATGGTGAAATTTTGTCACATTCAAAGTGTATATGCCAATGCGACTCAGGTTATCGTGATCATTTCTGTATTGATCATGGAGGATGTAACTCAATTTTTTATACGTCTACCAGGGTGGAGTTTCTTTAGAAGCTTATGCAGTAACCATTACTCTTGCTGTTCCGATCTTCTGAGCATGCTTTCCTCTGCAGAAACAATAGTTCTAATATTTGCCTGTTGCTTTTAATTCTCCTGTTAATAAGTAGAAAACAATTTTCCATTGCCTTGTTGATGGATACAATCTCATATCATGTGTCGTGTTCAGCTATTCTAATCTAAATTCAGAAGTTGATTGTCATAATTTGGAACTTGGCAGTTTATGCATATTCCCCCTGTTCATGCTTGGCTGGTTGAAGAGGAGAAGCAGGTGACAAGGAACTGTATGCTGACATGCATGAGTCATTGGTGCCTTGTGAACGTAGCAACATATGAAATAATTTCGAAGCAACTCTGAAGAACACTCGAGATCACAACAGTATCGAAGCTATCTGAATGTAGATCTTATTGCAAATTTGCAACCAGGGTGTCAGCAGGCGCTTACATGCTTTCAGTACTCACTCATTGAGGATAGTGGGAATGAGTGTTGTATCAAAGCCACGCAAATGGAGAATCCTCCCACTCCACCCCTTCACCTCCGGCGAAAGGTGCAGCTGCGTGAAGCCCGCACAACGGACGGAGCTGGTAGGGCTTGCTCTTTCGTGCGGCTAATCTTCCTTAGAGCATCTCCAGCCGCGTTCTCAAATCGTCCCCCAAAAAGATTTGAAGCGCGTCGGACAAAAATTCATGCCCAGCCGTACGCCCTAAAGTCTACTTCCGTCCGGCGGGGCCCAATACGGTGTTCGGCGCCTCGATGCCGTCTCCGCTACATAGGGTACGCTCCGGGCACGCTGGACACAAAGAAAAGCGTGATGGGCTCCCACCTGCCGGCCACTATTTCCATAACCGTTGGTTTGCACCTTTTATTTCTCGTCGCTCCTTCCCTCCCGCGCCTTCCACCCCTCCGCCACCGCTCGATTTGCTGGCTGTTTCGACGGCAGATCTCTTCTCGATTCGGGCACCGCCGTTGCGGCTGGCTCTCTCGCCGGCCTTTTCGCCGTCGTCGCTTCGCAAGGGCGTCCCAGAACGCAGCATCAAATCCGCCCCACCTCCGCGCACATAAGGTGTTTGACACCTTGTCAGGTAGGCGCAATAGGCCGCGGTTCATTGTCTCGTCAGCCGCAGCTGAATTTTAACCATTAATTTTGCTTCAGACATGGATAGCGACGACGAGATGCTTGTCCGAGTGCTGGAGGACGAGCAAGCCTTCGACGATGACATCCGGGAGCATTTGCTGATCATCGCGTCCCTCCAGTACATGCTTGACGCCAAGGAGGAGAAGCGGAATAGGCCGCACCGCGGAGGATCAAGGCCCGGGAGAAAGAAGTCAAATCCCGGCGGAGGATAGACGGCCATACCATGCTGCACAACGACTACTTCGTAGATGACGCAACACAGGCCGGCAATTTTCGGCGCCGGTATAGGATGAGCAAGGGTTTGTTCATGAATATCCTCCACGGCGTTCGAGAGTTCGACCCCTACTTCAAGCTGAAGCACGACGCTGTAGGTGTTGCCGGGTTCTCATCGCCATGAGGATGCTTGCATACAGAGCACCTGCTGATACACATGACGACTACCTTCGCATGAGTGATTCTACTACCATTGAGTGCATTTACAGGTTTTGTCGAGCTGTGGTGGGAAAGTTTGGCAAATACTACTTGAGAGGGCCAACCGAAGAAGAAACTGCAAGGATCATGGAACAAAATGCTGCAAGAGGATTCTCTCGGGATGCTTGGAAACATCGATTGCATGCACTGGTCATGGAAGAACTGCCCGTTTGTTTGACAAGGTATATACAAAGGGCGTCATGGATATTGCAGTGTGGTTCTTGAAGCTATGGCAGATTATGACATGTGGATTTGACATTCTTTCTTTGTTATGGCGGGATCACACAATGACATCAACGTGTTGCAGCAGTCTCCGGTGTTCAGCAAAATAGTGGACGGTCATGCTCCACATGCAACAATGAGATCAATGACCATCAATATACCAAAGACTATTATCTAGACGATGGTATATATCCAAAATGAGTCATTTTTGTCAAAACAATCTCGGCTCCATCAGGTCAGAAGAATTGCCACTTTGCTTTGCGACAGGAGGCCTGCAAGAAAGATGTCGAGCGGCCATTTGGTGTGATTCAAGCTTAATTTGCAATTGTCTGGTGCCCTGCTCTAAGCTGGTCTCACGACGAAATGTGGGAGGAGATGCAAGCTTGTGTAATCATGCATAACATGATCATCGAGGATGAACGCAAAAAAATCATGTTAGGACACATGTTGGTCCCTAAGTGTCAGGGCTCTCTTGCGGAGGTTGATCATGAGTTGCCTGCAGATTTTGCTGATTTCCTCACCATGCACGCAGAGATCCGTGACAATAATGTTCACGAGTAACTTTAAAATAATCTCGTTGAGCATGTGTGAAGGATCAAAGGATTATCAGAATGCCGCGACGCCTTGATCTACACATTTATTACATTTGTTTAGTTGTTTCATTGTTTGTTGTATTTTAATTTGAAAACAATTTTGGCAAACATATTTATTTGTATGCTATATTTAATAAATGATTGTGTTTCCGAAAACCCTATAAAAAGTTTGAGGGCGGCATTTGGAAACGCGGCTGAGAGCGACATCCCCCAAACCAGCACGAACAAAACACGTCTACTAAACGCTCGATCCGACGCTGTTTGGGAGATGTTTTAGGGACGTGGCTGGAGATGCTCTTAGGCCTCGTTCAGTACACGTGTTGTGTTGATTTTGTAGTATATTTTCCTTGGCCAGCCCAGTAAATAACAAAAAAATCGCCGCCCCACGTACGGATCGGCAGGCCTGGCTTAAAAAGGATGAGCCCGGTAATCCTCCTGAAAACTTGTCTGGTTAAAGAAGATTTAAAACGCAAAAAAAGAAGATTTAAAACGCAAGTACCCCCTCGCGTTTTGGAAACCTGCGATTGCAACGGCGAAATCCCCGTTTCAGCTGTTAGCTCGTGCTTTTGGAAGTAGCTAGATTCCAGCACTGGAACTGACTGACTTTATACAGAGACAGAAAAGGCAGCAATCCAAGCTCTTTTTGAATCGGATATTGGATAGGCTAAGCTAGGTGTAGCCCGCTTTCTCTACGGTTTTGCTGAACTTGTCAAGCCCGGGGGCCTTTAGGGAATTTTTGAGAATGATATGTTTTAGGATAAAATCATTATACAGAATAATTGCAGTAGCGATAAAATGTAGGAAGGAGAAAGTTGATATTAGTTTCAATGAGTCATGTGAATTGTAGAAAAAATAGGTAAACAAGGCGGGTTAATATATATACGTTGAAAAGCAAGGGGATAAATTGAACGAAATGAAGAGCAATCCAGAATCCTATTTTATATACTATAAGAAAAATGCACTCAAAACTTGGAAACTGAAGATGTTCTAACTGATATAGGTAGTGCCATCTTGTAGTGCGTGACTCAACCGCTCATCGCACCTCAGCTCACTGCTCAATGACCAAGCGGGAGCAAACAAGGATAGGCTACTACTTGACTTTGACTACACTTGAAAGCTACCTTAAGAAACTCCAATTTAGCCTCTCGAATTCGAGGTGCTAATTCCAGTTCCTCAGCTGGCAACTTCTTCTACCAAACAAAGGAGGGCTTGCTTCCATTTGGATTGACATCTTGATACAATGATTTACCTAAATAATAAATTGAGTCAATGGTGACAGAGCCGAGGAAACGGATGCGCGAAAGCCGTTGCGCTTGTTTGTGGCGCAGCCGTTTTCTTGCTGGAAGAAGAGCCGCTTCTTTTTTGTGTTCATGGCTCGTTTCAGCCTATCCTTGATATACTTCTTTTTTTCGAGAACCGAATCTATTAATAATCATCAACATTAGTACAAATAGTTTAAAAACTAAATAAAATTATAAATTGGTATTCAGACTACCTGACGACGACTACAGACACTAGCACGAGCCAAAGACGCGCCACTGTCCTCGCCCCTCCACCGCTGGAGTTAGGAAAAATTTGTCGCGGTAGAGCTTGTTGTAGTAGACAGACGAGAAGTCGTCGTGCTAAGGTCCCAAAGGCCCAGTGCACCAGAGCAGCAATCATCGACAATGATGACAACCGTAGATCGAAAGAGACTAACATGAAACCACACCACCAAACACGAAAACCGATCGGATCCTAGGATATCAGATGGGCACACAACTACACACGCCCTCCGTCAGCGCTAGATGCACTACCGGAGCGAGGATAGAGCAGGGAGGACCTTATTCTGACTTCAAGATGTAGCCGCAGCCTCACCATCCCAAAACAAGACCGAAAAGCAAACTAAATTAAACACGTAAACTCCCCGCTGGCGAGAGACCGTGGTCCGCCACACACTCCAAGGCCCCAAGGCCACCGGAGGCGGAGCGGACCAGCGGTATCACCGGCGAGGAGGATGGAACCCTAGATGGGTTTTGTGGCTTTTCCGCCGCCTCTTGGTTGTTTCACTGCACGTACCAGTTCATAATATCCCCGATATACAATACTCGCCAAAACACCTAAAAACGCTCGTGCCGAACGAGCCCTTAAGGGTTCTACGCCATGCTCTGTCCCTATGGATGGGGGATAGACTACGGTTGTCGGCTAGGTGACCAGGCCCGTCAGGGTCTTGGAAGGCAAGACTGTTGGGTGTTGGCTAAAAGTTGACGATGGGCACTTATTCGTTTTTCATGACCTTGTTGAAGGCGTCGTGGTTGTAATTTTCTTATCCCTTCCTAGTTAGCTTCGGGGGCAACCCTAGATTTGGGTCTCTCCGGATCAGGCAATGGTGTCACGTGGTGTCATGCTCCCTCTTGGTGGCATTGTTTTCGGGATTGATCTGTGGTTCGAGGATCCTTCTTCTCTGTTTTCCCCTTCTTCTTGAAGTTAGTAGTCTAGGAGACTTTGTTCTTTTCCTTGGACTTGTGGACATTTTCAGCACCATGATGGGAGCAGAACATTTCTCGGTTCTACTAGTGTGTTTGTCTTTTGCCATCGCCTTCTTCTCAACATCCAGAGGGCCAATGATATTCTCAACATGAAACTCATGTCTATGATGTACCAGAGAAGTGGCAAAGTTCCTCCACGAAGAGCAAGCTTAGCGTCAGTGCATCCTACGACAAATTTATCCGGAAGCACACACTTATGGAGCTCGAGTTTCTTTGCCATGATCTATAGCTCTGTTATCACCAGAATTTGACCGAGCCAGAGGTGGGCCGCGATCAGGGTGAGCTTAAAGATTATATACGGAAGAAATACGTGGATCGGCCTTATATGTAAAATGGGCTAGTTTGCCTATATATCTGTAATTTAGTAGATCGTATCTTAGATAGAGTTTGACCCGTGCACGGTTAGGTGCACGCCTAAATTAGGAAGTCCCCTGGACTATAAATATGTATCTAGGGTTTATGGAATAAACAACAACCAACGTTCAACCAACCAAATCAATCTCGGCGCATCGCCAACTCCTTCGTCTCGAGGGTTTCTACCGGTAGCAACATGCTGCCTAGATCGCATCTTGCGATCTAGGCAGCACAAGCTTCATGTTGTTCATGCGTTGCTCGCATCGAAGCCTTTTTGATGGCGAGCAACGTAGTTATCATAGATATGTTAGGGTTAGCATTGTTCTTCGTATCATATGCTGTCGCAGTGCAACCCTTGCATATCTAGCCGCCCTTACACCTATCTTAGGTGTAGGGGCGGCACCCCGCTTGATCATTATTTAGTAGATCTGATCCGTTACGATTGCTCCTTGTTCTACAAGGATTAGTTTAATATCTGCAATAGTTAGGCCTTACAAAGGGGGAGGATCCAGCGGCACGTAGGGTGTCGTTCGCTAGCCCTAAACAGGATGTTCCGGGATCAACCTCGTGTTGGTTTTTAGGCCTTGTTTAGGATCGGCTTACGATCACCGTGCGTGGCCGCGAGGCCCAACCGTGAGTAGGATGATCCGATTATGCGGTGAAAACCCTAAATCGTCGTAGATTTCATTAGCTTTATCTTGATCAAGCAGGACCACCATATATTCGTGCACCCCGTACGAATCATGGGTGGATCGGCTCCTTGAGCCGATTCACAGGATAACCTGAGAGCCGATCGAGGCTCGTATTTAATGTTTACGTGTATGCCATGCAGGAAACTAAGAGAGGCATCTCCATCACCTTCCTGACCAGGTATAGGTCAGATGGCATGCCCTTGCAATCAGCATCGGACGTGTGGCCAGAAGGCTTTGCGGGCCGTCGCTCGGAGGGACCAGGGCCGACCGCAGCCCTAAGTTGTTCCCGGCTCTACTGTGTTGCCCGTCGCTGCCCGCCGGTGGGTTTTGACCGCAACACATTCTGGCACGCCCGGTGGGACCATCGTCTACATCAACCACATCGCCATCTACATCTGAGATGGCGGACGGCACGCCAGTCACGTACGAGGATCTGACCGACGAACTCAAGGAGAAGTATGACGAGGTCAAAACCATCCTCGAAGCCGACCTCATCGGCTCTTTTCACAGAACCCGTTCCCATGGCCTCAGATGGAAAGGGTTCTCACCCGAGGGTGCGCTCGATGGAGTGGACCTATCCGTCCCGTCAGAAGGACGTACCAAGTCCCTGCGCCAGGAGATTCGCTGCATGGTGACTCACTCGCTGCATCGCCATTCTGAGAGCCTGGTGAACACTTTGGAGCATGTCGCCTTTCGGATGATCCAGGAGGTCATGAAGTATCAGCACCCTCTATTAGGACCAGCTCTCGGGACCTACCAAGGAGAAGTACCACTTCAGTCTCGTCCGTCGTCGTCATTCGCATCGGCGGCACCAGAAGTGCCTATTTCACCGTCATACGCCGTTGACAGCATTGAGGACGTTTACCCTGGGAGGTGCCAGCCAAGAAACTCGTTCAACATCAACATGGTGGGACTGGGGCACCACCCTGACGAGGGTAAAGACGGAGGCAGCTGCTCTCATAGCAAAGATGAGGAAGAGGCTGCTCTATGCGATCGGCCCCGACGCCGCCGAAATATCCTGGTGATGATCAAGATAGAAGCCGATTCTAGCGATCGGCCCGTAGTGTCCGTATCACCTGCACTCCCAGTATATGGCGTCGACCTCACAGGTGACGGAAAGCTAGGGTATGGGTTTACATCGGCTGATGAGCTAGAAGAAGTCGACATTGGTCCTGGGGATAAGCCGCGACCAACTTTTATCAGCAAGAAGTTAGATCCACAGCTCAGGGGACAGATGATAGCTCTGTTGAAGGAATACCCAGATTGCTTTGCATGGGATTACACGGAGATGCCTGGGTTGGACAGGAGCATCATTGAACACCGGCTCCCCCTTAAGAAAGGATTTCGGCCGTTCCAACAACGAGCACGTCAGATGAGGGCCGAAATTCTGGAAGAAGTCAAGAAAGAAGTCGAGAAGATGTTGGCCGCTGGGTTCATCAGGCCTTGCAGGTATGCTGAGTGGATCTCCAGTATCGTGCCTGTGGAGAAGAAGGACGGCCGGTGGCGTGTGGCCATCGATTTCCGAGATCTCAATAGAGCCACCCCAAAGGACGAGTATCCGATGCCTGTGGCAGAAACATTGATAAATGCCGCTGCTGGCCACAAGGTGTTGAGCTTCATGGATGGCAACGCCGGTTACAACCAGATCTTCATGGCTCCAGAAGATATACACAAGACCGCATTCAGAGTACCAGGGGCAGTAGGCTTGTTTGAATATGTGGTCATGACCTTTGGGTTGAAGAATGCTGGTGCAACGTACCAACGAGCCATGAATTATATATTTCATGATCTGATCGGTAAATTGGTGGAAATCTACATCGACGACGTGGTAGCCAAATCTGTCTCCATGGAGGGACACTTGGGTGATTTACGGCGCGTCCTGGACCGAACTCGGAAGTTCGGACTGAGAATGAACCCGAAGAAGTGTGCTTTCGGTGTGACGGCTGGTCAGTTCCTAGGTTTTCTGGTTCATGAACGAGGAGTTGAGATCGGCTTGAAGAGTCAAGAGGCGGTGCGCACCATGCAACCGCCCACCACGAAGAAGGAGCTCCAACGTCTCATCGGCAAGATCAATTTTGTTCGACGATTCATCTCTAATCTGTCAGGACGAATCGAGCCATTCATGGCACTGGTGAAGACTAAATCTCGATGACGAATTCCACCGGGGCAGTAACAGCAGCAGGCATTTGATGAGATTAAACGGTATCCGACGACGCCGCTCGTGCTAGTTCCGCCCCGGCAAGACAGGCCGTTCTACATCTACCTGTCAGTAGCTGACACGTCCATCGCTTCGGTGGTGGTGCAACTCTATGAGGGCGTTGAAAAGGTCGTTTTTTACCTCAGCAGAAGGATGTTGGACGCGGAAACAAGGTATCCAGAGGTCGAGAAACTATGCCTCTGCCTGTTCTTTACCTGCACCAAGCTTCATCACATCCTTCTGACGGCAGAAATCTTCGTCATATGCAAGTCAGACGTTGTCAAGCACATGCTGTCGGCCCCTGTCTTGAAAGGCCGACTGGGTAAGTGGATGTTTGCGTTGTCAGAGTTCGATCTCCGGTATCAGCCTGCGAAAGCAGTCAAAGGACAAGCGTTAGCCGATCTTATCGCTGAACGGATCAGTACCAATATAGCAGCACTATCTATACGTGCATGGGCTATGTTCTTCGATGGGTCGGCTTGTGACGATGGTTGTGGCATCGGCATTCTGCTCGTGTCGCCTCGGGGGGCAGAATACTCCTTCTCCATCAGATTATCTACCCCTTGCACCAACAACGTAGCAGAATATCAGGCGATACGTAAAGGGATGGAGTTGTTACTGGAAGCCGGGGAAGAAGCGGTAGAGCTTTTTGGAGACTCTAAGTTTGTGATTAACCAGCTCACGGATGAGTATAAGTGCGAAAGTGAATCACTTTTCCCATATTGGGTGGAATGCCGTGAGTTGATGACGCAGTTTCGGTACATCAACTTTAATTGGGTCCCAAGATCCCAAAATATCGAGGCCAACAATCTCGCCCAAATGGCGTCAGGCTATATAGATATATCTGACGGGTCGGAAGTTCAGGTACAATTCCTGGAACAGGATGATTGGAGAGCCGAAATCTTAAATTATTTAAAAGATTCGGCTCGGGGGGCACCTAAACGGATAAGATACAAAGCCATGAAGTATGTCCTCATAGGAGACGACATGCTCTACAGGACGTTGGAAGGGTTACTACTCAAGTGCCTGGGACCAACTGAAGCTAATCGGCTCTTACATGAGGTGCATGAAGGCGCCTGTGGAACTCATCAGTCGGCTCATAAGATGAAGTGGTTAATCGTGCGATCGTGGTTTTATTGGCCCACCATGCTTGAAGATTGCTTCAATTATTACAAGGGGTGCCAAGCATGCCAGATGTTCGGGAAGATTCAGATGGTACCAGCATCAGCGATGAACCCTATCATCAAGCCATGGCCGTTTCGGGGGTGGGGCATGGATATGATCGGCAAAATCCATCCGGCGTCAAGTAAAAAACATGAATGGATTTTGGTTATCACAGATTACTTCACCAAGTGGGTGGAAGCCGTCCCTATGAAAAAGGTGAAATCAGAAGATGTGATCAAATTCGTGAAAGAACACGTCATTCATAGGTTCGGAATTCCCCAAACTATCACGACCGATGGAGGTTCGGTCTTTGTTTCTAAAGAGTTCAGGAAGTTCTGCGATGACATGGGGATTAAACTGATCCGATCATCCCCGTACTATGCTCAAGCTAATGGGCAGGCTGAAGCGTCTAATCAGAGTCTAATCAAGCTGATCAAGAGGAAAATTGACGAGAACCCTAGGGATTGGCATGAGAAGTTGTCAGAAGCGTTATGGGCCTACCGCATGTCGTGCCATGGAGCTATAAAGACATCGCCGTACCAGCTTGTCTATGGACAGGAAGCCGTATTGCCTTGGGAAATTACGGCTGGATCAAGACGTGTCACGTTTCAGAATGATCTGACAACTGAAGAATATGCAGCCTTGATGAGCGACACTATTGAGGACGCAACAGAACTTAGGCTTTGGTCGTTGGAGAAGATTAAGGAGAACAAAGCCAGGGTGGCTCGTGCCTACAATAGAAAGGTTAGACCAAAGGAGTTTCAAGTTGGTGATCTAGTGTGGGAAGCTGTGTTGCCATTAGGAACCAGGGACAAGGCATATGGCAAATGGTCTCCTAATTGGCACTTGATGACCCACAAGTATAGGGGGTGTATCGTAGTATCTTCGATAAGTAAGAATGTCGATCCCAACGAGGAGCAGAAGGTGTTGACAAGCAGTTTCGATGAAGGATTCACTGTAAATGCTCACAGACAAGTATTCGGGGGTTTTGATGTAACAGCTTGAATAAAGTACGAGTATGTAAAGTGCGAGAGTAACAATTGCAGCGAGTGGCCCAATCCTTTTTAGCACAAAGGACAAGCCGGTTTGTTTACTTATAATGACCAAACGTTCTCGAGGACACATGGGATTTTAGTCTAGTGCTTTCGCTACATACGGCTAAATAATCTTCATTGTTATGATAAGTGTTGTGTGGGTGAACCTATGCTAATGCACCGCCCTTCCTAGGACTAAATACATACTTGTGATTATACCCCTTGCAAGCATCCGCAACTACAAGAAAGTAATTAAGAATAAATCTAACCACAGCCTTAAAACTCCGAGATCCCGCGATCCCTCCCCGCATCGATATACCAACGGGGGTTTAGGTTTCGTCACTCCGGCAACCCCGCAATTAGCAAACGAATACAAGATGCATTCCCCTAGGCCCATAAATGGTGAAGTGTCATGTAGTCGACGTTCACATGACACCACTAGAAGAATAACACCACAACTTAAATATCACACCATTGAATATTACTCAACCATAGTTCACTACTAACATTTAGACTTCACCCATGTCCTCAAGAACTAAACGAACTACTCACGAGACATCATATGGAACATGATCAGAGGTGATATGATGATGAATAACAATCTGAACATAAACTTGGTTCAATGGTTTCACTCAATAGCATCAACAACAAGTATAGATCGATACCGGAGAGTTTCCCCTATCAAACAATCAAGATCAAACCCAAATTGCTACGGCGGTGACGGTGTCCAGCGGTGATGACGGCGGTGATAATGGTGGAGATGATGATGATGGTGATGGTGATGATGTCCAGCTCAATGTCGGTGACGATGGCGTCGATTTCCCCCTCCCGGAGGGAATTTCCCCGGCGGATTCCTGCCCGCCGGAGAGCTCTTTTCTCTCTGGTGTTCTCCGCCCCGCAGAGGCGGCTGTAACTCTTCGTGAGGTACCCTCTCTGGCTTAGGTCTTCGGGACGAAGGATTTCGCGAAGAAAAGGAGGCGAAAGGGGTCGTGGGCCCCTCACACCACATGGCGGCGCGGCCGGGGCTCGGGCCGCGCCGCCCTAGGGTGTGGGCCCACCCCGGCTCCTCCCGGCTCCTCCTTCCGGCTTCCTTCGTCATCTTGGAAAATAGGATTTTTGGTATAATTTCCTTCCACAGCTTGATCTTCCGAAATATTGCGTTCGACGGTGCTTTTTCCAGCTGGAATCCCGGCTCCGGTGTTCGATCCTCCAATAATGATGAAACATGCAAAATAGATGAAATAACATAAGTATTGTGTCCCAATATGAAATATATCAATGAATAACAGCAAATTATGATATAAAATAGTGATGCAAATTGGACGTATCAGCACGGTCCGTACAAAGTTGTCCAGGCCTTGAAGGGCAATGCATACATATTTGATAATTCTACTTGACCACTAGTTTGAGGATGATAAGCGGAAGCAATTCTATGATTAATACCATACTTAGCAAGAGTTTTTCTAAAACCTCCATGAATAAAATGAGAACCTCCATCAGTCATAATATATCTAGGCACTCCAAATCTAGGAAAAATAATATCTAAAAGCATTTTTAAAGAGGTCTCACCATCAGCACTTTTTGTAGGTATGGCTTCCACCCATTTAGTAACATAATCAACAAGCAACAAGTATATGAGTGTTACCTTTTGAAGAGGGAAAAGGTCCCATGAAGTCAAATCCCCAACAATCAAACGGTTCAATAACAAGAGTATAATTCATAGGCATTTCATTGCGTCTCGGAGATATTACCAACCCTTTGGCATTCATCACAAGATAAAATAAACTTTCTCGCATCCTTGAAGAGAGTTGGCCAATAAAAACCTGATTGTAGAACTTTTTGCGCGGTTCTTTCTCCGGCGTGATGTCCTCCATAAGCACTACCATGACATTTACTCAATATCTCTTGTTGTTCATATTCGGGGACACATCTTCGCATAATACCATCCACTCCTTCTTTATATAAGTGTGGGTCATCCCGAAATAATGCCTCAAATCATAAAAGAATTTCCTCCTTTGCTGAGCTGAAAAGGTTGGAGGCAAGTACTTGGAAACAATAAAGTTAGCATAATCAGCATACCAAGGACTGTCTCGCGAGCTCACCTTTATCACAGCCAATTGTTCATTTGGAAAACTATCATTAACGAGAACAGGATCATAAGCAATATTTTCCAATCTAGACAAATTATCGACAACAGGATTATCAGCACCTTTCCTATCTACAATATGTAAATCAAATTCTTGCAAAAGAAGTACCCATCTAATAAGCCTCGGCTTAGCATCTTTCTTTGTCATAAGGTATCTAATTGCAGCATGATCAGTATGAATTGTAACTTTTGAATCAACAATATAAGATCTAAATTTATCACAGGCAAAGACTACAGCTAACAATTCTTTTTCAGTAGTAGCATAATTTCTTTGAGCAGCATCAAGAGTTTTACTAGCATAATGAATAACATTCAGTTTTTTATCTACTCGCTGTCCAAGAAAAGCGCCTACAGCAAAATCACTAGCATCACACATAATTTCAAATGGTAAATTTCAATCAGGAGGTTCAACTATAGGAGCAGCTTGTTAAGGCTTTCTTAAGAGTTTCAAAAGCTTCCTTACAATCATCATCAAAAACAAATGGTACATCTTTTTGAAGAAGATTAGTAAGAGGCTTTGAAATCTTGGAGAAATCTTTAATAAACCTCCTATAAAACCCAAGCATGACCAAGAACACTACGAATACCTTTAACATCCCTCGGATAGGGCATCTTCTCAATTGCTTCAACTTTAGCTCTATCAACTTCAATACCTCTCTCAGAAATTTTATGTCCCAATACAATTCCTTCATTAACCATAAAGTGGCATTTCTCCCAATTAAGAACAAGGTTAGTTTCTTCACATCTCTCGCAAAACTTTATCAAGGTTTCGCAAGCAACTATCAAAAGAATTCCCATAAACGGAAAAATCATCCATGAATACCTCTACAATACTTTCACAAAAACCATGAAAAATAGCAGACATGCATCTTTGAAAAGTAGCGAGGAGCATTACATAAACCAAAAGGCATACGTCTATAAGCATAAGTTCCATAGGGACAAGTAAAGGTGGTTTTCTCTTGATCTTTAGCTTTAACAAGCAATTTGTGAAAATCCGTAATAACCATCAAGAAAGCAAAAATGAGTATTTTTAGACAATCTTTCTAGCATTTGATCAATAAATGGTAAAGGGTAATGATCTTTCTTAGTAACTTTATTAACTTTTCGAAAATCAATGCACATTCTATACCCTACAACTACTCTTTGAGGAATGAGCTCATCATTATCATTAGGCACAACAGTCATACCTCCTTTCTTGGGAACGCAATGTACAGGACTAACCCATCTACTACCAGCAATAGGATATATAATACCAGCTTCAAGAAGTCGTAATACCTCATTCCTTACCACTTCCTTCATCTTCGGAATTAGACGACGCTGAGGTTCAACAACAGGCTTTGCATCATCTTCCATATTAATAGCATGTTGGCAAATAGATGGAGAAATCCCCTTCAAATCATCAAGAGTATAGCCAATAGCTCCTCGGTGTTTCTTCAATATTTGCAATAATCTTTCTTCTTCAAACTCTGTAAGCTTAGAACTAATAATAACAGGATATATTTTCTTATCATCAATATGAGCATATTTAAGATTATCGAGTAAAGGCTTTAAATCAAAAACAGGATCTTCCTTTGGTGGCGGTGTTGTACCCAAATCTTCCACCGGTAAATCATGCTTGAGAATAGGTTGGCGAAGAAAAATCTCCTCAAGTTCATCTCTTTCTTTCCTAAAAATTTCACTCTCGCTATCCTCCAAATGTTGCTGCAAAGGATTGTTAGGAACAAGAACAATAGATGCACACTCGCTCCATTTTAAAATCATTACTAGGCAAATCAGCTTTATAAGGAGTTTTAGTAAATTTAGAGAAGTTAAACTCATAAGATTCACCAAGCAAATTTAGTCAAAATTTTCTCTTTCTTGCAATCTATAATAGCTCCACAAGTATTTAGAAAAGGTCTACCAAAAATGATAGGACAATAATCACTAGCAGACAGAACCAAGTACCAAAAAGTCAGCAGGATATTTAATCTTACCGCATAAAACTTCCACATCTCGGACAATACCAATTGGTGAAATAGTTTCTCTATTAGCCAGCTGAATAACCACATCAATATCTTCAAGTTCACAAGAATCAATTTCGTGCATAATCTCCGTGTAAAGCTCATACGGAATAGCACTAACACTTGCACCAATATCACATAATCCATAATAGCAATGATCACCAATTTTAACGAGATAGCATAGGAACACTAGCTTGTTTGGGTTTATTAGGATGTGAAACAATATTAGAAGCATCTTCACGTAAAAATAATATGACCATCCTCAACATTTTCGAGTCACAAGATCTTTAACTATTGCAACAACGAAGTTCAATTTTTATTTGTTCTTCAGGTTCTCTAGGTTTCTTTTCACTTTTATCAACCGCACTATTTATAACAGAGTACTCTTTCATTTTAGCAGTGGAAAGGAGTTTTTTCAATATAAGCTTCGGGAATAACACGATCAGCAGCTTCAATTACAACACACTTATTAATAGATGAATCAATTTTATCTTTATATGGTTCATGATACTTATCAAAATTCTTCTTAGGCAATTCATAATGAGAGGCAAAAGCTTTATAAAGATTTACAAGCAACTTGGGAATCAAGACCATATGTAGCACTCATATTACGAAATAAATCAGTATCCATAAAAGCTTCAATGCATTTATAATCATAAATTATACCCGATTCTCTATCCTTGTCGTTCTCCCAACCTTCGCATTTTCTTGGATTCGATCAAGAAGGTCCCTTTTAAACTCTTCTTTGTTGCGTGTAAATGATCCGGAACAAGAAGTATCCAGCAAGGTCTTGTCTTGAAAAGAAAGTCTTGCATAGAAATTATCAATAATAACATTACCAGGAAGCTCATGAATGGGGCATTTGAGCATTAAAGACTTCAATCTCCCCAAGCCTGGGCAATACTCTCTCCATCATGAGGCCAAAAATTATATATGCGATTCCGATCCTTATGAATTTCACTTGGAGGATAGAACTTAGAATAAAACCGGGGCACAATATCATTCCATTCAAGAGAATCCCCATTATCCAGTAATTTATACCAATGCGCCGCCTTACCGGACAGCGATAAAGAGAATAATTTCTTCCTCACTTCATCCATAGCAATACCTGCACATTTGAATAACCCGCATAATTCATGCAAAAACAAGTAAATGATCACCGGGGTGGACAGTTCCATCCCCTTCATAGCGGTTATCCATAACACGTTCAATAATTTTCATAGGTATTTTATATGGTATCACTTCCTCACTTGGCGCCTCATCTACTACCGTTGCAGTAGTAGTAGATTTCCCAAATAGAAATTGAAGAGAAGATCTCTCCATAATGACTTATGGCAGCAGAGCAGAAACAAAATCAGCACAACAAGTAAAGGTTTTCCTTACCAATTCCACTTACCAATAGCGCTTCACTCCCCGGCAACGGCGCCGTGAAAATAGTCTTGATGACCCACAAGTATAGGGGTGTATCGTAGTATCTTCGATAAGTAAGAATGTCGATCCCAACGAGGAGTGGAAGGTGTTGACAAGCAGTTTCGATGAAGGATTCACTGTAAATGCTCACATACAAGTATTCAGGGGGTTTTGATGTAACAGTTGAATAAAGTACGAGTATGTAAAGTGCGAGAGTAACAATTGCAGCGAGTGGCCCAATCCTTTTTAGCACAAAGGACAAGCCGGTTTGTTTACTTATAATGACCAAACGTTCTCGAGGACACATGGGATTTTAGTCTAGTGCTTTCGCTACATACGGCTAAATAATCTTCATTGTTATGATAAGTGTTGTGTGGATGAACCTATGCTAATGCACCGCCCTTCCTAGGACTAAATACATACTTGTGATTATACCCCTTGCAAGCATCCGCAACTACAAGAAAGTAATTAAGAATAAATCTAACCACAGCCTTAAACTCTGAGATCCTGCGATCCCTCCTGCATCGATATACCAACGGGGTTTAGGTTTCGTCACTCCGGCAACCCCGCAATTAGCAAACGAATACAAGATGCATTCCCCTAGGCCCATAAATGGTGAAGTGTCATGTAGTCGACGTTCACATGACACCACTAGAAGAATAACACCACAACTTAAATATCACACCATTGAATATTACTCAACCATAGTTCACTACTAACATTTAGACTTCACCCATGTCCTCAAGAACTAAACGAACTACTCACGAGACATCATATGGAACATGATCAGAGGTGATATGATGATGAATAACAATCTGAACATAAACTTGGTTCAATGGTTTCACTCAATAGCATCAACAACAAGTATAGATCGATACCGGGAGAGTTTCCCCTATCAAACAATCAAGATCAAACCCAAATTGCTACGGCGGTGACGGTGTCCAGCGGTGATGACGGCGGTGATAATGGTGGAGATGATGATGATGGTGATGGTGATGATGTCCAGCTCGATGTCGGTGACGATGGCGTCGATTTCCCCTCCCGGAGGGAATTTCCCGGCGGATTCCTGCCCGCCGGAGAGCTCTTTTCTCTCTGGTGTTCTCCGCCCCGCAGAGGCGGCTGTAACTCTTCGTGAGGTACCCCCTCTGGCTTAGGTCTTCGGGACGAAGGATTTCGCGAAGAAAAGGAGGCGAAAGGGGTCGTGGGCCCCTCACACCACATGGCGGCGCGGCCAGGGCCTGGGCCGCGCCGCCCTAGGGTGTGGGCCCACCCTGGCTCCTCCTGGCTCCTCCTTCCGGCTTCCTTCGTCATCTTGGAAAATAGGATTTTTGGTATAATTTCCTTCCACAGCTTGATCTTCCGAAATATTGCGTTCGACGGTGCTTTTTCCAGCAGAATCTCGGCTCCGGTGTTCGATCCTCCAATAATGATGAAACATGCAAAATAGATGAAATAACATAAGTATTGTGTCCCAATATGAAATATATCAATGAATAACAGCAAATTATGATATAAAATAGTGATGCAAATTGGACGTATCAGCACGGTCCGTACAAAGTTGTCCAGGCCTTGAAGGGCAATGCATACATGTTGGAAGAATTGGACGGCGAGAAGTTCCCCGTAGCTGTCAATGGTCAACACCTCAAGAAGTATTTCCCAAGCATGTGGGATGACGGGCAGTAAGCTGTGAGGGCCGATTTAAAATCGGCCAGTAAAAAAAAAATCAAAAAAAAAATCACAGCCGATGCGCAGGCATCGACTTGAGAAAACGTATGGAGGTAACAGTATGCAAATACAGCCGATGCACGGGCATCGACTTCAGAATAACAAAGCCGATACGCTGATATCGACTCTAGAGGAATAAGCTCAAATTAGCAAGTTAACGGAATCGGTTCAGACCAGAAATCGTGATATATGAGACGAATCTCCTAGTGGTTGCTGAGGAGTTCAATCTGATGGTTTGGACGAGAATTAGGCCTAGTGAGGCCTGTTGGACTGCGTGTTCAAGCAACAGCTTGGCCTCAGATCGCAATGCAAGCCGATGTTCTGCTATCGGCTCTCTGTACGACAGCCCCATTCGACGATCGGCAAGGTTGACAAGGGAGCAAAGTTAATTAAGGGATTTTTTCCTCACTAATAGGGGGATTCCTTACAAAGAAAAAGCCGATTGCTCAGGGGAGAAGAGGGCAAAAGCAAATTACTACTACTGATCCCTAATCTAGGGGCCGTTGCTACCCTCGTCGTCGCTACCTCCGGCGCAGCTGCTGAGAGGCTCCTCATCGGAGCTTCCGTAGCCTTCTACGGGAGCCTCATCTTCCTCGTCGTCGTCATCACTGTCGTCGTCCCACCAGGTGCGGAGGCGCTTCGCTGGTGGGTAACCTTCAAGGGAGTCGTCGTCGTCCTCCTCCTCCGCCTCTTCCTCGGAAGAGGTGAAATCGTCCCAGGAGAAGCGGTCGTCCTCGCTCTCCGCCGCCTCTTCCCCTTCGACGAGGAATTGAAGATCACCCTCTCCGTCGGTCAGGGATTTGTCATCCTCAGACCAGATGGAGGAATCGTGTTCCTCCTTGTCCCACGTCGTCGGGGCAAGAATGTCGTGCGCCGCCAACGAGCCCCACTCCGGCGTCGGCTCGCGGGAGGAGGAGGAGTCAGAGAAGACCGATGAGGTGGAAGAGGAAGAGGAGGAAGACATGGCTATGGGAGATTGGGGGTTTTTTGGATGCCGATGGCCAGAACAGAGCGAGATGATGAAGTGGCAAACTGCTCAGGGCGGTTAAATAAAGGGGCTATAGTAGAAATTCAATGCCACAGCAGTTTCCAAGGAGGCGGTGCCCAAAGACAACGGTCAAATCACGCGGAATAGTTGAGAAGACAGGGCATCATGATGAAGAATGCTGCGACGGTTCTGCTCTGCCGTGACATGACCCGACGAAGAAAAACAGAGTGATTTTGGAATTATCAATTCCAAAACCAGGGGGGCATGTGTTATCACCAGAATTTGACCGAGCCAGAGGTGGGCCGCGATCAGGGTGAGCTTAAAGATTATATACGGAAGAAATACGTGGATCGGCCTTATATGTAAAATGGGCTAGTTTGCCTATATATCTGTAATTTAGTAGATCGTATCTTAGATAGAGTTTGACCCGTGCACGGTTAGGTGCACGCCTAAATTAGGAAGTCCCCTGGACTATAAATATGTATCTAGGGTTTATGGAATAAACAACAACCAACGTTCAACCAACCAAATCAATCTCGGCGCATCGCCAACTCCTTCGTCTCGAGGGTTTCTACCGGTAGCAACATGCCGCCTAGATCGCATCTTGCGATCTAGGCAGCACAAGCTTCATGTTGTTCATGCGTTGCTCGTATCGAAGCCTTTTTGATGGCGAGCAACGTAGTTATCATAGATATGTTAGGGTTAGCATTGTTCTTCGTATCATATGCTCGTCGCGAGTGCAACCCTTGCATATCTAGCCGCCCTTACACCTATCTTAAGTGTAGGGGCGGCACCCCGCTTGATCATTATTTAGTAGATCTGATCCGTTACGATTGCTCCTTGTTCTACAAGGATTAGTTTAATATCTGCAATAGTTAGGCCTTACAAAGGGGGGGAGGATCCAGCGGCACGTAGGGTGTCGTTCGCTAGCCCTAAACAGGATGTTCCGGGATCAACCTCGTGTTGGTTTTTAGGCCTTGTTTAGGATCGGCTTACGATCACCGTGCGTGGCCGCGAGGCCCAACCGTGAGTAGGATGATCCGATTATGCGGTGAAAACCCTAAATCGTCGTAGATTTCATTAGCTTTATCTTGATCAAGCAGGACCACCATATATTCGTGCACCCCGTACGAATCATGGGTGGATCGGCTCCTTGAGCCGATTCACAGGATAACCTGAGAGCCGATCGAGGCTCGTATTTAATGTTTACGTGTATGCCATGCAGGAAACTAAGCGAGGCATCTCCATCACCTTCCTGACCAGGTATAGGTCAGGTGGCACGCCCTTGCAATCAGCATCGGACGTGTGGCCAGAAGGCTTTGCGGGCCGTCGCTCGGAGGGACCAGGGCCGACCGCAGCCCTAAGTTGTTCCCGGCTCTACTGTGTTGCCCGTCGCTGCCCGCCGGTGGGTTTTGAACGCAACAAGCTCATGAGCTTGTTCCACTATAGTTTATATATCAAATATTCTATACTTATTGAACTGATCCATATCATGCATTTAAGCTCTGTCATCAGAAACACCGAACTTAGCGTCCAGTGCATCCCACAGTTCCTTCTCATCTCGGATATGCAAATAAGCATCAACCCAACTTGTCTCCAAGCACAGTTAAGATGGCACCCACAAAGAGCATGGTGGCCTCCGTGGACACTTTATCCTCGTCAGGAGAAAGCGGATCTCTTGGTGTACCAACCGAAACCCAGTGCACGCCCATCAAAGTGAGCCACAATATGGTTTTAGTCCGCCATCTCTTGAAATGAGAATCCATAAATGGGCTCAGCTTTAGAGCAGCAGCAGAGCCATGTAGTGAAAATTGCCTAAACATATAAGATTTTTGGATTGTCAGACAATTTCCATGTGATTTTAATTACCAAAAAAACATCATATATGCACTAGCATAATAACCATACACATCAGACTAAACACATCTGCTATATCTGAATATGGAGCAAGATCTAGTGCGAACCGAGAGAGGGTAAGGATGCACATCACGACTGAGGAGGTCGCTCCAGCAGCAACATCACCATGGTTGTTGTTGATGTCGCCCATGGTGTTGTTGAAGTTGCCAGATCTACCGAGAGAAGCAGACATACCAACGAGGAAGAACTCCAACAACAGTGAGTTGTCGCACCGAGACGCTCCCTAAAACCCTTATCGCCTGTCTCCCAATGAAGGATATCTATGGATGGGGTTTTGGAGGCATGCATGCTCTTTCGAATAGCTGTACACACGGTCGCCGGGATGGGGCAGACTAGATGACGACGCAACGAGAGAAAGAGGCAACTAGAGAACACTAGATGCATTATGTCTCTGGTCTCGTGGTATAGCCTGGGAGGGGAGCCGCCGAACGAAACCACCATGCCTTCAAAGAGAGGAACAAGCATCGAATATGCACACGTATGCCGACACATACCCAACTTAGTTGGTGCACTAAGAAAAAACTTAATCTTCTACAAAACATGTTTCTAAGTCTAATTCCATTCACAAAATGTAATGCCAGTGCGTGCGATGTGTGGCGAGCCGAGAGGTGGAAGAGGAGGAGTGTGTAAACTTCTTCTCTTCTCACTCACTTATAAGAGCTAGAACAATATCCTTTATAAGTTGCTCCAACTCTCTCCTAACTAGCAATGTGTGAGTAGATTTAATGTCCCGCGGCTTCCAAGCTGCCATTAAATTTAAAGTATGATATTTCTAAATTTATAGGCTATAGAGGTCGTTCATCTAGGTTGTAGTCCATCTACATCTAACAATAAGTATCGGGCAACCGTACTCACCCATGACCGACGTGCATACACACACCACACAGAGGGCCCCTTTTTCTTTTTCTCAAGGGCACACGATAAGTCTAGGTTTTTTTTCTTTTTTTCTTTTTAGAACCTAGGAGGAGTCTAGCGCAGCAGCAAGAAAAATTGATCGCTAACGTGTTGGAATTTTGGCTAATGTAGGCCCAACCCATCAAATTTAGGCCACAATTCCTCAAAATCCCAAAGGTCTGATTGGCCCATTCATGCTTGGCAAGGGATGGGATAAAAATTTAGTCCCACCTTGCTAGTTTGGAGAGAGTTAGACCTCCTTATAGGGAGGCTGGTGTACAAGCATGAGAAGAGGACTCCCACACGCGCTCCTCCTCCTCCGTCGTCCGCTAGTCTCGTCGCGCCACGGTTTGGGGAATGGCTCAATGAATACCGCTGCATGTTCAGTTCGCCACGAAACGCGCGTGATCAAGACCACGCCGGGCCAAGCGGTCAGCGGTCCAACATCGATAGTGGGGCCAACGAGGTGGAGCCCAAGTTCTCCATATTTCCTGCCAAGGCTCACACTCAACAACCCCCATGAAGAAATGACGATTGGCTAATCTTGTCGAGAAATTTCCAGATGAGGAAGGTGCCCACAGATGATGATCTTTGGATTGAGGAGTGAGATTGACCTCATATAGGATTGTCCCATATCTGGAGATAATCAAGAATAGCCTCAGTTGACAAGCCAACCCTGAACCGAAGTACCATCCGATTGGAGCCTCCCTCTTTGGCTTACCACCCTTTTAGTCACATGAATATAGAGAGATGCAACACTTTGTGAATCAGATATTTCAGTGTATGCACATTCTCAAGGGGAGGAAATTGTCACACCTAGGACATCCTCTGTGGACATCCAATCGTTAGGCTAAGCTGCCAAGCTTGTTGGACTCATTCGTCTGGTCCAAATGTTGGTTAGTTGGGTCTATTCTGGTGTGTTAGGCCATGGTCCCTTTTTGTAGTGTGTCATAGCCACCTTAGGTTATAAGAGGCATGACGTGTATTGTTCTATCATCCTCTGTCTATTTTTCTGAACCTTCCTTTGCTCTGCTTTTTCCGTTCCAAATTTGCCAATTCTCCCACGAGACCCCTAGATTCTAGCTGCCGTGATACTCCCCATCACGAGGATATCACAGATTTTCTGATTCGGTGCCTCCAGTAGTAGTCTTAATGAGCATTATTACGGAAAAGTAAGTATCAATGTCAGATCACTATGAAAAATGCTAACTGTAAAAAGTATTATAAACTTGAAAACCCGTGGCAAATGCAGGGTCAATGAATTAGTTTGAAGAAAACAGTATGCACAAATCCAGAAGCGGAAGAGAAGAGAGAAAACAGCTGAAAAAAGTCGAAACACGCCCGCGAACGGAACGCGTTGGGCCGGGATGTGGGCCGTTCGCTCGCTCAGCGGAGGTCGACCATTGGGCTGCTACCCTCGACAAGAGAAGAGGTTTTTTTTGGAGACAACAAGAGAAGAGGCTGAGACATCAGCTCCGGCAGACCCTAGCTACCGGCATCAGCTGCGGCAGAGATCGAGATGGAGGAGGAGGCCACAGAGAGGGCGGCGGTGACGGAGGAGATGGAGACAGTTGCCAGGCACAAAAGGTTGGCTTGTGTGCAGGAGACGGTGAACGAGGAACCACAGAGGCCGCGCGACGGCGACGAGGAAGAGCTGGAGATGGTCGCTGATCTTGCCGAGTGGCGAATCAATTGGGTGGCATGGTCGTCCGACTGCAGAAGCATCGACGAAAGGAGTGAGTAGACTTCCCCCATGATCACCGATGATCCCAATCTTAGATAGTGATTTCTCCCCTAAAACTAGTCACTTTATTAGTATTATCTTTGTTGCTCTGTCGAATTTGTGACGGGGATGTACAAGAATGTAGACGTGGGGCATAGCTAGGACTTTTGCTCAATATACAGCGAGGGAAAAAATGGTAAAATAATCCCTAGATGTTCCAGAGTATTATCAGTACCCAAGCATATTGATATGTTCAATTGTGGATGTATGCAGCTGAGGTGTTGTCTGAGCCGTTTTCCATGGATATGGGGACAGCGAGTGCGCTACAAATATTTTCCGTCAAGGTCATCGAGCTGAACATGAGTCGCTGGCCGATAGATGTGTTTGGCTTCATCGCTGTGCGTGATTCAGTGGATGGCTACCGCAACTATATATTTGAGCGTACCCGGGACAACTGTCAGACGCTCACTGCACAGGTACCTCCACACTCCCTGGCCTTCCTAGCTTAGATTATGTTTAATTAATTTTTCCTTATTTCCATGATGGTTCTGGATTGCTAGGCAAATAGATTATAATTATGTGGTCATAATCATCGTTCTTCAGAGCTAGTTAGTTTCAAATCATAATAATTGCTAAATGCTACTGCATTATGGCACTTTTTTCTGAACAAGTTATTATTGGGCAGTAAGATGTGTGACTTACTTCGGTGTTGCATGGTACCATGAAAAAACAGTCGAAACTTGGGTGTAGCATGAATGGTCAACAATAAGGACTGGTCCATATTAGCGTCTGCTTGTGGTAACCGCATAAAGTAAAGAATATTTTCAATATTGAATTATTAAAGGAACGCGTCGGCTTAAAAGTAGTTCTGGATTGTATATATTAAAATGCAGCAGGCTGATTTTTTTTTTGGAGCAACCGGCACTTTTCATTAAGAAGAGGAAAATTTGGCCAGTTTATAAGGGAAACTGGCCGAAAACCGATACAAACACAACACCGTGTCCGGTTTATAAGGAAAACCAGACAAGAGAAAACCAAACACGGCACAGTTTTTCTGGGAAAACCGGCGAAAACCCGCACACCTGGCCACACGACCAGGTCTAGAGCGCTGTCGAATGGCACCAGCACGACGGCAACAGCGAGCGCCGCGACTGCCCGGTCCACGTCCCTCGAAAGGAAGTTAGAGCTGAAAGAGACGGCTAGGCGTCTTGGCATTAAATTTCTGTTAATAATCCAATTATTTGTAATGGAGATCCCTAAATGCAAATGCAGAGGGAATTATTTGAGAGGACACCATAGACAGCAATAAATACTTAATGGTGTGATATGAAAAAAAACTCATCGACCCACAGTGACAAGTGTAGTGCAAACTCATTTGGTGTGGCCGTGCTAGATATGGTTGTATCTAGACGCGCTTTTAGTGTGTAGATACATCCATATCTAGAAAAAGGTGAGTCACTTATTTTTAAAGAGAGAGAGTACCAGCGAACGGTTGTATTTTGTTTTTATTATCTAAAACTAATGCAAAAGTTCTGAGTTGGGAAATATGTGTGCGAGACAATGCATAGTTACCACACCATGCATAATGGTATTGGTTATCTCTTTACATTTTATCGATACTCATTTCCAACGGATTAGACGCTGTATGTGGTTGATACCATGTTGATATTCTGACAAATCTTATCTCACATGATGCCATGAATGCTTGTAGGACTCGTCTCTTGTCCTCACTGGTCCAATCCGTGCAGTCCAATTGTATGACCCCATTACTTTTGAGATTGAACTACGAGTTAAAGGAACAAGGCCCTCTGAAGATAAGCCGTTAAGCGCTCAAGTCTTCGAGTATAACTGCATCGCTCAGTCCTACAGAGCTGGCTCTCTTCTGAACTACCTGGTGTCAGCTCCACGCAGCACGCTGGAGTTCAAGTATGCACATCTCTGTTCGGCATTGGAGGCCAGAGTTGAAATCTGGTTTTCAGAAGGGTCAACCAATTTCAGCGTGAAGTTTTTCGCCCGTACTGCTAGCATTGATCATCAGGACGTCACGTTGATGGACTCTAAAGGTGCCAGGGTGGCTCTCCAAAATGATGGGTTTATTGATCTCTCACGCAATATTGTTGTCGTTGAAGGACATAACGGAGAACTGATCATTGGTGCTCACTTAAGGCAAGTTGGTGGTGAAGAGGCGGCCAAGATCTACAGAGAGATCAGCTTTACCCCGGCAATAAATTCTGGTGAAAGTCATGGTACTATTGACGTTGGGTTTTGCAAGATGAATGTTGTTGTTGCTTGGTCACCGCTTTAGAAGGTGCTATGCGTTTGCATTCCTTGGTGACAGCTGTTGTTCTGCAGTATGACAATGATCTAATGATGTTGGTTAGTGGTATTAACAGTCGATATATGACTACCTTTGGCTTTGTATTAGTGTGTATCTCTGGGTTACATTGTATTTACATTCTACTGGATTATGTGTGAGCTGGTCAATATATTGGGGGTTTATGACCAATGAAGTGACCTTTGGCCGATCAATGGATGGTTCAAAAGTATATTACTACCTCCATCCCAAAGCTTAAGGTCTATATTTTTTAGAAAGTCAAACTATGTTAAGTCTGACCAAGTTTTTATCAAAAATTATTAACATGAAAATACAAAATCCATATCATTAGATAGATAATAAAATATATTTTATATGATATTTAGATTCTTCTAAAAATTTGGTCAAACTTTACTTCGTTTAACTTTTTTTAAAAAATAGAAACCTTAAGCCTTGGAGGTAGTACTCTTGAATGCTCTTTGGATACGAGTTTTTCTTCTCACTTGTGGGTGTGGCCGATTATTCCGTGTCCTGTACAGTGAACGTGTTGAGAGTACAAAGTAGGAGAGACAAATACTCCAATAGTTTTTTAGGATTTAGTCCCTCCGTCCCATAATATAAGATGTTGTTACAACAAGTATACTTATTGTAAATAACATATTATACTTATACAAGTTTTACAATGGTTGGTATTTTTAATAACCGTTCATCGACCCTGATCTAACGGTGGTAAATAGACGGAACCAAACTGACGGAATCATAAAATGTGGGACCGGAACCAAAAACGTAGGACCGAAACCTCTAATATATTTTACAAAAATTATAAAAAGCGAGCACCCTTTTAAATGGCCAAAACATTTGATGAAACTGTGTGAATCTTAAAGCAACAAAAACACAGTTCAAAGCTCTCACGGGACAAAGTATCCCTCACCGACGCCATTATCATGTCTCACTCTCAATCATTTGTCGCTATCATCTCTCGCTCTCTCAGTCTCTCTAACTCACTCCAGCGTCTCTCAGGCGATCCCCGCAACGGAGGGGAGGGGACAGCGACTTGGCCCCGGCCGCCCCGGCCGCCGCAGTCGCCACAGCTTGTCGCAGCTTCTCCAGCCGCCGCTCCTCTGCCTGCACCGTCTCTCCCGGCGATCCCAGCGACGGAGGGCAGGGGGCTTGATGAGGGATAGTATATAAAATAAAATAAAAATAAAACATAAGTAAGATCTAGTACTAGCTTCTACACACTTCTACTATATTCTAGGTAATATGGTCCTCTAGTTATGTGTGTTGTAGTGGTTTCCAGAGTATTCTAGTATAAGTTGTAACTAGGATATTTGTAGTTCTTTCTCTAGCTTATGTAGATAGAACACTCTAGTTGTAAGTAGAGCTAAGTAGTGAAGGCTCATGCAGCCTATAAATAGAGGTCCAACCTCTACCTATGTAATCAGACTATGTACCATCTACCTATCAATAAGGAGAACTTTCTGTTCTTGTTTTAAGATCTTGGATTAGATCTTGTGTTGAGAGTTTGGATTGAACTCTTGACAGCCCCGCCCCTAGAGCGATATCTAGCTTACGCCCCTAGAGCGATATCAAGCGCGAGCACGTTGAAGCGGTTCCTTCAACATTTGTGCTGTCCACATTGTAGCAACACGGTGGAGTTGTTCCTCCACAACCTTGTGCTGCTTCGGGTGGTATCGAGCCTTATCGATCCGATCCAGTCTGTTGGTCTCCTCATTGAGAGCTGCACCAAGCAATGGAGGAATTGGGGAAAAGAGTGGATGTTGTAGATCAACAAATTCAAGCGCTCCGTGAAGACCTTAACCGCAGATTTGATCAGCTAGTTGAAATGGTAAGAAAGGGTGTTCCTCCTGTTGCCAATGAAGAATCATCAAAGGAGGCAGATGATAGGCGTCGAAGAATGGGAGGTCGTATTGAAGCAAAAACACCTCATTCACGTGTTGTCCAACGTACTTCAAGGAGGCCAATGTATGTTGAAGCTTCCGAAGGTGACGAATATGACGAGGGCCTTGAAGAACCTGATCTCCATACATATCCGAGAGTACACAACTCTACATATGCGAGGGATACATACAAGGTGAGAGCTGAGATCCCCACTTTTAATGGAAATGTTGATATTGAGGGGTGCCTTGATTGGTTGTATGAGGTGGAGACTTTCTTTGAGGTTATGGATATTCCGGAAGATCGTAGAGTTTCTTTGGTTGCATACAAGCTAAAAGGAGGAGCTGGTGCATGGTGGCATCGCCTTCAAGAAGATCGCGAGGCTAAGAGGAGAACCTCGTGTGAGATCTTGGCGGCAGATGAAGAATCTTTTGAAAGGGAGATTTTTGCCTGCAGATTACGATCAGATCCTATTTATTCAGTTTCAGAATTGTGCTCAAGGAAATAGGACAGTTTCAGAATACACAGAGGAGTTCCTAAGGCTACAAGTGAGGTGCCACCTTGGTGAAACTGAAGATCAACAAGTTGCAAGGTACATCAATGGTCTCAATGATGCTATCCAGGATCGTTTGATGATGCAGCAAATTTGGTCCCTTGGTCAAGCAAAAACTCTAGCATTAAAGGCAGAGAGATTGGTAAAGGCAAGAAAGGCAAGTAATGCTCCATATTCTCATATGGAAGACTCATCTCGGAGTCACTCCCACGGAATGGAAGAAGTGACCACTCAATCCGATGCAAAAGAAACTGTCCCAAAGCAAGCCGGAGCTAAGAGTAGGGAAAAGCCTGTGATAAAATGCTATAAATGTGGTGAAGAGGGACATGTATCTAGAAATTGCCCATTGAGGAAATTTGTCAACACAACAATCCATGATGGGAAAGGAGGCGAAGGATATGAATCTGAAAATGTAGAAGGACAAGATATTTGTGAAGAAGAGGGAGAGGAGGTGGTATGCGTGATTCAGCGGCCCTTGTGCTCAACACCGCAGCCCGACAACACACAACAAAAGAAAATATTTGAGAGCAAATGCACGGTGAATGGCAAGGTATGCAAATTAGTGATTGATGGTTGCAGGTGTGAAAACCTTATCTCTCAGAATTTGGTGAACCATTTAAAACTTGAGACACATGATCATCCAAACCCCTACACAATCAAGAAAGGAGTGAATATGAAGGTCACCAAATAATGCAACCTGGCACTCTCTGTGGGCAAGCACTATCATGCAAATGTGTTATGTGATGTTGTTGATATGGATGCCAGCTATGTTCTTCTTGGGAGACCTTGGCAATATGATGTGAATACAACACACAAAGGGAAGGAAAATTCTTACTCTTTCACTTGGAACAAGCGGAAGATCATCATTCTACCAAATCAATCAAATCGTAATAGCTTCAAGGAGAAGGAGAAAAGTGACCACAAACGTAGGCTAAAATCATTCCAGGTTGGTGATAAGGTGATGGCATACCTCCGGAAAGAAGGACCACCATTAGACATCAAAGAGAAACTTAGATGGTGGAAATACGGGCCCTTCTCTGTTCTAAGGAAGATAAATGATAATGCCTACATGATAGATCTTCCAGCTGAGATGGGAATATCCAACATATTCAATGTGGCAGACTTGGCTCTTTTTCATCAATAACAAGCACTCTATGAAGATAACTCGAGGTCGAGTTCTAAACAACCAGGGGAGAATGATGAGGGACAGTATATAAAATAAAATAAAAATAAAACATAAGTAAGATCTAGTACTAGCTTCTACACACTTCTACTATATTCTAGGTAATATGGTCCTCTAGTTATGTGTGTTGTAGTGGTTTCCAGAGTATTCTAGTATAAGTTGTAACTAGGATATTTGTAGTTCTTTCCCTAGCTTACGTAGTGTTCTCTAGAACACTCTAGTTGTAAGTAGAGCTAAGTAGTGAAGGCTCATGCAGCCTATAAATAGAGGTCCAACCTCTACCTATGTAATCAGACTATGTACCATCTACCTATCAATAAGGAGAACTTTCTGTTCTTGTTTTAAGATCTTGGATTAGATCTTGTGTTGAGAGTTTGGATTGAACTCTTGACAGCCCCGCCCCTAGAGCGATATCTAGCTTACGCCCCTAGAGCGATATCAAGCGCATCACGTTGAAGCGGTTCCTTCAACATTTGTGCTGTCCACATTGTAGCAACACGGTGGAGTTGTTCCTCCACAACCTTGTGCTGCTTCAGGGCTGGCCGCCGTAGACGCCTCAGGTCGCCGCAGAATCTCGAGCCACCGTTCCTCTCCCTCCACTGCCTCTCCCAGCGATCCCCGCGGTGGAGGGGAGTGGCCGCGACTTCGCCCCAACAAGCTCTTTGCTGATGCTGTGGATGCAAGACAGATTATTGAAATTGCAGTTGCACTCTGTTAACACTGACGCCTACATTGCTGATGTTCTGCTATACCATGCACTGCACTACTGTGGAGTGTCCTGCTGCTATAACAGGTGTTTTTTCGGAGGTGACATGACTCTTGAACTAAGCATTAATTGACAGACTAAATTACCAAGCATTTTGCTAGCCAGCTCATGGTTACTCTCTTGCACAGGTTGTGGTAGGATGATAAAGGGAAAATTTGCTTTCATGATATATCAACTAGTAAACTATCTTGGACAGTTCATACAGAGAGAAGTACAAATGCTGCATCTTATTTGAAGGGAGTGACTATACAGCAGGCAGCTGTTTTTCAATTCGTAAACAGACACTTTTTCAGGACCAATCATTGAATGACAGCTAGACTAAGGTAGAAAGACTCAGTTATTAAAAAACTGTCTGTTTGAGTCCAACTAAACAGACACATATTGAGATGTTCTAGGAGTCCGATGTTTGAGTTGGTATGTTTGTCCTTGAGTACTATAGTCGGTCAGAGGCAAAAGCCTAAAACTGAATCAGGCGAAAGCCCAAAAAAATGAAGCAGAAAATGAACTCATACAGTGCTATACAGAACAAGCCCAAGAATGTAAATACATCCTAGCTGCTGCTACAGAAAAAGCAGAGCAGGTACATCCCACCTTTTTAACCTTCTTCTCCAGCAAACAAAGGACTTCACGTGCTCCAACCACTTCCTCCATGACATCCATGCTCCTTTGTGGATCTATATCGAGAAGCACGTTCAGCATCAGTGGAGCTAAAAGAGGAGCAATCCCTAGAGAAGAACAAAGGAAAAGAACTTCCCATTCTAGATGCTATTCAGTCAGAGGAATGTTCTTGAAATCCCTTGTAACTGAAACAAAAAAATTCTTGTCAAATAAGATTTAGGGCAGCAGGTTCTGAATTGTTCCTGCGTTTTTTTGGGCAGTAGATGCACACCTGATTTAGAAACTATATTTGATGCACACTTGTTTCAACTGCTATGTCATCCGAAGCCCTCTGAAAAAATGACATCTTTTCCCTGATTTGGAAACTATGGCAGCAGATGCCATCTCCCTAACTACATAAAGCTGACAGAAAACCCTCTGATAATATGTAGTGGGGTGTATGTAGGGGATGGTCCATATCTTAATCTCCACTGACCAGAAGTTGAATCTACATGGGCTTTGCCAAAATTCAATATGCTAGTGAGAACTGAGAACACAAAACACTCTGTACCTTACAATCCATGCAAGTTCTGGCACCAAAGCATAAGATATTAAGCATCTTTTTAACCACAATACTGACATACTCATAGTTCAAAATCTTCAGAAGCATATAGGTCTCCGTAGATTAACAAAATTAAAGTTTGAAGAAAAGCAAAGAGAACATTGTTAGTTACTTCTAAATTTGGCTAAAAATCATGGGATGATGGCCACCAGTAGGAGCGCATAAATGGATACGACCGACTCCGACCTTAGGCCAGAGTGTAATGCAAACTCAAAAATTGTAAAACTAAGAAACTAAGTTACTGGGATTATGAACAATGAGATTCTTAGGGCATTATCTGCAAATCAAGACAAATAGAGCTATACTAAGAATCTAATTAAATAAGAGCTAATAAGAAGCAGGACAATAGAGCACCCAGAGATAGAAATACCTTGAGGAGGAGTGCATCTTATGTTTCTTGGTGCCTGATTGGTGCAGGACCTGGAGTAGCCGACGGAGAAAACAGTGACTGTGACCGTAGGTCAGAGTGTGTGAGGTCGAAGATGCAAAACAAGGCTTTAAAACTAACAATGAGTACAAACTCGTCCAGTCAATAATTGTGAGGGATCCAAGACTAGGAACTAAAATAAAAGAATGAATCAAAGAGAGAGAGAGCATCGGGATAAAGGGCACCGTTGAGAAAGTCCAGCGGTGCTACTTGCGCCAGATTTCTAAACCACTTTACAAAAGAAAGAATGAAACTAAGTAATCTAAAAACCAATCAACAGCTGAGGTTGTTCCATGTGTAATCGACACTATACAAAATGTTAGCAGTGAGAGGAAGGACTGAAAAATGAGTAATAATTAGAATTGAGATAAGGCAGCCGGGGTGGATCTTGATTCTTGAAGAAAATGCAAAACGGAGATATTGAGACACATGAAGCTGAAAACATACCAACGAGGAAACACATGAATCTGAACAAGATATTGCGACAGTGAAACTAATGAAATTTTTATAATAAGTAGCTGAGGAAAATGAAATAAGAAACATACTAATGAGGAATCAAACACATGAAGCTAATAAAGATCTGGTAGGCAGAATGAGAAATTCAATAACTGAGACACTAAGAAACTAAAAGACAAGAAAATGAGTAAGCCATGGACTTCTAGTATCCAGTAGGTAAATGAAAATCAGGAAATTGAAAGAATACGAGACTAAGAAAATGATGGAAATGAACTCATCAAGTGAATAATGCCGGTAACTGAGAAACCATCAGACACTAACGGAAATTGGCAGAAACATACCGGACTGATAGCATTCCTTGACATCTATCCCCGCTTGCCTTCTCACAGCCTAGTACCCCAGGAATAAAGAGACTGGGAAAATATTAATGAAGAAATGAATAAACTAAATAAAGAGAATTAAGAATTAACGGAGAAACTGAGAAAACTAAACTAAAGATATTATACTGAAACTAAAACTGAGTGAAAATGAGAGAAAGAGAAGAAAGAAATAGAAATAGAGATGAAGAATGAGAAAACGAGAAAATGAAAACATATGAAGGAGACTAAGAGACAAGGAAGAACTGAGAAAAAATGATACTAAGAGACACAGTACAAAGAGACTGAAGAATGAGAAAACATAGAACTGGGCAAGTAAGAATGAGCACATAAAACGGAGTGAAAATTGGCTAAGCATAAGATTGGAATGTGAAACTGAGACTGAAAAATGAGATACATGAAACTGAAGAGACTGAGATAATGAGAACATGAAGTTGAGAGACTGAAGAAGAATGACAAAGATGATATTGACTGAGATATGAATAATGAAAGACTGGCATATAAGGGAATGAAGAAAGAGATTAATGAATTAAGAAAAAATAATAATGAAGAAAGAAAATCTCCAAAATGAAGAGAATAGAGACTAAGAACTGAAAACTGAAGACATACACACTCGAGAAAAATAACTGAATAACTAAGTTACTGAGTGAAGTGCCGAAAAATGAGCGAGGGGATTGATGAGAGACTTAAGAAAATAAACCGAGGGACTAAACAAAGAGAGACGGAAACCTGAGTCACTGAAAAACTAAGAAACTGAGGGACTGAAGAATTACACAAATGACTAGAGAGAAAATAACAAGACTGAAAGAAATGAAGACTGAAATACTGACAAATTACCAGCCTGAAGAACATGACTTAGAACACTGAGAATGACTGAAATATTAATACATGCTACACCTATGGGAAGAACACTATTCTACAACATATATCTTGGAATGATCTAATCAAGATTCAGACTGATGTTGTGTTTTCTCTTGCTGGAAAACACCCAGAATTGCAGCAACGGATCAACAAAAAGGAGTGTTCAAGAAAGCACCTGCATGTAGCAACTATGAATTACTCATACTGGTGAGTTTACATTGAACATGATATGCCGACATGCAGCAAATGAAAATGGTTTTTCAAGCTCCATATTGCCGTGTGTAATTTATGCATACTCGCTTGCCATCGTGGATAATAATAATTACTACTAAAATGAGATTCAACTAAAAACTAATTTCTCTTGTATTATGGTTGTATCCATGCAAAAGTAAGAAACACAGGCTATTTGGTGTGCTAAATGAGCTGACACTTGTGCCAAATTAAAATAAAACATACACGAAGCAGGGTTTGTACTTCAATGAAAAACAAATCAGGATCCTTTAAATGAAAATCTCTCGGGTTATGACCAACAAACACCTATTGCTACGGTTCTAAACTGCACCTTCTTTCAGGTTACTAGCTATATATATGTATAGGGAGTGATTGTGGTGTTGCCTCTCTGTACTGCACTATATCGTCATGTACAAAAAAAACTCCATTCAATTGCTCAGGTTGACAGGTTAACACATATTGCTGATGCAGCTACATAACAAGTAAACTCTGCAAACAAGAAATATAGGTCTTATGCAAACTGCATTCTGCAAACAAAGGAGCGACCTACAGTGGGAACCCATAGGATTGACAGAATGCTCAACTTTTACATCAGTCATCCAACTACACTACTTAAACTTCAAGACAAAGCCTGTTTCAAGGATCATATTTTCCCGAAAAACTAGAGGTGTATAAGAAACTTTAGAGTGAACTTTCAAAGGACCGGTCACTATGGCCATAGTGAACAATAATACCGAGAATCAGATATACTGTGAAATTGCGTCTTTAAGAACACATATCATCTTCGAAGTTATGTACTTCACTTTTGAATTGATCGTGCAACTAAAACAAAGACACTACGCATTATAAGTTATTCTCAAATGGAAACTCAGCACTAATGAAATATTGTTGTATAACACACTCCATCGTCAGTACAAGGACTCCAGACAAAAAGTAAGTGTCACGGATAGCAAACTGGATTGCCAGAATTCATATGGAAAAATAGTTACCATATGGGGTTGCCAGGTGTGGTACACTATTACAATACTAAACATGGGGAACAACACCAGACAGAAAATAAGTGTCACAAATAACAAAGTGCATTCCTAGAAGTCATACGGAAAATTAGCTACAGAAAACTGAACATATTACTGAAGACTAATCCAAAAACTGAACATATCAACACCATATAGTGCCATCGTTGTTGTTCCTACAACCTACTTTCAGCTTTTAGAAAAGTTGGACTACTGCAGCAACTCTCGAGGCTACACATTGGAGAAGATATCCAAGTTAATCAAACATATCGCAGTGCGCCAGCCCCACCCTTTTGGATCTTTGGGTAGGAGAGTGCCAGCCTGCTTTAGGTTTCAAAAAAACTGATGTCAAATTATGACATACATACACAAAACAAATCAAACAGTACCCATACATCTAGCTAGCTACCTCCAACTACAAATCAACTTCACAAACTGAGAAAGCTTCGAACACTAAACAAATGCATGCCGAACTACATAACGCAGTGCTACCTCTACATACGAGGCACCAACAAACATCTGATGTGGCTCCAAACAATAGCAAAAAAAAGCTGAAAAAAGACACGAGAAGACAAATCTCGCGTGAGCTAGAGTGCTTACCACCCACCCAAATCAGAGGAAGGAGGACAGAAGATTACTCAGCTCGCCGGAGGCACACATGCCATCCGTGCTCCCGAATCGACGACCTCTTCCCTGTTGGACGGACAAGGACGCGAGCCGAAACTCTACCCATCCCCGCTCGCGCCGGCTGCAGCGTCGCAGAACCTCCATCGGCGCTCTTCCCGTCTCGAGAAGCTCCGCCCCTACCGACGCTGGCCAACCAGAATGCAGCGTCGCCGCGGCCACAGCCCCCTCCGACGCCGGCCGAGCAGGATGCGGCGTCGCCGCTGCTTTCTCCGCCGTGCTTCCGCCTCCTCACAATACCAACACGAGACAGAGCGGTGGTAGTCCAGATAAATGAAACTAAAAAAAAGACTCAAAAAGGAAAGACGAGTTAACACACGAGGCGTCGAAAGCGAACAGAAGAGAAACGAGACACATCTGCGCCGAGATTCGTGAAGATATCGTACGGTTAAAAAAGTGACTGCGCGCCAATTAAGAAACAGCTAGCTGTTAATTAGGAAAAGTGTATTTGAAATATCTTTAGGACGTTGCTACATGGTGCCCTAGCACTGGTTTGCTTTAGGGAGTGCCCCACCCAAAAGTAGAAATAAATTGGTCCGACACCTCTGGCTTTCTAAAAGTAGAAAGTTCTGATTTCACACGGGGTGACGGCTTTATCCGGACGAGAAACACAGCAGATGTAAAAGAAGGCTTTTCATTCACGGCTCCGTCACAGGTTCACGAAAAATGCGAGTTCACGAAAAAAATGCGAGATCAATCGTGTAAAAGAAACACATCCACGTGGTTGCAAATTCACGCCAAAAAAATGCACATGCCATCTCCTTCTTTTCTACCTCCAGTTAAGAACGCGTATTGGCATGTAAAAAAAATACACAAATTCAAATCACAGTAAAAAAGTAAGCACCAGCTATTAAAATTCTAGATGTAGAAAAATGTTAAAAATTACATCTAGATGCATAAAGTTTCATCTAGAATTGAAAAAAAGAACACCTTGAGCCACTCATCAATCTGGATGTAAAATTCAATTTATTATCTAAATTGAGGATGTAAAAATTGCAGCCATAGATGTAATAAAAAGATAAAAGTTACATCCGGTACACCAAATCTGGGATCAAAAAAGATATTCGTATCCTGCACATTGATCCACTAAAAAATTCTAGATGTAGAAAAGTGTTAAAAATTACATCTAGATGCATAAAGTTTCATCTAGAATTGGAAAAAAAAACACCCTGAGCCGTTCATCAATCTGGAAGTAAAAAAGACAAAGGAAATACAACGAGTTACAAAAACTACAGCCAGAAGTTGGAGAAAAATTACTATTCTTAGTTACAATATTACAACCAGAATTGAAAAGAAAGGTAGAAAGGTACATCCGAAAAGTTGCTAGCTGAGACAAGAACTGACTAGTAGTCACGAGGAAGCGTGATGAGCTTGACGAGAATAATTGCTGCAGCGTGGAGTGTGCTGATAGAGAAGTGCTACTGCTAGCTCTTAAAAGTTACAAGCCCTGGCTAAATCGATCAGATCTAGTACCTAGAGTAGCACAGGCTGCGGGAGACTGGAGGCGTTGAAGAATGCGATGGCCTCCCACTGATCTGGCCGTCGTGGTCCAGATCCGCTGCAAGGAAGCAGGCCGGGCGGGTAGTTGGCGGCGGCGGTTGAGGCGCCGGGGCCAGGCGGCCGTCATGACTCATGAGATCCACACCATCTCCATCGTGCGCCTGGCGGAGGTCGTGCGCGTTGGGACTGGGTGGGTAGTCGCCGGTGGAGGTTGGGGCGCCGGCGTGGGATCCACACCACTGCCGCCTCTGGTTCCTGGAGTTGGACGAAACAAGTGATGGGGATTAGAGCATCTCCACTCGTCCCCCCGACGAGGCCCATGGCGAGCGTTTTTTTCATCCGGACGGCGTAATTCGGCCCAGTCGCGCTCCCGTTCCTCGTTTTCGTCCGGATTTGGGCCTAAATTCATCCGGCGATCCCACGCCACCCCCGGCCCCCCGGGGAGCTCTCGGGGACTCCGGACGAGTGAAAAGCGGGGAAGGGCCCGATCCGTCGGTGACTCGACGCACGAACCCCACCGCCACGTCGCTCAAAATCTCCCCACCCTCGTATCTCTCTCGCCGCCGGCACCACCCCGCCGGCTTGTTGCCCGGATTGCGCCGCCCCTCCTTCCCCACCTGCCTATATTCCGCCGTGTTTGGACGACGGCCTATCCGGCCGCTCTTCCGCCGGCCCGTTTCCGGCCTGCTCGCTCGTCGTCGCTCGCGGCTCGGGTTGCCTCGACCACGCCCGTCGGTGTTCGTCCATTTGCCTCGCCGGCCATGGACTCGGACGAAGAGGAGGAGCGGATGTTCGTCGAGCTTATGCAAGAAGAGATGGCGACGGCCGCCCAAGACGACGAGCACATGATGATCCTTGGTTGCTTGGCAAGCATGTACGCCGGACCGGCAACTCGTCGGCGTGGTGGGTCGGCACGAGGTCGCCGGAAGTGCAAGCCGAGACGGCGAATGGAGGGCTACTCGCATGTTGTACGCCGACTACTTCGCCGACAATCCATTGCACGGTGAGAGTGTTTCCCGGCGTCGTTTCGGGATGAGCGAAAGCTATTTCCGCAAATTGTGTATGCCATCCGCCGGCTTGATCCCTACTTCAGATGCAAGGCGGATTGCACTGGTTTGGTTGGATTTTCGTCACTGCAGAAGTGCACAGTGGCTATGAGGATGCTGGCGTATGGAGCTCCCGGTGATACTGCAGATGACTATCTTCGGATCCCGCCTTCATTGCTATGCGCCAGGAGATTCGAGACTCTACAATGCATCAGCTGCTGCAAGATGATCTGGTGGAGCACATATGGAGGCTCCGAGGCAACGCCAACGCCGACGCCAACTAGTCTGTCTTAATTTGTTTGAAAAATTGTGTGCTTCATTTGTTTCAGGCACTTGTTAAACATTGTACCGATTATCGCCGAATTTGTTTCAGCAATTTTCGTACTCTTCTTTGCCGAACTTGTTAAATTTTATGTTGAATTTGTTTGAAATATGTCAAATGGTCGAGGTTGGGGGTTTCTGCGGGGGACGGCTGGAACTTCGGCGCTCCCCACGCCAAATCTTCATCCAATCCGGACGAAAATTTCGCCGGATTTGGGCGTGGGGAGCGCCAACGAGTGGGGATGCTCTTAGAGCATCTCCACTCGTCTCCCCGAGAAGCCCCCACGAGCCGTTTTTTACATCCGGACGGCAAAAAACGGCCCAGTCGCGCCCCCAGGTTCTCGTTTTCATCCGGATTTGGGCCTAAATTCATCCGGCGATCCCACGCCATCCCCGGCCCCCCGGAGCGCTCGGGGACTCCGGATGGAGCAAAACCAATCGCCCACGCCCACGTGTCTCCTCTTTCGTCCGGACTCCTCGGGCCATCCTCTTTTTCCCCGAGAAACGCCGCTTGGGGAGCACACGACTGGAAATATACTGCCCCCCAGGCCAAATTTTCGTCCAATCCGGATGAAAATTTCGCCGGATTTGGGCGTGGGGAGCGTCAACGAGTGGGGATGCTCTTACGATGACCGCGCGAGACGAAGAGCAGCATGTGGGGAATTATTGGGTTACAGCCTGGCTACGTGCACAGTTGGCCGTACACGCACGTGGCTTACCAACTCGCCCACCGTTTCATATAAACCGCTAGATGGAGATCGGACGAAGCTAAGATGTGGGCACCGCGTAAGACAGTACAGTGCCCCGGCACGAAATAGAAATCGGGTTGGAAAATACTTGTGTTGCCTGGGTTTTAGCGGATAGTACGTAATCAGTGTGGCTGTGGGCTCTTGAAGGTGGTGTCCGAAATCGTGCAGTGTTTCAGGTTTATCTGTCCAGCAATCAGTGCTTGTTTTTTGCGGCATGCTTGGTTGAGCATGGTTCAGAAGGTTATGTGTAATTGTCATTGAACGGCTCTCTCCTTCCTCCTCCCTCTCTGCCCCCATCCACTCTTCTGCCCGTTGACCGAGGGAGACCGGGCCGAACCCAACCCTTCTCCGGCGGCGCCGCCGGCCGGAGATGGGGAGGGGGAGGCGCCGATGCTGTAGATAGGTTTAGGTCTAGCGTTTTCGGCGGGATGTCATGGTCTGGGAGTCTAGCGCCAGATCTTCTGGGCAAGATCCGGTGTGTATGGTGGTGGAGGCGACGCGGCAAGGAGCTCCGGTGGTCGGAGATGGCGGCGCTCGACCTTCCCCCATGGATCTCCGTCAATAAGCCCAAGGTTTGCTCTCCCTCTTCGATTTCCATGTTCACTCTGTTCGTCCTCCTCCCACTGGCCGGCCGTGGTGGTGAGGGGTGGGGAAGACGGACGGAGAAAGGTGGATCGATGGAGATGAGCAGGGGCTCTCTTTCCCTGGTGTCTTGGTGCGGCACCGGTGGATGGTCGAGCAGCTGCGATGTCAAGTCCCCAAGGCCAAGGTGGGGGATGGAATCGCATGCTACTCCTGCCAAGACCCCCAGCAATAAGCACTGCTGGACGCAAAGATGCACCCTTGACATCCTCGACATCGACCTGGCCGGCCGTGGAGGCGAGGAGGAAGATGAAGATGGCGGCGACGGTGTCGCATACTACGGCTGTGTAGAGGCGAGTGGTTTTGTCCCCGCCTCTTCGCATGACGGCGGCGTAGCAGACCTCTGGCTCGACGGCGGGGAAAGAGAAGGACCTGATTGCATTTTATCATCTCTCAGTGAGGTCTTTTCTGCAAATGCTAGGGACCTATATGTGCATTTAGATCTTATGGGGTCCTTTGTAATATTTTGTACCTCCTCCGTTTCGATTTAATGAGAAGCTTCCTCGCCCTTCAGGGCACTCCTTGTTCAAAAAAAGAAGAAGGTTATGTGTGCCTTTTCTTTGATGGATTGTTTATATATAGGGATTTCTATTTTCGCGCCCTCGGTTCCTTAGTTGTGCTCAGTTTCCCCAGCTCCTTACTTTTTCCTCAGTTTTCCCCAAGACCTTGTCTGAAACCATCACAGGTGTTGTAACGGCCGGTTGCCCGACGGTTGACCGTTATCTTCTGACTAGTGGGGCCACGTAGAGCCCACAAAGACACGTCAGACCATCCATCTTTGTTTGACCGTAAGCATCGCAGTATCCCTGACCAAAACGCGCACGAGTGGGGCTTCAGTATTGATGTCTACGCACTCTTCTATTCCTGTAGACAGTGTTGGGCCTCCAAGAGCAGAGGTTTGTTGAACAGCAGCAAGTTTCCCTTAAGTGAATCACCGAAGGTTTATCGAACTCAGGGAGGTAGAGGTCAAAGATATCCCTCTCAAGCAACCCTGCAATTACGATACAAGAAGTCTCTTGTGTCCCCAACACACCTAATACACTTGTCAGATGTATAGGTGCACTAGTTCGGCGAAGAGATAGTAAGATGCAAGTGATATGGATGAATATGAGTGGTAATAGCAATCTGAAATAAAGATGGCAGCAAGTAAACATGCAGTGGAACAGTAAATAAACGGTGATTCGATGCTTGGAAACAAGGCCTAGGGATCATACTTTCACTAGTGGACACTCTCAACATTGATCACATAACTGAATGAATAAATGCTACACTCTCTTGTTGGATAACAAACACCATTCATTGTGTAGGGCTACAAAAGCACACCTCAAGCCGGAGTTAACAAGCTCCACAACTTCATAAAGGAAACACACACGATGCACACACCGTCACCGTCACACCGTGGAGAGTGAATCCGGAGTTCATATTAAAGTAACCTCTAGAGTGTATAATAGTGCTACTCTGGATAACTCTCCTAATGGAATCACTAATCGTGTAGTGGCTACAAAAGCTCCGCTCGTAGTTCATCAAGTACTTGACAAACACCACTCATAGGGATATCCACGTCAAATCATAAATCCAAGATAATATATTTATCATAGTGATAGTTAACTTCATAATCTACAAGAGATCACAATCATAACCTACGCCAAGTACTACATGATGCACACACTGTCCACTTTACATCATGAAGGAGGAATAGACTACTTTAATAACATCACTAGAGTAGCACATAGATGATATTCAACTAGATCACAAAGCTCATGATCACATAAAGATCACATGGGAGAGAGAGATGAACCACATAGCTACCGGCACAACCCTTAGCCTCGGGGGAGAACTACTCCCTCCTCATCATAGGAGACAGCAATGGCGATGAAGATCGCGGTGGTGTCGATGGAGATGCCTTCCGAGGGCACTTCCCCGTCCCGGCGGCGTACCAGAACAGAGACTTCTGTCCCCCGAAACGGAGTTTCGCGATGGCGGCAGCGTCCCTGGAGTCTTTCTGGAGTTTCGTCAATTGGTGTCGGGTTTTTAGGTCACGAGGGACTTTATAGGCGAAGAGACGGAGTCAGAGGGGCCAGGGGGCCCCCTCCCCATAGGCTGGCGCGGCCAGGGGGCCACCCGCGCCGCCATATGGTGTGGGTCCCCTGCTGCCCTTCCTCGTCTCCCCTTCGGACTTCTGGAACCTTCCGTGAAATATAAGATCGTGGGCTTTTGTTTCGTCCAATTCCGAGAATATTGCCCGAACAGCCTTTCTGGAACCAAAAGCAACAGAAAACAGGAACTGGCACTGTGGCATCTCGTTAATAGGTTAGTTCCGGAAAATGCATCAAAACGATATAAAGTATGGATAAAACATGTGGATATTGTCATAAAACTAGCATGGAACATCAGAAATTATAGATACGTTGGAGACGTATCAAGCATCCCAAGCTTAGTTCCTACTCGCCCTCGAGTAGGTAAACGATAACAAGGATAATTTCTGAAGTGACATGCTACCAACATGATCTTGATCAATACTATTGTAAAGCATATGAGATGAATGAAGTGATTCAAAGCAATGGTAAAGACAATGACTAAACAACTGAATCATATAGCAAAGACTTTTCATGAATGGTACTTTCAAGACAAGCATCAATAAGACTTGCATAGGAGTTAACTCATAAAGCAATAAATTCTTAGTATAAAGTTTTAAAGCAACACAAAGGAAGATATAAGTTTCAGCGGTTGCTTTCAACTTGTAACATGTATATCTCATGGATAGTTGTCAACATAAAGCAATATAACAAGTGCAACAGGTAAACATGTAAGAATCAATGCACACAGTTGACACAAGTGTTTTCTTCTAAGATAGAAAGAAGTAGGTAAACTGACTCAACATAAAGTAAAAGAATGGCCCTTCGCAGAGGGAAGCATGGATTACTATTTTTGTGCTTGAGCTTTTCATTTTGAAAACATAGAAACAATTTTGTCAACGGTAGTAATAATTCATATGTGTTATGCATAAGACATCCTATAAGTTGCAAGCCTCATGCATAGAATACCAATAGTGCTCGCACCTTGTCCTAATTAGCTTGGATTTACATGGATTATCATTGCATAACATATGTTTCAACCAAGTGTCACAAAGGGGTACCTCTATGCCGCCTGTACAAAGGTCCAAGGAGATATATCGCATTTGATTTCTCGTTTTTGATAGATCTCAACTAAGGACATCCATACCGGGACAACATAGAAAACAGATAATGGACTCCTCTTTAATGCATAAGCATTCAACAACAGATAATACACTCATAAGAGATTGAGGATTGATGTCCAAACTGAAACTTCCACCATGATTCATGGCTTTAGTTAGTGGCCCAATGTTCTTCTCTAACAATATGCATACTCAAACCATTTGATCATGATAAATCACCCTTACTTCAGACAAGACGAACATGCATAGCAACTCACATGATATTCAACAAAGGTGTAATAGTTGATGGCGTCCCCAGAAACATGGTTACCGCTCAACAAGCAACGTATAAGAAATAAGACACATAAGCTACATATTCAATACCACAATAGTTTTTAAGGATATTTTCCCATGAGCTATGTATTTCAAAGACAAGGAATGAAATTTTACAGGTAGCACTCAAGTAATTTACTTTGGAATGGCAGAGAAATACCACATAGTAGGTAGGTATGGTGGACACAAATGGCATAGTTTTTGGCTCAAGGTTTTGGATGTACGAGAAGCATTCCCTCTCAGTACAAGGCTTTGGCTAGCAAGGTTGTTTGAAGCAAACACAAGTATGAACCGGTACAGCAAAACTTACATAAGAACATATTGCAAGCATTATAAGACTCTACACCGTCTTCCTTGTTGTTAAAACACTTCACCAGAAAATATCTAGACTTTAGAGAGACCAATCATGCAAACCAAATTTTAACAAGCTCTATGGTATTTTTTCATTAATAGGTGCAAAGTACATGATGCAAGAGCTTAAACATGATCTATTTGAGCACAACAATTGCCAAGTATCAAATTATTCAAGAAAATATACCAATTACCACATGAAGCATTTTCTGTTTCCAACCAAATAGCAATAAATGCAGCAGCTTTTAACTTTAGCCATGAACATTAAAAGTAAAACTAAGAACACAAGTGTTCAAATGAAAGAGCGGAGCGTGTCTCTCTGTCAACACCCGGATTTTTAAGTCCAGATGCCTGTTATGCCATACATCGCAATCCCAGGAATATTGTTGTTGCGAGACATAACAGTTGAATATCATAAGTCATCATTCATTACATACCATAGTCGTCCTACAAATAGTCACATGATCCAATATTACACAAATAGTTGATCTACTGATCAACGGACATACACAAGTTCATAGCGGAAGCGTAAGATAGAAGGGACTCTCTAGTCCACAGGCCAACGTCTGACGTCAGAAGATTCCCTAGTTGTCGTAGACATCCTGGTTGCCGTCATCTTGATAGTTCTGCTCCTCTTCATAGTCCGGCCATTTGAATAGCCAGGGACACAGTACCGTGAGTACTTTAAAGTACTCGCAAACTAATACTAATGTAAGTGCTAACAATTCTAGTAAGGGGGTGCTAAGCTCTAGTTTATTTGCATAAAGCCAATTTTAGTTCACAAGTATTTGAGAAAAGACTTATTCATGTGCTAACTAACTCAAGTGGGAACATTAGTGTCATTCCCGCAACATTGTTGTGATACAAAGTCAAGTCACCAATTCACCATTCATTTCACCATCATTTTCAAAAGATCTGACATTGAACACTGTATGGCCTTTCCAACCGTCCGTAACCGTAGACACGGCTATTCGAATAGATTTACACTCTGCAGAGGTTGCACACTTGTGCCACAACATTTGATTTCATCCATCGGGATAACCCCGAATCATCGTAACACAGTACGCGGATCATCAACCATAACCTTTCACTTACAAACCCTAGTATAGGTACCTCTCCCCATGAGCTTGGTCTCCCAGTGAAGACCAACTGTCAACCTGGGAACTGCACAGGGCTTGGCCGTACAATTCACCTCAATTCACATCATTTCTCATACAACAGAGGTAGCCTCGGCATAACCCCTATGATTCTTGTTCAGAGGGAACCAATACTAAGATGTATAAACTTCCAGTTAAGCCCTACCCATAATCAGGTATTGTGGGGGTACTCAATATTGGAAAGGTATCGCATTCAAACCAATATCAGTTTTGTATCAAAAATCACCATCTTCTCTTGGTCATATTCACCTTCAAAAATCATTCAATGGAATGACTCATCATTCCAAGGTTTCAAATTCATTTCAAATTCACATGTTCCCATCTAGAGTAGTCAAGTTTTAGTATTTAGCACTAGCACTAATCATGAGGGGTGCTAATCTTGCTTGGCTAACTTGAGACTAACTTTACTACTCTAGTAACCTTCTTTAACTTAGACCAAAGTTAACTATAAAAGCAACTCTTTAAATAAACAAGTAAAAACTTGTAAGGTAAAAACTTGGGATAGGCTTGTGGTAAGAAATGTAAGAATCATGGTGCCTTGCCCCAAGGGGGCTTTGCACTTTGCAAGAATATTAGCTTGCAACATTATAACTTGCAATAGTCTAGCTTGCCTTGGTGGTTGAGGTGATCAAAGTGCTCTTCCTCTTCTGGGTAGAATCCTTCCTCTTCCTGGTATTCTCCGGTACTAGCGTCTATACACGAATACGAGGATACAATCACCAAACAGTACTTAAGTAGCCTTAATTTGCCCTAATGGCTCACTCCAAATGATCTAGCATCATCACTTAGCATTTCTACCAAGAATTGTTTTTTCGAGAATACACCCTGGAAGGTGTATCAATCATATAGAAGAGTTCCAAGATGGCAAATATTGCGCTACCATAAGGGGGGCAGCTCCCCAAACACACGCCTACTCTCCGTCCTGCCACGGTACAACGGTCGGATCAAGAACATCAAAGAAAGTGCCACGGAAAAGCTTGGCTAGGCGCCACCGCTCGAACTCCTCCCGTACTTTGTCCCTGATGGCACCATGCGAAGCCACCGCTCCGTTGAAGACCACGTCGTTCCTATGCCTCCAAATGCACCAGAAGACAAGTATGATGGCAGTCCACATGTCCCGTCTGTGAGCTGTCGGACAAGCCCGGGACGTCCACCACTCCAGCAGATCGGTGTCTGGGTCCGGGAGCCACTCCTCCCTGCCCCAACACCTAAGAGCCCATACCCAGGTCTCCCGCGCCACCACGCAACCCAGCAGCAAGTGCTGCAAGGTCTCCGGCTCCTGATCGCAAAGCGGGCAGGCCGACGGACACGGCAAGCCCCGACGTCGAAGCCTATCTGTCGTCCAACAACGGTTTTTCGAGGCCAGCCATGCGAAGAACTTGCAACTGTACGGCGCCCTAGACCGCCAGATCTCCTCTGAGATTGGGGCCCTCACCTGGCCCGCAAAGAATGCTATGTACGCCGACTGGGCGGAGTAGATGCCATCCGTCGACCACCTCCACATTAGCACGTCCTCCCGCTCCGGGACAAGATGGACGTTCGCCAGCCTCTGCCACAACATGAAGAACTCCGGGAGGGCTGCCTCATCCATGTCCGGCCCACAGTCCCTCAGCCATTGGCCGGCCAGGCCCTCTCTCACCGAGCAAGCGGTGATCCTCCTACGCGAGACCATCTTGGCCACATTTGGTGCAATCTCCGCAAGACTCGAACCGTCCAGCCACCGATCGGACCAGAACCGAGCTCGCTCGCCGTTGCCCAGGACATAACAGGTGGCCGCATCGAAGATAGCGGTGCAGAGGCTGGGGAGCTGAATGTTAAACTCCGCCCAGAACCTTAGAGGGATCCACCTTCTGTAGCCAGGCCCACCGGCAGCGGAGAGTGATACGTCTCCGACGTATCGATAATTTCTTATGTTCCATGCCATATTATTGATGATACCTACATGTTTTATGCACACTTTATGTCATATTCGTGCATTTTCTGGAACTAACCTATTAACAAGATGCCGAAGAGCCGATTCTTGTTTTCTCGCTGTTTTTGGTTTCGGAAATCCTAGTAACGAAATATTCTCGGAATTGGACGAAATCAACGCCCAGGGTCCTATTTTGCCACGAAGCTTCCAGAAGACCGAAAGGGATACGAAGTGGGGCGACGAGGCGCCGCCACCATAGGGCCGCGCGGCCAGAGGGGGGCCCGCGCCGCCTATGGTGTGGGCCCTTGTCGGCCCTCCGACTCCGCCCTTCCGCCTACTTATAGCCTCCGTCGCGAAACCCCTGATGCGAAAAACCACGATACGGAAAACCTTCCGGAGACGCCGCCGCCGCCAATCCCCTCTCGGGGGATTCGGAGATCTCCTCCGGCACCCGCCGGAGAGGGGATTCATCTCCCGGAGGACTCTACACCGCCATGGTCGCCTCCGGAGTGATGAGTGAGTAGTTCACCCCTGGACTATGGGTCCATAGCAGTAGCTAGATGGTTGTCTTCTCCTCATTGTGCTTCATTGTTGGATCTTGTGAGCTGCCTAACATGATCAAGATCATCTATCTGTAATGCTATATGTTGTGTTTGTCGGGATCCGATGTATAGAGAATACCATGTTATGTTGATTATCAAGTTATTACCTATGTGTTGTTTATGATCTTGCATGCTCTCCGTTATTAGTAGAGGCTCTGGCCAAGTTTTTGCTCTTAACTCCAAGAGGGAGTATTTATGCTCGATAGTGGGTTCATGCCTGCATTGATACACGGGATAGTGACGAAAGTTGTAAGGTTGTGTTGTCTTGTTGCCACTAGGGATAAAACATTGATGCTATGTCTAAGGATGTAGTTGTTGATTACATTACGCACCATACTTAATGCAATTGTCCGTTGCTTTGCAACTTAATACTGGAAGGGGTTCGGATGATAACCTGAAGGTGGACTTTTTAGGCATAGATGCAGTTGGATGGCGGTCTATGTACTTTGTCGTAATGCCCAATTAAATCTCACCATACTTATCATGACATGTATGTGCATTGTTATGCCCTCTCTATTTGTCAATTGCCCGACTGTAATTTGTTCACCCAACATGCTTTTATCTTATGGGAGAGACACCTCTAGTGAGCTGTGGACCCCGGTCCATTCTTTTATACTGAAATACAAATCTGCTGCAATACTTGTTTTTACTGTTTTCTCTGCAAACAATCATCTTCCACACAATACGGTTAATCCTTTGTTACAGACAAGCCGGTGAGATTGACAACCTCACTATTTCGTTGGGGCAAAGTACTTTGGTTGTGTTGTGCGGGTTCCACGTTGGCGCCGGAATCTCCGGTGTTGCGCCGCACTACATCCCGCCGCCATCAACCTTCAACGTGCTTCTTGGCTCCTCCTGGTTCGATAAACCTTGGTTTCTTTACGAGGGAAAACTTGCTGCTGTGCGCATCATACCTTCCTCTTGGGGTTCCCAACGAACGTGTGAGTTACACGCCATCAAGCTCTTTTTCTGGCGCCGTTGCCGGGGTGATCAAGACACGCTGCAAGGGGAGTCTCCACTTCTCAATCTATTTACTTTGTTTTTGTCTTGCTTTATTTTATTTACTACTTTGTTTGCTGCATTATATCAAAACACAAAAAAATTAGTTGCTAGCTTTACCTTATTCATTGTCTTGCACTCTATATCAAAAACACAAAAAAATTAGTTACTTGCATTTACTTTACTTGATTCATCATGTTTCCTTTTAATTTTACCACAAAAGACATACCGGTAGGACGCGGGTCTATAATTGGGAGAAACAATATAGAAGAATTTTTCAGTCATGTTAGTACCGTTGAAGATTTTGAAGATAGACACTTGGTAGAACTTGCTCCTACTTATGAAATTGCTGCTGCTTGCTTTAGTTTGCATGTTGGAAACTAAATTTGTTAATCTCAATCCTATAATCCAACACATGTTTCTTACACTCGGTGATATGGAAGAGGGGGAAAAGAAAGATTTTGTTTTAGAAACCCTTCTTAGAGAATTTGGTGGTCAAGCAAGAGAGGCTAGAAAGGTCTTTGCTAAATTTAATATGCTTGGTTCTCATACTAATTTTGTTGGTCTTCTTGAAAAAATGGACATGGATAGAATAAGGTACACTAATAATACTAATGATGGTGGGGAGATCAAAGCACCAATACCATGTAAACTCCTAGCTATGAATGATGCACTAGAAAATAACTATGATTGGCTTGTTTCTGAAAATTTGTTCGATGAGAGTAGCAAGCCCAAGACTAATGAAAAGGGAGACGCTGAAACTTATGTGTCCAATATACTATGCATGGTTGAGAAAACTCCAAACCCCGCTGTAGATGCACCACCCTTTGATAACACTTGAGTTACACTTTCGCGCCTAGGCTGAAAGGCGTTAAAGAAAGCGTTTATGGGAGACAACCCATGTTTTTACTACAGTATTTTTGTTTTATATTTGAGTCTTGGAAGTTGTTTACTACTGTAGCAACCTCTCCTTATCTTAGTTTTGAGTTTTGTTGTGCCAAGTAAAGTCTTTGATAGTAAAGTAAATACTAGATTTGGATTACTGCGCAGAAACAGATTTCTTTGCTGTCACGAATCTGGGTCTAATTCTCTGTAGGTAACTCAGAAAATTAAGCCAATTTACGTGAGTGATCCTCAGATATGTACGCAACTTTCATTCAATTTGGGCATTTTCATTTGAGCAAGTCTGGTGCCCTAATAAAATCCATCTTTACGGACTGTTCTGTTTTGACAGATTCTGCCTTTTATTTCGCATCGCCTCTTTTGCTATGTTGGATGAATTTCTTTGATCCATTAATGTCCAGTAGCTTTATGCAATGTCCAGAAGTGTTAAGAATGATTGTGTCACCTCTGAACATGTTAATTTTTATTGTGCACTAACCCTCTAATGAGTTGTTTCGAGTTTGGTGTGGAGGAAGTTTTCAAGGATCAAGAGAGGAGTATGATGCAATATGATCAAGGAGAGTGAAAGCTCTAAGCTTGGGGATGCCCCGGTGGTTCACCCCTGCATATTCTAAGAAGACTCTAAGCTTGGGGATGCCCAAGGCATCCCCTTCTTCATCGACAACATTATCAGGTTCCTCCCCTGAAACTATATTTTTATTCCGTCACGTCTTATGCACTTTGCTTGGAGCGTCGGTTTGTTTTTGTTTTTTGTTTTATTTGAATAAAATGGATCCTAGCATTCACTTTACGGGATAGAGACACGCTCCGCTGTAGCATATGGACAAGTATGTCCTTAGGCTCTACTCATAGTATTCATGGCGAAGTTTCTTCTTCGTTAAATTGTTATATGGTTGGAATTGGAAAATGCTACATGTAGTAATTCTAAAATGTCTTGGATAATTTGATACTTGGCAATTGTTGTGCTCATGTTTAAGCTCTTGCATCATATACTTTGCACCCATTAATTAAGAAACACTTAGAGCTTGCTAATTTGGTTTGCATATTTGGTTTCTCTAGAGTCTAGATAATATCTAGTATTGAGTTTTGAACAACAAGGAAGACGGTGTAGAGTCTTATAATGTTTACAATATGTCTTTTATGTGAGTTTTGCTGCATCGTTCATCCTTGTGTTTGTTTCAAATAACCTTGCTAGCCTAAACCTTGTATCGAGAGGGAATACTTCTCATGCATCCAAAATCCTTGAGCCAACCACTATGCCATTTGTGTCCACCATACCTACCTACTACATGGTATTTATCCGCCATTCCAAAGTAAATTGCTTGAGTGCTACCTTTAAAATTCCATCATTCACCTTTGCAATATATAGCTCATGGGACAAATAGCTTAAAAACTATTGTGGTATTGAATATGTACTTATGCACTTTATCTCTTATTAAGTTGCTTGTTGTGCGATAACCATGCTTCTGGGACGCCATCAACTATTCTTTGTTGAATATCATGTGAGTTGCTATGCATGTCCGTCTTGTCTGAAGTAAGAGAGATCTACCACCTTAATGGTTGGAGCATACATATTGTTAGAGAAGAACATTGGGCCGCTAACTAAAGCCATGATTCATGGTGGAAGTTTCGAGTTTTGGACATATATCCTCAATCTCATATGAGAATAATAATTGTTGCCACATGCTTATGCATTAAAGAGGAGTCCATTATCTGTTGTCCATGTTGTCCCGGTATGGATGTCTAAGTTGAGAATAATCAAAAGCGAGAAATCCAAAATGCGAGCTTTCTCCTTAGACCTTTGTACAGGGCGGCATGGAGGTACCCCATTGTGACACTTGGTTAAAACATGTGTATTGCGATGATCCGGTAGTCCAAGCTAATTAGGACAAGGTGCGGGCACTATTAGTATACTATGCATGAGGCTTGCAACTTGTAAGATATAATTTTCATAACTCATATGCTTTATTACTAACGTTGACAAAATTGTTTCATGTTTTCAAAATAAAAGCTCTAGCACAAATATAGCAATCGATGCTTTCCTCTTTGAAGGACCATTCTTTTTACTTTTATGTTGAGTCAGTTCACCTATCTCTCTCCACCTCAAGAAGCAAACACTTGTGTGAACTGTGCATTGATTCCTACATACTTGCATATTGCACTTGTTATATTACTCTATGTTGACAATTATCTATGAGATATACATGTTACAAGTTGAAAGCAACCGCTGAAACTTAATCTTCCTTTGTGTTGCTTCAATACCTTTACTTTGATTTATTGCTTTATGAGTTAACTCTTATGCAAGACTTATTGATGCTTGTCTTGAAGTACTATTCATGAAAAGTCTTTGCTTTATGATTCACTTGTTTACTCATGTCATTACCATTGTTTTGATCGCTGCATTCATTACATATGTTTACAAATAGTATGATCAAGGTTATGATGGCATGTCACTTCAGAAATTATCTTTGTTATCGTTTTACCTGCTCGGGACGAAGCGAGAACTAAGCTTGGGGATGCTGATACGTCTCCAGACGTATCGATAATTTCTTATGTTCCATGCCATATTATTGATGATACCTACATGTTTTATGCACACTTTATGTCCTATTCGTGCATTTTCCGGAACTAACCTATTAACAAGATGCCGAAGAGCCGATTCTGTTGTTCTGCTGTTTTTGGTTTCAGAAATCCTAGTAACGAAATATTCTCGGAATTGGACGAAATCAACGCCCGGGGTCCTATTTTGCCACGAAGCTTCCGGAAGACCGAAAGGGATACGAAGTGGGGCGACGAGGCGCCGCCACCATAGGGCCGCGCGGCCGAGAGGGGCCCGCGCCGCCCTATGGTGTGGGCCCCTCGTCGGCCCTCCGACTCTGCCCTTCCGCCTACTTATAGCCTCCGTCGCGAAACCCACGATGCGAAAAACCACGATACGGAAAACCTTCCGGAGACGCCGCCGCCGCCAATCCCATCTCGGGGGATTCGGAGATCTCCTCCGGCACCCTGCCGGAGAGGGGATTCATCTCCGGGAGGACTCTACACCGCCATGGTCGCCTCCGGAGTGATGAGTGAGTAGTTCACCCCTGGACTATGGGTCCATAGCAGTAGCTAGATGGTTGTCTTCTCCTCATTGTGCTTCATTGTTGGATCTTGTGAGCTGCCTAACATGATCAAGATCATCTATCTGTACTGCTATATGTTGTGTTTGTCGGGATCCGATGGATAGAGAATACCATGTTATGTTGATTATCAAGTTATTACCTATGTGTTGTTTATGATCTTGCATGCTCTCCGTTATTAGTAGAGGCTCTGGCCAAGTTTTTGCTCTTAACTCCAAGAGGGAGTATTTATGCTCGATAGTGGGTTCATGCCCGCATTGATACCGGGACGATGATGAGAAAGTTCTAAGGTTGTGTTGTGCTTGTTGCCACTAGGGATAAAACATTGATGCTATGTCTAAGGATGTAGTTGTTGATTACATTACGCACCATACTTAATGCAATTGTTTGTTGCTTTGCAACTTAATACTGGAAGGGGTTCGGATGATAACCTGAAGGTGGACTTTTTAGGCATAGATGCAGTTGGATGGCGGTCTATGTACTTTGTCGTAATGCCCAATTAAATCTCACTATACTTATCATGACATGTATGTGCATTGTTATGCCCTCTCTATTTGTCAATTGCCCGATCGTAATTTGTTCACCCAACATGCTTTTATCTTATGGGAGAGACACCTCTAGTGAACTGTGGACCCCGGTCCATTCTTTTATACTTGAAATACAAATCTGCTGCAATACTTGTTTTTACTTGTTTTCTCTGCAAACAATCATCTTCCACACAATACGGTTAATCCTTTGTTACAGCAAGCCGGTGAGATTGACAACCTCACTTGTTTCGTTGGGGCAAAGTACTTTGGTTGTGTTGTGCGGGTTCCACGTTGGCGCCGGAATCTCCGGTGTTGCGCCGCACTACATCCCGCCGCCATCAACCTTCAACGTGCTTCTTGGCTCCTCCTGGTTCGATAAACCTTGGTTTCTTTCTGAGGGAAAACTTGCTGCTGTGCGCATCATACCTTCCTCTTGGGGTTCCCAACGAACGTGTGAGTTACACGCCATCAGAGAGCAAGATTAAGCAAGCGGAGGTTCGGAATACCTAGCCCACCGAGGTCCTTCGGGGAGGTCACCTTGTCCCAAGCGACCAAGCAGTGACCGCCCTTGACCTCCTTCCGCCCTTTCCAAAGGAAGGCCCGACATATCTTGCGCAACGCCTCAACAACCTTCGGCGGGATGTCGAGTGACATCATGGTATGCACTCGGGATCGCCGAAAGCGTGCTCCGGACAAGAATGGTCCTACCCCCACGGTTGAGGAGTTTGGCGCACCACGGTGGAAGCCTGCTGGCTGCGCTATCCACGATCGGCTGCAGCTGGGCTGCCGTCACCTTTCTAAGCCCAAGAGGGAGGCTCAAGTACTTGAACGGGAAGGAGGCAACCTCGCAACCAAGGACAGAACTAGCCAGGGCCACCTGCTCCTGCGAGCACCGAATGGGATGGAGCGAGCACTTGGCCAGATTGGTGCGCAGCCCCGACGCCACCCCAAAGTCCTCCACAATCTGCGTGCAGGTGCGCAGGTCTACCTCGGTGGGTCTGATGAAGGTAACCACATCATCGGCATACATCGATGTGCGATGCCGGAAGCCACTAGCCGAGAGCTCGGTGAGCAGGCCCACATTCGCCGCCCTCTCAAACATGAGGTGGAGAACATCCATGACCGTGTCGAAGAGCAAAGGGGAGAGAGGGTCACCCTGTCGCAGACCCCGATGGTTGTAGATGAGCTCTCCAGAAGCGCCATTCATCAGCACGCGGGTCGAGGCGGAGCTGAGCAGCCCCACGACCATCACTTAGTTTTTCAGACGTCCATTCTAACTAGGGCCTCGTAAGGTCAAACAATGGCTCTGATACCAACTTGTCAACACCCGGAATTTTAAGTCCAGATGCCTGTTATGCCATACATCGCAATCCCAGGAATATTGTTGTTGCGAGACATAACAGTTGAATATCATAAGTCATCATTCATTACATACCATAGTCGTCTTACAAATAGATCACATGATCCAATATTACACAAATAGTTGATCTACTGATCAACGGACATACACAAGTTCATAGCGGAAGCGTAAGATAGAAGGGACTCTCTAGTCCACAGGCCAACGTCTGACGTCAGAAGATTCCCTAGTTGTCGTAGACATCCTGGTTGCCGTCATCTTGATAGTTCTGCTCCTCTTCATAGTCTGGCCATTTGAATAGCCAGGGACACAGCCGTGAGTACTTTAAAGTACTCGCAAACTAATACTAATTTAAGTGCTAACAATTCTAGTAAGGGGTGCTAAGCTCTAGTTTATTTGCATAAAGCCAATTTTAGTTCACAAGTATTTGAGAAAAGACTTATTCATGTGCTAACTAACTCAAGTGGGAACATTAGTGTCATTCCCACAACATTGTTGTGATTCAAAGTCAAGTCACCAATTCACCATTCATTTCACCATCATTTTCAAAAGATTTGACATTGAACACTGTATGGCCTTTCCAACCGTCCGTAACCGTGGACACGGCTATTCGAATAGATTTACACTCTGCAGAGGTTGCACACTTGTGCCACAACATTTGATTTCATCCGTCGGGATAACCCCGAATCATCGTAACACGATACGCGGATCATCAACCATAACCTTTCACTTACAAACCCTAGTATAGGTACCTCTCCCCATGAGCTTGGCCTCCCGGTGAAGACCAACTCGTCAACTCGGGAACTGCACAGGGCTTGGACGTACAATTCACCTCAATTCACATCATTTCTCATACAACGGAGGCAGCCTCAGCATAACCCCTATGATGCTTGTTCAGAGGGAACCCATACTAAGATGTATAAACTTCCAGTTAAGCCCTACCCATAATCAGGTATTGTGGGGGTACTCAATATTGGAAAGGTATCGCATTCAAACCAATATCAGTTTTGTATCAAAAATCACCATCTTCTCTTGGTCATATTCACCTTCAAAAATCATTCAATGGAATGACTCATCATTCCAAGGTTTCAAATTCATTTCAAAGTCACATGTTCCCATCTAGAGTAGTCAAGTTTTAGTATTTAGCACTAGCACTAATCATGAGGGGTGCTAATCTTGCTTGGCTAACTTGAGACTAACTTTACTACTCTAGTAACCTTCTTTAACTTAGACCAAAGTTAACTATAAAAGCAACTCTTTAAATAAACAAGTAAAAACTTGTAAGGTAAAAACTTGGGATAGGCTTGTGGTAAGAAAGGTAAGAATCATGGTGCCTTGCCCCAAGGGGGCTTTGCACTTTGCAAGAATATTAGCTTGCAACATTATAACTTGCAATAGTCTAGCTTGCCTTGGTGGTTGAGGTGATCAAAGTGCTCTTCCTCTTCTGGGTAGAATCCTTCCTCTTCCTGGTATTCTCCGGTACTAGCGTCTATACACGAATACGAGGATACAATCACCAAACAGTACTTAAGTAGCCTTAATTTGCCCTAATGGCTCACTCCAAATGATCTAGCATCATCACTTAGCATTTCTACCAAGAATTATTCTAGGGTTTTCTTACTTAGGGTTAGAGAAATAATTTCCTCTCATTGCATATGTAAATGATAGTTTCCATTTAGTTCTTGAGGAATAATTTCCTCTCATTGAATCTTCTTAAGATTTAACTTCTCAAACAATCATACATGAAATCATGTTGACCTAAGTCAACCATTCATCATCATCATTTGAGAAAATAATTTAAATGAGGTAGAATACCTCATACCATTTAACAATGCCTATTATGATTTAAAATCACCAAGCTTTTCATGTGAGAGTATTTTACCAGGGGTCAATACTTCATATGCAAGTATTTGGGACAAGATTTAAATGAAGTGAAACACTTCATATGATTTGCATAATAGTTTTGGACAATATCACTTAACTAAAATAGCCATATAGTCCTTTATTTAATTTGGGCCATGATCACTCAAACTGACCCTACCATAATTTTACAGAAACAATTAGTGTAAGTGAAATGTGAGCTATTAGAGTTGGAATTAACTAAATATCATTTTTGGTTGATTTTTAAGATTTATTTGAATGTGCAAAAGTCCCTGACTTGTTCTTTTTGTCACATTATTTCTACAATAGATCTCACAATGAGACCAGTGGCATTGTTTAGAAATTTTCAATAGCTTTCTAACAATATAAAATTTGTTCAATTTGGCCAAGCCAAACAGATTCTATTGAATTTCAAAGTCAGGACCAGTATTTGAATTTACACTAAATTGATTCAACCGAAATTGAAAAATGGGCCTGGGCGGGAAAATTTAACAGGCCAGACAGAGCAGAGAGAGATGGGCCGGCCCAGCTAACGCTGCGGGCCAGCTGACAGCAGGACCCACCCGTCAGCGAGCCACACTCACCGAAACGGTAAGTTTGAATTGGATCCGTCCGATTAGAGGGCGATCTGACGGTGGAGGTTCGTCGTCTCCGTCGGGGAGGAGGAGGTTGCTGGCACGGCGGAGTAGGGGGTCGGCGGCGCTCCTGGACTCCGGCGAGGGGTTGGCGAGGTGCAGGTCGATGTTGCGGACGATGGCGAGGCGGCTGGTACCGACGGCGACTCCGATGGTGGCCGAAATCGACGGCGTATTTGGCAACTCCGCCGCGGACTCGAGCTATCGATTGGTGGTCTACCGGCGATAATGTGGAGAGGTAGTGGGCGGAGGAGGATCAGAGAGAGGGGGGGAGTCGAGTGGTGTGAGCAATGGAGGAGGAGGAGCTCTCCTTTTATAGAATCGAGCGGTGGCCGTGGGGTGCTGGCGAGGTCGACACGCTCGCGGTGATTCCGGCGAGCGAGCGGGGTAGGCGGTGGTAGCTCTAGGTAGGCGACGTCAAGGCAGTGCTAGGGAGCTTTACGGTGCAGCAAATGATGATCCATGGCGAGCAGGAGGCGTAGGTGTCCCCGATACCGTGGCGGGCGGACGGCGAGGATGTCGGCGGCTATGGCGCTCGCGAGGGCACGGGTGCGTGTCTGGCGGGCTGCGGTCGTCCAGGGGAGCGAGTTGGAGAAGGGATAGGGCGAGAGGGGGCCTGGGTTGACGACGCGCGTCGACGATCTGCAGCGCCCAGGGCATGTCCACGCGCGCCTGGCGCGTTCTGGGCGCGTCGGGGCACGGCCCGTTCCTGGCGCTGTCGTGTCCCTCTCCGACCAGGGCCAGTACAGGCATGTCTAGTAGAGCAAGGGAGTCTTTGGGAGACAAGGTTGGCATGGCTAGCAAGGTAGGGAGGCTAGGGTGGCATGGTGTGTGCATGCATGGCCGGCATGGCCTTGCCATGGCTAGGTGTGGGCTCCTCTTAGGGTTTCTATGCTTAGAGTAGGGAGAAAGGGGACAGGGGAACCGGTAGGGGTCAAGTGGTGCTCGGAGTTGGGGCCAAACACTATTTAGAATAGTGTTTGAGATTTGGGCAATTTTGCTATTTCAATTTCTTGTCAAATTTGGTCAAAGCAAAGTGATTCCAAAATTTGAAAATGGTGCATTTGGATAATTTGCAAGTGAGCAGAGACAAATACAAGTGGTGGTGGAATTTTAAAATAAAAGAATTGCAAAAATTGCAATGTGTGTGATTGTTCCACATAACAAAAAGTCTCAACTTTGCATGAGCATAGTATTTGATACAAAGTGAATTTGGCATGGTGGTCTTTACCAAAGTTGTTCACCTTGATGTGATCTTGGATGCCATGCAAGGAATTGAGAAAGTTTAGTTTGAAAAACTTGAATTGCAGAGGCTCAAAGTAGTGACCAGAATGTAATTGGCAGAATTGACCATAATCACATGTGATCACAATTTGAGTTTAAAATTGATTTGAATTGTGTTTCTTTGATTCCAAAAGTTGTAATAAGGGTTTAGTATCCTATTACAACTAATGGTGAAGACCAAAATGGTCTAAGTCAAAGATTTAGAAAAATGGCATAAACCATATGTGAGGGTTTTGTGAATTTCTAACTTTTATTCTTTTATTTTTCTTTGCTTCATTTTGACAAGGGTGAGGATTATTTGGTGTTAGAATAAGTTGGGTAAAGGGTTCAAACCATTTTGAGGCAATGGGAGTGCCTAGGTCAAGATTGGATATTTTGGCTAAGTGCCACATATGCTTCTATGCATATGTTTTACTTAGTTTTGTTTCTCACTTGAATTGGGTTGGTAGCACTAGGTTAGGTGTGTTGATGTATTTCAAATCATCTACACAAGGTAGACAAGGAAAAGTTTAGCATTTGCAAAAATAGCCATAGGCTTGCATATGCCTCTTTCTTAAATAAGATCATTTCTTTTTATTTTGTTTTTCAAAGGTTGGTGACAAGAGGGATGAGGTTTAGGGTTTGGTAAGTTTTGCAATGGTTCACCACCATTTAGCAAAGTAAGAAAGGTAGGTTCAAAATTTACATATTAGGGCTACATACCCACATATGTCTTTTTCTTTTATTTTGGTTTCTCAAAATAGATCCAAAAGATTTTGAGAAGGTTAGGGTTTAGGGTTTTTCTTATTTGATTTCTTTCTCTTTTATTTTATTTGGTTTGTGATCTTCACTTGATCACTTTAGGGTTTTAGGGTTTATCACATAAGCATAATAACACACATCATGGCAAAACACAAATATTAGGTATGAGCACTATGCATAGTACTCTATGTAAGAAAAGTTTTTGTTGGTTCTCATTTTTGGAAAAAGGAAATTCATTTTCTCTTTGTTTTGAAATTTGGGGTGTTACAAACCCTTCCCCCTTAAACAAATCTCGTCCCGAGATTTTAAGAAAAGTTAGGTCCCTAAGAGAGATTGGGCGATATGATTTAACAGGGAAACATACTTGGCATGGCCTGAGGTGCTTCTTGGGCTTCTGTGGCAGTCATGTTGTAGAAGCGGACGTTGTTGTTCTGGTTCTTTCTTGCGGCAAAGCGGCGTTGGTTCTGAGCAGGTGCAGCGGTGTTGGCGGCAATCTTGGCTAGTCTCTGGGGCACTCATTGGAGTAATGCCCAACCACTCCACACTCATAACAAGTGATGGTGGCCTTGTCCTTGGTGGCGACGGGGATGGCGTTGCTTCCAGTCCTAGGGCCAGTGTTGTTGTTGTTGTTGTTGTTGTTCCCGTTGTTGTTGCTGTTGGAGTTGTTGTTGCTGGTGTGATTGTTGTTGTGGTTGCCTCCGGGCTTCGGGGTTCCTCCTTGGTTGTTGGTGTAGTTTGGGCGGTAATTCTGAGCAGAGGGCTTGTTGTATTTTGGAGTCTATCCTCCAGATGAGTTGTTGCGGTACTTCTGGGTATTGCTGGACCCATGCTGATTCATCATCCGGCGCTTGCGGTTCTCGTTGGCTTGGTGAAGCTTCCCTTCCATCTGGATGGCGGAGTCCACCAGGGCTTCTAGGTCAGCAAAGGGAATGTTGACCAGTACAGTCTGCATCTCGTCGTGGAGTCCGTTCAAAAATCTTTCCTTCCTCTTCTCATTGGTGTCGGTTTCGTCCGGGGCGTACCTTGACAGAGTAAGGAATCTGTCGCAGTATTCTACCACGGACATCCTGCCTTGCTTGAGTTCGCGGAACTCGTCTCTCATCATCTTGATTTATCCTTGGGGCACATGGTACTTGCTAAACTTCAGCTTGAAGTCTTCCCAGGTCATCATTTGTCCAGCATTCATTGCGCGGGCGCTTGTCCACCAGGCTCGTGCAGGTCCTGACAGGTAGTGGGTGGCGAAGAGTACTTTCTCGGTGGCTTCAACTCCCGCAACTTCGAGGTTGTTCTCCATTGTCTGGAGCCAGTCATCTGCATCGAGGGGCTCTTCGGTCTTGCTGAAAATAGGTGGGTTGGTGTTTTGAAAGTTCTTTAGTTTTGACCCAGGGTGGTCGTGGTTTCCATGGCCGTTGTTGTTCTGAGCAATCTGCTGCAGTGCAGCAATGTTGGCTTGGCGTTCAGCTCTCTCGGCTTCTCGGTCGGCCATCATCATCTCCAGCATCTGCATCAGGGCGTCTTGGTTGGCGTTGCGGGTTGGTGGGGCCATCTGAGTATCGGAGTAGATGATAAGATAAGAGGGAAATTTCTACGGTTTGTTTGAATTAAAGTTCACGAAGTTCAAAACTTGAAAACTTGAGTAGTGTTGAGGGGGTAAAGACCGGCAACACTTGTTTTCTTTCATTCATACCAAACATCACACATTACAATTCTAACACACCGTTGGTTTGAAGAACCATCCATTCGCTCTACGATACAAGGGGATCCTGATACAACTCACACCTACTTAAGTGCTGGGGTGATACTGCTCTTCAGGGTGGATTCTTCGTCTTCACGGGTGATGTGCTTGGCGAGAGGCGAGGGCGTTGTCCAAATCCCTGCGGGTTTTGTACTGCCTGAAGTCCTGGTGTGCTACATAGGAGTTCATCTCCGTGTGCGGGGGCATGGTCATCGGTCTTCCCATGGGGTCATGTCTTGGGTAGTAGATGAAGCGAGTGTTCTTGATCTTGTTCTCATTTTGTCCACACAGACGGGAAATTGCTTCTTGCATGGCTCTGACTAGTCCTTCCTTCCAGGTGTTTCCCGTTACAGAAAACCATATGGTTTCCCATACCGGGGCTCCAAGCTCTCTTCGTAGATCAGTAGAAACTTCCCACCGAGGTGGTTCTCCGGAGTGGTTGTTGAGGGGTATTCCGAAGAACTCGGGATACGGGTGTCCTAGATACTCCACTAGTTGCTTCAAATCCTTTTCGAACCTTAGGTCGCCTCCGGGACCAAGCTGATAGAACTCCCATTGGTACTCCATCTGTGAGCAATTAGGATAAGTAAGTTAAAGAAGTAGTCAAGTGTGCAAAATTTTATGTAGGCTTGCAAAGAAAGTAGAGTATAGATTTCTCATTTTTGAAAAAATCTCAAGGATAAGAGTAAGAACAAGTTTTCACAAATATTCACTTCATTGGTTTTTGAAACTAAGTTTTTCGGACGTCCATTCTAACTAGGGTCTCCTAAGGTCAAACAATGGCTACGATACCAACTTGTCAACACCCGGATTTTTAAGTCCGGATGCCTGTTATGCCATACATCGCAATCCCAGGAATATTGTTGTTGCGAGACATAACAGTTGAATATCATAAGTCATCATTCATTACATACCATAGTCGTCTTACAAATAGATCACATGATCCAATATTACACAAATAGTTGATCTACTGATCAACGGACATACACAAGTTCATAGCGGAAGCGTAAGATAGAAGGGACTCTCTAGTCCACGAGGCCAACGTCCGACGTCGGAAGATTCCCTAGTTGTCGTAGACATCACTAGTTGCCGTCATATTGATAGTTCTGCTCCTCTTCATAGTCCGGCCATTTGAATAGCCGGGGACACAGCCGTGAGTACTTTAAAGTACTCGCAAACTAATACTAATGTAAGTGCTAACAATTCTAGTAAGGGGTGCTAAGCTCTAGTTTATTTGCATAAAGCCAATTTTAGTTCACAAGTATTTGAGAAAAGACTTATTCATGTGCTAACTAACTCAAGTGGGAACATTAGTGTCATTCCCACAACATTGTTGTGATTCAAAGTCAAGTCACCAATTCACCATTCATTTCACCATCATTTTCAAAAGATTTGACATTGAACACCTGTATGGCCTTTCCAACCGTCACGTAACCGTGGACACGGCTATTCGAATAGATTTACACTCTGCGAGAGGTTGCACACTTGTGCCACAACATTTGATTTCATCCGTCGGGATAACCCCGAATCATCGTAACACGATACGCGGATCATCAACCATAACCTTTCACTTACAAACCCTAGTATAGGTACCTCTCCCCATGAGCTTGGCCTCCCGGTGAAGACCAACTCGTCAACTCAGGAGCCGCACGGGGCTTGGACGTACAATTCACCTCAATTCACATCATTTCTCATACAACGGAGGCAGCCTCGGCATAACCCCTATGATGCTTGTTCGGAGGGAACCCATACTAAGATGTATAAACTTCCGAGTTAAGCCCTACCCATAATCGGGTATTGTGGGGGTACTCAATATTGGAAAGGTATCGCATTCAAACCAATATCAGTTTTGTATCAAAAATCACCATCTTCTCTTGGTCATATTCACCTTCAAAAATCATTCAATGGAATGACTCATCATTCCAAGGTTTCAAATTCATTTCAAAGTCACATGTTCCCATCTAGAGTAGTCAAGTTTTAGTATTTAGCACTAGCACTAATCATGAGGGGTGCTAATCTTGCTTGGCTAACTTGAGACTAACTTTACTACTCTAGTAACCTTCTTTAACTTAGACCAAAGTTAACTATAAAAGCAACTCTTTAAATAAACAAGTAAAAACTTGTAAGGTAAAAACTTGGGATAGGCTTGTGGTAAGAAAGGTAAGAATCATGGTGCCTTGCCCCAAGGGGGCTTTGCACTTTGCAAGAATATTAGCTTGCAACATTATTACTTGCAATAGTCTAGCTTTCCTTGGTGGTTGAGGTGATCAAAGTTCTCTTCCTCTTCTGGGTAGAATCCTTCCTCTTCCTGGTATTCTCCGGTACTAGCGTCTATACACGAATACGAGGATACAATCACCAAACAGTACTTAAGTATCCTTAATTTGCCCTAATGTCTCACTCCAAATGATCTAGCATCATCACTTAGCATTTCTACCAAGAATTATTCTAGGGTTTTCTTACTTAGGGTTAGAGAAATAATTTCCTCTCATTGCATATGTAAATGATAGTTTCCATTTAGTTCTTGAGGAATAATTTCCTCTCATTGAATCTTCTTAAGATTTAACTTCTCAAACAATCATACATGAAATCATGTTGACCTAAGTCAACCATTCATCATCATCATTTGAGAAAATAATTTAAATGAGGTGGAATACCTTATACCATTTAACAATGCCTATTATGATTTAAAATCACCAAGCTTTTCATGTGAGAGTATTTGACCAGGGGTCAATACTTCATATGCAAGTATTTGGGACAAGATTTAAATGAAGTGAAACACTTCATATGATTTGCATAATAGTTTTGGACAATATCACTTAACTAAAATAGCCATATAGTCCTTTATTTAATTTGGGCCATGATCACTCAAACTGACCCTACCATAATTTTACAGAAACAATTAGTGTAAGTGAAATGTGAGCTATTAGAGTTGGAACTAACTAAATATCATTTTTGGTTCATTTTTAAGATTTATTTGAATGTGCAAAAGTCCCTGACTTGTTCTTTTTGTCACATTATTTCTACAACAGATCTCACAATGAGACCAGTGGCATTGTTTAGAACTTTTCAATAGCTTTCTAACAATATAAAATTTGTTCAATTTGGCCAAGCCAAACAGATTCTATTGAATTTCAAAGTCAGGACCAGTATTTGAATTTACACTAAATTGATTCAACCGAAATTGAAAAATGGGCCTAGGCGGGAAAATTTAACAGGTCAGACAGAGCAGAGAGAGATGGGCCGGCCCAGCTAACGCTGCGAGCCAGCTGACAGCAGGACCCACCCGTCAGCGAGCCACACTCACCGAAACGGTAAGTTTGAATTGGATCCGTCCGATTAGAGGGCGATCTGACGGTGGAGGTTCGTCGTCTCCGTCGGGGAGGAGGAGGTTGCTGGCACGGCGGAGTAGGGGGTCGGCGGCGCGCACGGACTCCGGCGAGGGGTTGGCGAGGTGCAGGTCGATGTTGCGGACGATGGCGAGGCGGCTGGTACCGACGGCGACTCCGATGGTGGCCGAAATCGACGGCGTCTTCTGCAGCTCCGCCGCGGACTCGAGCTATCGATTGGAGGTCTACCGGCGATAATGTGGAGAGGTAGTGGGCGGAGGAGGATCAGAGAGAGGGGGAGTCGAGTGGTGTGAGCAATGGAGGAGGAGGAGCTCTCCTTTTATAGAATCGAGCGGTGGCCGTGGGGTGCTGGCGAGGTCGACACGCTCGCGGTGATTCCGGCGAGCGAGCGGGGTAGGCGGTGGTAGCTCTAGGTAGGCGACGTCAAGGCAGTGCTAGGGAGCTTGACGGTGCAGCAAATGATGATCCGTGGCGAGCAGGAGGCGTAGGTGTCCCCCCAGTACCGTGGCGGGCGGACGGCGAGGATGTCGGCGGCTATGGCGCTCGCGAGGGCACGGGTGCGTGTCTGGCGGGCTATGGTCGTCCAGGGGAGCGAGTTGGAGAAGGGATAGGGCGAGAGGGGGCCTGGGTTGACGACGCGCGTCGACGATCTGCAGCGCCCAGGGCATGTCCACGCGCGCCTGGCGCGTTCTGGGCGCGTCGGGGCACGGCCCGTTCCTGGCGCTGCCGTGTCCCTCTCCGACCAGGGCCAGTACAGGCATGTCTAGTAGAGCAAGGGAGTGCTGGGAGACAAGGTTGGCATGGCTAGCAAGGTAGGGAGGCTAGGGTGGCATGGTGTGTGCATGCATGGCCGGCATGGCCTTGCCATGGCTAGGTGTGGGCTCCTCTTAGGGTTTCTATGCTTAGAGTAGGGAGAAAGGGGACAGGGGAACCAGTAGGGGTCAAGTGGTGCTCAGAGTTGGGGCCAAACACTATTTAGAATAGTGTTTGAGATTTGGGCAATTTTGCTATTTCAATTTCTTGTCAAATTTGGTCAAAGCAAAGTGATTCCAAAATTTGAAAATGGTGTATTTGGATAATTTGCAAGTGAGCAGAGACAAATACAAGTGGTGGTGGAATTTTAAAATAAAAGAATTGCAAAAATTGCAATGTGTGTGATTGTTCCACATAACAAAAAGTCTCAACTTTGCATGAGCATAGTATTTGATACAAAGTGAATTTGGCATGGTGGTCTTTACCAAAGTTGTTCACCTTGATGTGATCTTGGATGCCATGCAAGGAATTGAGAAAGTTTAGTTTGAAAAACTTGAATTGCAGAGGCTCAAAGTAGTGACCAGAATGTAATTGGCAGAATTGACCATAATCACATGTGATCACAATTTGAGTTTAAAATTGATTTGAATTGTGTTTCTTTGATTCCAAAAGTTGTAATAAGGAATCCTATTACAACTAATGGTGAAGACCAAAATGGTCTAAGTCAAAGATTTAGAAAAATGGCATAAACCATATGTGAGGGTTTTGTGAATTTCTAACTTTTATTCTTTTATTTTTCTTTGCTTCATTTTGACAAGGGTGAGGTTTATTTGGTGTTAGAATAAGTTGGGTAAAGGGTTCAAACCATTTTGAGGCAATGGGAGTGCCTAGGTCAAGATTGGATATTTTGGCTAAGTGCCACATATGCTTCTATGCATATGTTTTACTTAGTTTTGTTTCTCACTTGAATTGGGTTGGTAGCACTAGGTTAGGTGTGTTGATGTATTTCAAATCATCTACACAAGGTAGACAAGGAAAAGTTTAGCATTTGCAAAAATAGCCATAGGCTTGCATATGCCTCTTTCTTAAATAAGATCATTTCTTTTTATTTTGTTTTTCAAAGGTTGGTGACAAGAGGGATGAGGTTTAGGGTTTGGTAAGTTTTGCAATGGTTCACCACCATTTAGCAAAGTAAGAAAGGTAGGTTCAAAATTTACATATTAGGGCTACATGCCCACATATGTCTTTTTCTTTTATTTTGGTTTCTCAAAATAGATCCAAAAGATTTTGAGAAGGTTAGGGTTTAGGGTTTTTCTTATTTGATTTCTTTCTCTTTTATTTTATTTGGTTTGTGATCTTCACTTGATCACTTTAGGGTTTTAGGGTTTATCACATAAGCATAATAACACACATCATGGCAAAACACAAATATTAGGTATGAGCACTATGCATAGTACTCTATGTAAGGAAAGTTTTTGTTGGTTCTCATTTTTGGAAAAAGGAAATTCATTTTCTCTTTGTTTTGAAATTTGGGGTGTTACACTCTCTCCCACATAAGCATGAATTTATTCAGAGAATGAAAATAATAAAACGAAAATAGAAGCACACAGACGCTCCAAGTAAAGTACATAAGATGTGACGGAATAAAAATATAGTTTCACTAGAGGTGACCTGATAAGTGGTTGATGAAGAAGGGGATGCCTTGGGCATCCCCAAGCTTAGATGCTTGAGTCTTCTTGAAATATGCAGGGATGAACCACGGGGGCATCCCCAAGCTTAGACTTTTCACTCTTTTTGATCATATGATATCATCCTCCTCTCTTGACCCTTGAAAACTTCCTCCACACCAAACTCAAAACAAACTCATTAGAGGGTTAGTGCATAATCAAAAATTCACATATTCAGAGGTGACACAATCATTCTTAATACTTCTGGACATTGCCCAAAGCTACTGAAAGTTAATGGAACAAAGAAATCCATTCAACATAGCTAAAGAGGCAATGTGAAATAAAATGCAGAATCTGTCAAAACAGAACAGTCCGTAAAGACGAATTTTTTTGACGCACTTAACATGCTCAGATGAAGAAGCTCAAATTGAATGAAAGTTTCGTACATATCTGAGGATCACACACGAAAATTGGCAGATTTTTCTGAGTTACCTACAGAGAGTTCTACTCAAATTCGTGACAGCAAGAAATCTGTTTCATACGCGATAATCCAAATCTAGTATCAACCTTACTATCAAAGACTTTACTTGGCACAACAATGCAATAAAATAAAGATAAGGAGAGGTTGCTACAGTAGTAACAACTTCCAAGACACAACAAAACAGTAGCAAAATAAAACATGGGTTATCTCCCAAGAAGTGCTTTCTTTATAGCCATTAAGATGGGCTCAGTAATTTTTAATGATGCACGCAAGAAATAAGAGTTGAAGCAAAAGAGAGCATCAAAAGCAAATAAGAAACACTTTTAAGTCTAACCCACTTCCTATGAAAAGGAATCTTGTAAATAAACAAGTCATGTAAGCATAATGCAACAAGCATAGAAAGACAACACAAGTGCAACTTCAAGATTCTCAACATAAAGAGGGGAAACTTAATATTATTAATATGCATATAACCGTATTTCCCTCTCTCATAATAACTTTCAGTGGCATCATGAACAAATTCAACAACATAACTATCACATAAAGCATTCTCATTCACATGCATAAAAGTATCATTACTCTCCACATAAGCATAATCAATTCTATTAGTAATAGTGGGAGTAAAACTATCACAACCATCATTATAATGATCATAAATTGGAGGCATGGTATAATCATAATAACCTTTATCCTCCATAGTAGGTAGCACCAAAATACCACTATCATTATAATCATCATAAATGGGAGGCAAAGTATCATCAAAGAAAATTTTCTCCTCAAAACTTGGGGGACTAAAAATATCACAACCAGCTTCCCCAAGCTTAAATTCTTCCATAGCATTAGCAATAATAGTATTCAAAGAGTTCATGCTAATAACATTGCTACAACTACTTTGCAAACAAAGTTCCCTGGGTTTTTTAATTCTCTCTTCAAACACATCATGTCCTAATTCAATATAAAGTTCATAAAGATCTCTAATTTTGTTGTTGTTTTCCATTAAGCCTAACTAGTGAAAATAAAAACAAGAAACAAAAAGATGCAATTGCGGGATCTAAAGGAAATAGCTTCGAGCACTCACACACGGCAACGGTGCTAGGAAATAGCTTAGTAGTCGGAGGATGTGAATACCTTTTACCTTACCTCCCCGACAACGGCGCCGAGAAAATAGCTTGATGTCTACGCACTCTTCTATTCCTGTAGGCGGTGTTGGGCCTCCAAGAGCGAGAGGTTTGTAGAACGAGCATCAAGTTTCCCTTAAGTGAATCACCCAAGGTTTATCGAACTCGGGGAGGTAGAGGTCAAAGATATCCCTCTCAAGCAACCACCGCAATTACGATACAAGAAGTCTCTTGTGTCCCCAACACACCTAATACACTTGTCAGATGTATAGGTGCACTAGTTCGGCGAAGAGATAGTAAGATGCAAGTGATATGGATGAATATGAGTGGTAATAGCAATCTGAAATAAAGATGGCAGCAACTAAACATGCAGTGGAACAGTAAATAAACGGTGATTCGATGCTTGGAAACAAGGCCTAGGGATCATACTTTCACTAGTGGACACTCTCAACATTGATCACATAAGCTGAATGAATAAATGCTACACTCTCTTGTTGGATAACAAACACCATTCAATGTGTAGGGCTACAAAAGCACACCTCAAGCCGGAGTTAACAAGCTCCACAACTTCATAAAGGAAACACACACGATGCGCACACCGTCACCGTCACACCGTGGAGAGTGAATCCGGAGTTCATATTAAAGTAACCTCTAGAGTGTATAATAGTGCTACTCTGGATAACTCTCCTAATGGAATCACTAATCGTGTAGTGGCTACAAAAGCTCCGCTCAGAGTTCATCAAGTACTTGAGAAACACCACTCATAGGGATATCCACGTCAAATCATAAATCCAAGATAATATATTTATCATAGTGATAGTTAACTTCATAATCTACAAGAGATCACAATCATAACCTACGCCAAGTACTACATGATGCACACACTGTCCACTTTACATCATGAAGGAGGAATAGACTACTTTAATAACATCACTAGAGTAGCACATAGATGATATTCAACTAGATCACAAAGCTCATGATCACATAAAGATCACATGGGAGAGAGAGATGAACCACATAGCTACCGGTACGAGCCCTTAGCCTCGGGGAGAACTACTCCCTCCTCATCATAGGAGACAGCAATGGCGATGAAGATGGCGGTGGTGTCGATGGACATGCCTTCGGGGGCACTTCCCCGTCCGGCGGCGTGCGGGAACAGGAGACTTCTGTCCCCGAAACGGAGTTTCGCGATGGCGGCAGCGTCCCTGGAGTCTTTCCGGAGTTTCGTCAATTGGTGTCGGGTTTTTAGGTCACGAGGGACTTTATAGGCGAAGAGACGGAGTCGGAGGGGCCAGGGGGCCCCCTCCCTATAGGCTGGCGCGGCCAGGGGGCCACCCGCGCCGCCATATGGTGTGGGTCCCCTGCTGCCCTTCCTCGTCTCCCCTTCGGACTTCTGGAACCTTCCGTGAAATATAAGATCGTGGGCTTTTGTTTCGTCCAATTCCGAGAATATTGCCCGAACAGCCTTTCTGGAACCAAAAACAACAGAAAACATGAACTGGCACTGTGGCATCTCGTTAACAGGTTAGTTCCGGAAAATGCATCAAAACGATATAAAGTATGGATAAAACATGTAGATATTGTCATAAAACTAGCATGGAACATCAGAAATTATAGATACGTTGGAGACGTATCAGGTATATCGAATGACAAGTGGGCCATGGCGCTGATACAAGGGGCAATACACGGGTAGGAATAGATTTTTAAACGGAGCTCTACAGCGATGGCACAGAGGAGGTGGCCTGCGGGGTGCCGAGATGAGATCGACGTCCACAAAGAACTGCATGAGGCGAGACCAGACGCATTAGATAGATATGAACTAGACGCGTTTAACCATGCAAAGAAGAGAAGAAATGGTCGACGACATCGACGACTACCTCAAAACTTTGGTGACCAGTGTCCGACACGAACGCGAGCAATATAGAGAAAACTAGTGTCTCTCCTTTACGGCGTGTATAGATGGGTGCTAGAAGAGTGTGGTGGCGAAGGGAAAGACCTCGCGGTGGTCACGTGGCGTCCGGCATAGCGGGGCTGCGTGGCCGTGCCCACAACGGCGTGCATGCATGTTCGGCATTGGCATCAGCATGTACGTTCGGCATTGGCCTCGGCGGTATCTCTGGTGTGTCAGTGATCGAATGAGGGGACGGGATTGAGGGTGCATCCCGACGGTGACCTAGCAGTGGCAGCGAGCATAGTCGTTCTGACCATGCCGATATCGGCATCGGCATCGTTTGGAGGTTGTGGTGCACGAATCAAGGTGGGATTTGTTTCTTGTACGCCAAAAGTGATTTGAAACAAGTTTCGTGTTGAAGGTTAGGTAACGAAAGTTTGTAACTAAGCCCAAAATTATACTAGCGCCATGGTGAGGTTCTTTTTGATAGAGCTATACGGTTGGGCAAAGTTTTTTGACACTTTTTAGATAGGGTTCCTTGTTGTTACACGTACCATCATGTATGCCAAATTTGGGGTCATTTGGAGATGTTCGAAAAAATTACTTTGCTTAAACGCATGCCGTTTCGTCTCACTGAAACCAGCTTTTCTAACAAGGTGATTTATTCTACCTTCTCTAAATGACCTCAAATTTCATACAGCTGATCTTCTATACATAGATAGATAGTTTGTTTCGTTTTTACATTTTTCGAACTTTTTATTTCCCTTTATAATACCCAATTGATTTTCAGGTCAAAACTTCAAAAAACAGCATCATGTATGGCATCATTTTCGCCCTAAATTTCAAATTTTGTGAAACTTTCCCTTTTATATATTCCTTGTTGTTATAGATATGGCATAATGTATGCCAAATTTGGTTAGGTCTTACTTGAAACCAGCTTTTGTAACAAGTTAGGTTTTTTCGATCTTCTCAAAAGGGATTTTTTTCTACCTTCTCTAAATGACCTCAAAAATCATACATACGATCTTCTATACAAAGATAGGTAGATTGTTTTGTTTTTACATTTTTTTGAACTTTTATTTCCCTTTATAATGCCCATTTGTTTTCAGGTCAAAACCTCGAAAGTTAACATAAGTAGATGGTGAACCCTTCCAAACTTCAAATATAGAGATAGATAGATTGGTTCGTTTATCATTTTTACCGTGAATAGTAATGGATACAAGAAATTGGTGATGGTTTATCATTTTTTGTGTGAAAATTAATGGATACAACAAATCGGTGATGGTTTATCATTTTTTTCGTGAAAATTAATGGCTACAATAAATAGGTGATGGTTTATCACTTTTTGCGTGAAAATTAATGGCTACAACAAATCGGTGATGGTTTATCATTTTTTGCGTGAAAAGTAATGCCGAAAAGAGTTTATAATTTTTAGCGCGTGAAAATGAATACAGAAAACCGCCCTTTAGCATATTTAGAGAGTGGAAGGTAACCGCCGACACAGAGAGAGGGGGGTTATCTTGCCCGTTAGATCATACGATCAACGGTCGGCGGGAACGATCCGCGTGACATGGGCTAGACCAATCAGGGCAATGTTGCACGTGTGAGAGAATTTGTGGAGGGAGAGGGCAAAACTGAGTAGTATCAAGAAACCAATGGCACCTATGTAATAAACAGACTAAGGGATTCAAATATGAAATTTAAAAAATGGAAAATGCGTGTTTTGTACAATGAAACCCATCTTGGCCTATCTCAAACTATTTGCAATACAAATATACATGAGTGTGAGAATTGTGGCCTCATTTAGACAAAGTATGTTTTGGGGAAAGCTGTTTTGGGAAGGGCTTATTGTGGAAAACCATGCACCTTCATAGCTACTAGGTGATTTGAGAAGGCCTTTGAGAAGTGGCAATTTGTGGTAAAACTTGATTTATCTATGACTTATCTATGTTTTGAGAACTGGCAATTTGTGGTAAAGACTCCATGTTGACGCGTCTGGGAAGTGGAACAAAACTTATTTGATTTATCTATGAATTATCCCATTTGTTGACTGTCTGTTGACCAGCCACTTGAGGGTAAAACTGAGCATATTGCACTAGCCAGTATTAGCACTCAAGGGGAAAACTGAGCACACAAAAAATGCTAGTATAATACTCGAGGTTATACCTGAGTATATCTAAATTTCCAGGGTTAGACTCGAGGACGCGTGTTGCGGTGCAGAAATGTTAGACGTGCAATTGTTGACGCGTAGACGCGGGTCGCGATGCAGAAGTCGAAGACGTGCAATCGTGGACGCGTGTCGCATTGCAGAAGTCCAAGACGTGCAGACGTGCAACGGTGGACGCGTAGGACGCGGGTCGCATTAACCACCCCTCGCCTTTATAGACGCCTCCTCCCACTATCTCTGTCACTCTCACTCGCCCACGCAACGCCGCCTCTCTCACGTCCCATCATCTTCTCCAACGCAAAAAACCCTCTCCCTCTCCCTCTCCTCTGCCGGCGAGATGGACAAGGAGAATACCAATCCCATCGTCCACGGCGCCGTCGGCTCCAAGCGCGACGCCTCCCTCTTCGACGCCGTCCCCACAACAGACGTCGCCGCCGTCCCCTCAACGGACGTCGCCGCCTCCTCCGCCGGTGCATCGGAGGCTGCTACCGCCGGTCGCGGTCAAATCCCGCCGGGATATGACCCCTACGAGTATGTGCCGTACGTCCCGCCCCGAACCCCTACGACACCTCCATGGAGGACGCATGGAACGAGGTAACTACGGTTTGCTTCTTTTTTTATTCCCCATTCCTTTTTGAACCCTATTTTTGCTGGTGTAGATGCATCTGTGGATGGATGAGTATTGGGCTAATATTTGCGCCGATTTTATTTCATTTTGCTTTGATCCCTCCTTGATTTCGTTTAAGATTTGGGGTTCGGCCGTTCGGTTAATTTATGCAAGTAATAATGTGATCTCAATTAGTTAATTTATACAAGTAATCATAGGATCTCAATCAGTTATTTTATGCACGAATCAAAAGATATCAACCGTTTAATTTTGCAAATAATCTGGAATGTGTTCAAGTTCAGATCTGGAATCTGTTTCTTTGCCTATGATGAATCGGTGGGCACATATTTTTACAGGGAGGGTTCAGCGAACCTTTTGTGTGTACAAATCTGTTGTGCATGAGCTTTGGTTCGTCGACTACATCCTCGTAGACATATAATCGTGTCCACTCTAAGCGAGGCTGCCTCTGTTTTCCTAACTTTGTTATCATGCACGTTAGTCATCGTTGCAACTCATTCACTAATAGTTCCCGTTTGATATGGATCGGCTGTCCGGCAGCGACGTCGGCGGCGACGACGAGCACCATGACATCAAGACTCGCCGAGTGTCTGCGGAGGCTGCAGGTCGGCCGATACGTCTCCTACTTCTCCAAGGGTGTCTACAGGTGCCCTTTCTGCACTAGGAGGCTCGGCGTCACTGACTTCAACTGCCTCCGCATGCCGAGAACATCGTCAACACCAACCCCAAGGTCGGCACGTCGGTGAACCCCCACTCCTTCCGCGCCAAGCACATGGCGCTCGGCATGCACCTCCGCAGCAGCCAGCGGGTGGAGATCTCCGCCGGGCGCATGCCTCCGCTCAAGCCCAAGGCTCCCAAGGGGAGCAACAAGTGGAGGCAGAGGCAGATGGGGTAGGCGGAGTCTCGGACGTGTCTTGCTGCTGCCTCCTCCATTTTGTTGTTGGGATCCCTTTGTTGTTAGCTAGGGATTCCTTGTTGTTATGTTGTTAGTATGATGGTGCTTGTGAAGAACCTTGAACTCGTTACTATGTTTGGTTGCTTGTATGCGGCTTATTATCTAGGGAGGGATCCCTATTATCTATCCCTATTCTACTATATGACCGTGTGAATTTATCGTACATTCCACTGTAGATTTGCTTCTAGATTTAACTACATACATATGGACCGGATGGAGTACTAGATTGGGCTCCCTAGTAGATTTGCTGCCATATTGGGCAAACAACGAGGGCCAAAAGGCACAAATAATAATTGAAGAAAGACAGAAATGCAAGCTTCTCTAGATTTGATACTAATTAGGTGAAAAAAGGCAGAGAGAAGGAGGCGGAAAATGTACTCTTAAAAGGAAAAATGCCAATTTGGGCCGAGAGAGACAAAACCCAGCTCATGCTCACGTGCAACCAAACGCTATCTCGTCCTGTCCCACGCGGTCCCTTTCTACCAGCCCCACGCGAAGCGGACCCACACGACGCGGCCCCACACGTCAGCACGGAACGGTCAACTAAACGGGAATCCTGCAGTCTGAGCTGCTTCTGCGCGTTTCAAACAAGGACTTGGGGAAAACTGAGGAAAACTAAGGAGCTGGGGAAAACTGAGCACAACTAAGGACCCGAGGGCACGAAAATAGAAATCCCTTATATATAATATTGGTATTGCAAGGTGATGCGGCAAGCGCGTGATGTGTTTGTTCGTGCAGCGGGTGGGCATTAGCTGGATGTTGTTTTGCGTTAGGTGGAGTGGTGATGATGGCCTGCGTTTGGCAGAGTGATGTTTGATGCCGCTTTAGGTGATAGTAAGTGCAGTGATAGCTGCCATGCAGTGTTGCGGGTATCTCCAACCGAGCGACCCAAACGGACACGCTGGACGGTCCGTTTTAGGCAGTTTGGGTGGCCGAGCGGACACCCGGACAGCGGCCCGTGTCCGCGTGTCCGTTTGCGTCGCACGCTGCGCCCAACGCGCGGACGCAGCGCATATTCGAAGAAATAGAAAAAAGAAATTTGAAATGCAAATTTAAACGAAATTTGATTAAGCATCGGTCCTATTTTGGGCAAATTTGTACATACCTATTTTGGGCAAATAACTAACAAAAGAAGCCCTCTATATGGGCTTTTAAAATTTAAACAAAAAAAACCCTAATTTAGGGTTTGTTCGACGACGCGGTGGCCACCTGTGCGCCGCCTAGTCCCTGTGGGCGTCGTCGGCGTCGGCGTCGACGAGGTCCTCGGGCGGCGAGGCACTGTTGTGGCTCGACCGTGCCGGCGACTTCGGCCACGGAGACCACAGGGCCTCCTCCCAGGCGGAGTGGGGGTCCGGAGCCGGCCGCTGCTCCACCGCAGCAGCACGGAGCTGCGCCTCCCTCTCCTGCCAGGCGAGGCGCTTGGCCTGATGGCGCCTCCCTTGCTCCACGTGGCGCCTCCCCTCCTCTGCACGGCGCCTGGCCTCCTGCCGCTGCTGCTCCTCGCGGTGGAGCCGGGCCTCCTCGCGCCGCCGCGTCTCTTCCACCTCCCGGCGGGCCTGGGCGAAGAGCTCCCAGCCCTCGGCGTCCTCGACCGCCTGCCGGGCCTCCTCCTTCATCGCGGAGGTGCGAATGGCCGCTTGGAGTTGCGGCCATTTCGCTTCCTCCTCCCCCGCCGAGATGATGAGAGCGGCGCGGAGGTCGGGGTCCTCCTCCGAGGACTGCGGCTTGGACTGCAGCAGCAGCGGCGCCGGTTGCGGCAATGCCGCGCCGCCGCGGGCGGCCTCTCCGATGTGGAGGCCACCGCGGTTCCCTCCGGCCCGCAGCGCCAGCGGCGAACGGCGGCTGCTGCTGGTCTCGTCGTCATTGGCTCCGGGAGCGAACCGTCGCTTGGGGGCCATGGCGGCGGTTGCGCTCGGGGAGTGGAGTGGAGACTGGACTGGAGGGACAGATCCCCTCCAGTCCACATTTAATAAGCCTCCCCGGTCACCGACAGGTGGGCCCAAGGGAGACGAGTAGCCAAGCGGCCGGACGCGATCGGACGCCGCGTGCCATCCGCGGCCACGCAAACCTAGCCCAGATTTGGGCCGGGTTTGCGCCGTTCCGGATGCCGCGACTATCCGCATTTGCGGTGCGTCGCCGCCGTTGGGCCACATTTTTGTCTGGCTGGACCCACTCGGACGCGCGAGCGCGGAATGGGTTGAGTAGCCTGTGGGGTCTTGTGGTGACAGGTTTTGGGTGTTATTTATAGTGTGCGGCAGGAGGTCTGTTTTCATTGGCAATTGTTGTAGAGTGGTCCCTTCTCTGTATCTATTAACTCTTCTTATCTTTACCTGCTGGTGGAGGCGACGATGGCTGGTTACTGATGCTGGCAGGGCATTGTGTTTTTGGTGGCTGAAGCGGGGCACTCGATTCAGTAAGCTGGCACGGTGCGCTTGATTCAGTTAGTTGGCAGGGTGCGGCGCAATTTAATGGCTGAAACGTTCTGCCTGATTCAGTGTTGTGCAGCGATGCCGCTTTAGGTGGGGTGTGGCTATGGATCTGTGTGTTGTCGGTAGGATTATGGAGTGGTTTGGGACGAAAGTAGTCTGCGTGTGCTATTTAATGGGTGGAGCTGGACTTGTGGTTTAATTGTGGAGCGGCGTAGGTCATTCTGTTTCACCATATCTCTCTGTTTCTCTCAGTTTTAGTAGCTGGTTGAGGCGACGATGCCTGGTTCTGTTATAGAGTTCTTGGCTCCTCCTCCCTTTGCAGGTGGCAGCATGTTGCAGTTTAGGTGAGAGGGGGCAATTTTGGCTTTAGAATGATGTTCGTATTTTTTTGGAGGCTTATTTCGATGATCACCGTATGTTTAAAGTTAAGAGAGGTGTTGCGAATTATATTTTTGGCCATCTTTGAAACCGTGGCGATGCATTTGATCTGCATGGCAGCGCTGCTATTTTTATTTCATTTTATTTCGTTCCTAATACAGAGATCAAATGCATCGCCACGGTTTTAAAGATGGCCAAAAACATAATTCACAACACCCCTCTTAACTTTAAATAAACGGTGATCATCGAAATAAGTCTCTAAAAAAATACGAACAGCATTTCCAAAGAAATATTGCACCCTCTTACCCAAAACTGTAGCATGCTGCCACCTCAAAGTGAAGATCCCCAACCCCTCACGCCTTCACCTCGATCTCCTCCTACCAACAAGTGGCGGCTCCTCAACGACCGGCCTACCAACCCATCGAGTTCGTCAAGAGCGGCTTGATCATGTGCTGGTCCGCCACGCGCCGTTGCTGGACGATTTGAGCTGGCGAGATCTCTCCCGTGACGGCAACCCAATGCTTCCACTAATGGATTCCAGCCACTGGAGACCATCGTTCGTCCGGCGACCACGGGAATCCCGCGTTCTGTTCGTCATGACTGCAGGTATCTATCGTGCAGTACTTTTGATGTAGTAGGTGGCCGTTTAAGTCCTTTTCGAAAAAAAAAAGGTGGCCGTTTAAGTTCCTGCGCAGGTGAGAGTAGGATCAGGTAGTCGATTTGTTTTCCCTCGATCTAGATTGGATGTGTTGCCACAACTTCATTGCAACAACTTTTCTCTTTGCAAATTTTCAGCAACGGTGGCTTGATATTTATGTTTTGAAATCAGTTTCCGCTGGCTAAGAATAATCACAAAGTTGAATCATGGTCAAAGGATACTTTTGCTAAGACGTCATTCGAATAATCTTCCGTAGTCCTGTCTTGCAGCGGGTTATCAGTTTTACTATATGGTAATAGGTTATTCACGCGATGCCCTGGAGAGTTACATTTTGTTGTGGTTTTGAACTTTTGATTCACCGAAGAAAGAGAGAGATGGAATCTCAGAGCTAGCTAACTAATACTAGGCCTTATTAAGTTTAATCTATATTGGACTTATAAATGGTTTTAAGAATGCAAAAATGTATGGAGGCCTAACTAGCTTTGCTACTGAAAAAATTATAAAATGCAGGTTTCTGCACTGTTTTTGGCTTTCGTTACAAGGGTAGGAGGATAATTGGACATAACGAAACAACTTGCATTGTTCTCCAATTGACTGATTTGTACGGCGCCACAAGTTCTGATCTATTAGTCGTCATTTTAGTTTCCCATAATCGAAATAGTTTGGCAATTTCTCTTATTCCAGGTGATGATGTAGTTGTCCTCTATATAGTGAAAAAAATGATAAATCGGAACTTAAATTTTAGGTTTAGCTTCAATATTCTTCTATCACATACTCTAATATTGTAATTCGATGTTTCTTGTTTCTAAATAGGAGGGTAATCTGTGCGCATTGGATGCATCCGGGAATACATGGATCAGGAAACAAAGCGGATATTATACAAGCCGGACTTCATCATTGTTGAGCGTGAGGTACTTCCTCCTAGATTAAAACACTAAATTTACTGATCCGTACTTTTAAAAGAATAAAAGGCTCTCTGCATAACAACAGTTTATAGGTTTTCCCCCGGCAGACATATTGCTATCCATGACTACCATGCCTCCACATTACAGGCTGCCTTTCCGTTTAGTGCTACTAAAATAGCATCCTTTGTAAATAAAACTATTTATGTCCTCATGCAACCACAATTAAGTATATATTATTTATTCCATATCTGTAAGCTATGCAAACAAGTAGTATGACAAAGTCATCACAAGGGATTGAGAATAAATATTTTTCCACCGCCGGATGGGAAAAAATGCACGTTAAAGCAGTTTTTCAGCTTTTCCCAAGGCACACCCTTCGGATCTCAAACGGGTCAGGGAAGGTAGTTTACAGAACGAGAACGCTAGACTATCACAGCTGCATTTCAAAATATTTATCACATAGTCAGAGAACCAATATATGAGAAAATATGCGACCTAGAAATATTCTCTGATGAGCAGACCCTCTTTGGATTTGCAAGATCTTTGGAATGAGATGACATCTGAGAGCTAGCTAACTACTCCCTCCGTCCAGGATAACAAGGTTTCTAACGAAAAACTATTTGTCCAGAAACTAAACCCCCACAAGGCCCATAAGAATTTATTGTTCCTATATCACATGACCTAATTATGGCTAAATCTTCTCTACCGCACCTTCCTCCCTCTCTCTCCCTTAATTCTCTCCGTGTGAACAATTTCCATAATTCTCTCCATGTGAACAGTTTCCTTTTCTGCATGCATGGGCTGAACCGATTCTGCATGCATCGCATGACCTTCCATGCGTTTCTTTCTTCTTCCTCTAAGATGCTAAGATGCAGTACGTATGGAGGGAGGTGCGGGCCAAGCTGGGGTGGCGCAGGGAGAAGGTGTCCATACCGCGGTGGTAGAATTTCATAGAAACAGAACAAGAAGTAGAATTTCATAGAAACAGAAATCATATAATTTCAGGCCAAAGTCCATAGCATTACAAATCTTAATTTTGGTCAAATCCTAACATTCCATCACAAACTAAAATCTAAACATTGGCTTGTACGATAATAGGAGTAGCTTAGTTCGCGTGAAGCCACGCAAGTGCATCTTCTATAAGCTACTTCTCTATTTTCAATCGGATTGGCAACTTTCCTTGTCTCTCAAGAGCTTGCTTCTTCAAGTGAGGTACATCATAATGAATTGATCCCTTCTTCTTTATAATCTCCCTCATGCATGCTTGGTGGCTCAAGAAAATCCTAGTACAACATGATTAAAACATGTCAATGTCACCTTAACAAAAAACGTATGAGTGAAAAAATGTGTACTGCCACGTACCTATTGAGCTTTTGATGTGGATATTCCGCTAAGGATTGATTAACTTTCTGCACTATTTCTGCGAGAGTTTTTGGCATTTTCTTTTGAAACATAGATTGAACAGAAGCAAACCAACCAAGATCTAAAATATTGCAGTCCGGTGAGTTAGGAGGTTGATAAACCATCCGAATGTCCAACCTCCACGTGCAGCCTCACTAACAAATATTGGATCATCGGCCTGAATATAAGTTCTAGCATTGTCTTGTTGAATGTAGATCGGTTTGTGCCTGTCACTAGCCGGCCACTTTGCCTTGATCGCAGGAAGAATGAATTTAACAAGGTACTCTCTACTTTTGGCCTTGTCAACTTCGGTGCACGGCTTGAGCTCCCAATCTCCCCTCTTCCTGTTAGAAAAAATAGAATGTCCCTTTAGTGCAAGCCAAACATTTTTCAGCAAAATTCAGCAAAATAGAATGTCCCTTTAGAAAAAATAGAATGTCCCCTCTTCCTTGTCAATTATTTTGTAACTGTATCTTTATAGTAATAAACAACAAATTCAGCAAAGAAATTGTGTACTACCTTTGGAAAACAGTAGATTTTGGCATGTTCATAGCTTCTGCAAGTTGACGTATAGTGGTGCGTTCGGTTGTTGGGATAGCTTCCATTGCTTCTATGTACAATATGTTCTTCTTTCTACCAACCTTCCCGATCTTTCCACACTTGACACTATTTATGCCACCTCCATTTATTCCCTGCCTCCAAATTCTTGTGACTACCCTTCGTGGACACTTAGCCAACATTGCAACTTCAGCCGTCACGCCACGTTTCATTTTTCTGGAGGTTCCATTATGTTGCTGGATCCATTGGTAAATCTGTCGTTTTTCTTCCGTGGTCAGGGGCGGAGCTCCCAGTAGGGCAAGGTAGGGCAGCCGCCCTACCTTGATTTTTTGGTGAATACACTTAGATGCGCGTGTTTTTTCTGAAAATTTTGAGTGGTCATACATCGAAAACGGACTCCGTATGAGAAAGTTACGCGTGTTTCAGTAAAAACACTGCGAAAAATTGATTACAGACCAAAAACATAGACTATTTTTACCTCCAAATATAAACTCGTATTCTATATTCAATATGAATAATATTGCTTGTATTACAGAGATTTATCACTGAATGTACCCTAGCATATACAAGATAAGCTCGAGTTATTCATTATACATACTTTTAGAATTGAAGATTTTTAGATATTTTAAAGACACGTAATACTTTCTCCGATCGGATTATTACTCCATTAAGATGACATAGGGTTTACCCATGACGACATCAACAATTGAAAGGAATTTTCTAGCAACAAAAATAATCAAAATCGAGTTGCGCATCGAACGACGGATAATCAAACGTCTTGATTATTTGAATTACATCATATTCTTTAAGAAGATGTAAAGGTTTGCCGTTGAGTTAGAATTATTGGTATTTTTTTAGGTTATACTTATAATCAAATATTTTTTTATTTTTATTGTATTGAGATATTACTACTTTTTTAGGACTATTTGGTATTTACACAAAGTTCGCCCTACCTTAAATTTTTTTCGTCCTTCGCCACTGTCCGTGGTGTAAAACTTTCTTGTACGCTTATTTGCTAGATCATCTACACACATAAAACAGAACAAAAAGTAATGCAAGTTAGGAAAATCAATTCAAAGAAGACAGGAAAACTCGCGTGTAAAATCTCTGCCGTGGCAGAAAAAATACACAATCCTCTACCGTGGGCTTACTCAAATCTATGGTCTTGCGAGGATTTGCTTGAGCCGGTGTTTGGCTTGGAAGGTACTCATATGCGTTCTCGAAGTTAGGGTTGTACCCATCTCCACGGTACCCTTGAGGCAATGCACTATCACTAGCTGGTTCATCTACAAACAGAAACATAAGATTAAAATAGTACATCAACAAAGTACTACCAGTTAATCTAGAACCATGCATCATCTACAGAACCATCTACTTCTCAACAAAGTACATGAACTTGATGCAAAACTAAAACAGAACTCGATAGAAAACTAGAACCATGCATCATCTACACAATCATCTAAAACAGAACTCGATACAAAAGTAGAACCATGCATCATCTACACAATCATCAAGTCCTAAACTTCATCTAAGCACTGCTGAAGTACACAAGTAAAAGAGTGATCGAGTACCTCTAGTGTTGAAGAAGCTGGAGTCCATGTCGACGCAGAAACCCCCTCCGAAGCTCAGCGGAGGGTCCACGGCGATAGGGACGACGTTGTTTGCCCTTGTTTCTTGACGGCGACGTCGACATGGTCCGCGTGTCCCTGTTCGGCTCGTACTGCCTTGTCCACCGCCGCTCCCGCTCCCTTGTCCACCGCCGCTGCCGCTGCCGCTCCCTTGTCCATTGCCGCTGCCACTCCCTTGTCCCGCGGAAGGAAAAGAAAAAGGACTGCCGCTGCCGCCGATGAGAGAAGAGCCGTGCGGGCGCATCAGGCCGACGCGCAGCACAGGAATCGACGTTGGAGCGCATGTATGGCGAACGGGCCTCTCCAGCAAGGATCCATTGACGAACGGCGCCGCCGATCGTAGACCAGACAACCCGAGGGTTCAAGTACTCCACCACGACGAGCTCTCTGGTGGTTCTTCGGCCATTGGGAGACGCGATGAGATGCAGAAGAGAGGAGATGAGGAGATGCCGTATATAACAGCGATCGATTTGGAAATCAAAACGAAAATTGTCGCCATGATTTTCGGCAGATTGAGCGCGGGATTGTGGAAGGAAAGCTGAGCCCGGCGGGGAAGGAAGTTCTGCCTCGCGGGGAAGGAAGGATAGACCGAAAAAATCCAAACTGCCAATGCATGCCACGTAAAAATAGCGCCAGAAAATTCTCTCGCCCGCGCAGTTTTCCTTCGGGTTTTTTCCTGCATCGCTGCGATGGTTTGCATGTCCGTAATTATTGGGATTTTATTGAGAAAATATAGAAACTATCGCTGATTGGTTGAAACTGCTGATTTTGGCTCCAGGAAACAAACCACTAAGCTGCTGCCTTGGGCGCGCTGTTTTTCCTTAGAAGCCTAGTTATCCTGGACGGAGGGAGTAATATGTATGGCTTATTAAGTTTAATCTATATTGGACTTACAAATGGTTTTAAGAAGACTTAATGATTGAAATTTCCATATAATATGGGGAAGCTATCTGGCAAAGAAGAATTAGTTTGTTGAGCTGACCACTGATACACGAAGTACATGTTATTGCTGCTTCCAGGTTCAGCCCAGTGACCCAACAACTTAGGAGATCAATACAAGAGTAAAAAACAGAAACTACACCTGCTACCGACACACCAACATGCTCCTTCACTCCCGCAGGAGCACCTCTTTTTTTTCTCTTCGTGTATATGTTTTTTTTTTTTGAATAACAACAGGAGAACTGTTATATTCATCGCAATAGAGGACAAGGTCAAGACGACCGGTTGACCAAATTTATAAGGAAAACCGGGCCCAAAAACCGAACAAAATGACCCCGTTTTTTGAGGAAAAAAAAGGGTCAAAAAACTGCACAAACAACAGAGCCTCGTCGCCCACATGACACAAAGCCACCATCACACAAAACAAACACATCTGTGCCCGGAGCCGCCACTCCGGCTTCCCCTGCTCGGTTTCGAGCCGCAACGCCGCACGGACTAGACGCCTCGTAGCCCAGGCTACACTAGACGACCATCCGCAGACCACGAACGTCGCGCCAAAAGATCCGGGGCTGCCGCCCCGACATGCCAGCCAGGCCGACCATCCGATCGCGCCGACCGGGCCGACAGACTCGCTACCCACGTAGCACGAGCACGCCACCCTTGCCTTGTTAGACCACAACCACACCCCATGTGCCTGTATTTGCAAGGCCGTTCGAGGCCGCCGCCTCGACGCACCATCCACCATCCGGAGCCGCTGCCCGAGCGTCCACCATCTTCGGCCGCAAGGCAACCATGCCTAGTTGATGCAAACCTACCACACCACAAGTGTCGAGGCCTCCAAAGGTGGCGCCTTCAAGAAGGTAGCGGCATGAATGTTGCCGTCGCCCGCTCACGAGGAGCTCAGGTTTTCACCAGGAGAACACCAGACACCCACGACAGCAGGAGATGTAGCTCACGAAGACGCCTTCAAGAAGGAGTACGGCTCCCGTGGGCACCGTTGTCATCGGCACCTACTCAGGATAGGTGCAAAGCTTTCGCCTGGCATGCCCTCTTCGCCATCGAGCTCTCTTGAAGCTCGGGTTGAAGGAGCGCAGCCAACAGAGCATGTGACCTTGCCGCCGACCACCAGACGCCCACACCCGTCGCAGCAGTCAACACCAGCACCACACTCCGCTTCAAACAACTGCCGGAGCACCAGATCGGGACGGGAGCCGTCAAAGATCCGGTCCCCAGCCACCGCGCTGTCGAGGAGCCGCGCCATGGGGCCGCAAAGGCCCAGATCGGCCGCCCGCAGCGACCCCGACGCCTCCACCGCGCCAGGGATGAGGGGGTGATGTTGTACACCGACCAATGCGGTGCTCGCACAGCACCGCACACCCCTACAGGCGTGAGGTGGTTTGCTGGGCCGCGGCCCAACAACATCAGGTAACTGATTTTCCTTTCTGTTTCTTTTTTCCTATTCTGTTTTGTTGTAGAATGTGAATACTTTTGGAAAATAAAAATTCCAAATTCTCAACATTTTTTTAACTTGGAACAATTTTTGAAACTGAACGTTTTTTAAATTTGAACAATTTTATAAAATGATTTTTTAATTAATTTCAAAAATTGTTCGAAATTTAATTTTTTTTCAAAATTCAAAATTCGTTCAAGATTAAAAATGTGTTTAAATTTTAAAATTGTTCAAAATTATAAATTTTATTCTAATTTCAAAATTCGTTCAAAGATTAAAAATTTGTTCAAATTGCAAAATTCATTCAAATATAAATTTGTAAAATTTCAAATTTCGTTCAAGATTATAAATTTGTTAAAATTATAAAATTCTTTCAAATTTAATAATTTTTGAAACAGAAAAAAGAACAAAAGAAAAATAAAACAGAAAACATAAACAGGAAAATGAAACAGAAAAAGAAGAAATAGAAAAGAAAAGAAAAAACGTAAAAAAGAGGAAGCCCACACTTAACTGGGTCGGCCCGTACCGCGCGCGGGGTGTGCGGTGCGCGGTACGCGGTACGCGGTACGGACCGACCTGGCCGGGATGAGGGACCCCTGGCCGCCAGCGCGCTTGCGCGTCTACGCGTAGAACCGGAGCAGGGCCTCGCGCCACCAGGCAAAGGCCACGGCCCGCGCGGCCCAGATCCGGGCCCGCGCCGCCAGGCGCAAGAAGAACGCCAGCGCGCCTGCCGACCCCCGTCGCCCTGCCTGGAGCCTCCGCCACCACACCGACGCCCGCCTGAGGCCGCGCACAACCACCACAGGCCGCTCGCTTGAGCGTGACCGCGACCCGCCACGACGCTCGCTTGAGCGCCGCCGGCAGCAACCGCACCAACGCTCGCTTGAGTGCGGCCGCCCATGACGCAGCAGCGGGAGCTCCACGCCGCCCTGCGCCAAAGCCAGGCACCGGTCCGCGCCTCCGGTCGACGAAGCTGCCCCGCGCAGCCCGCCTCTGGAGCGGAGAAGGAAGATCCCGCCGCCGCCCACGCCGCGCGGGCTTTGCCCGACGACGCTTGCTGGCGGCGGCGAGGGAGGAAGGTGGAGGCAGGGCTTCTCCCGACAGCTACGGTTAGCGCCAGGTCGCCCACGGGGAGCGACCGAGGCGCGTCTTTAGTGTTTGGGCCGCCAGGCGAATTTGTCTGACTGGCTGCGTATATGTTCTTTGGCATGGAAACTTTTTATAATATTTGATAGGGAGATCTTTTTTAATATTTGGCATGGAGAGCATGCTAGACCTCAACCTGTGAGTTCATAATACTTTGCCAAAGCTGAGCCATCGTGATTTTCTCTTATAAAATTATTCTTTGTGAGTTTAATTATGAAGTGATGTTTCATGTTAGGATTTTCATTTCGACAAATCATTAGCTACTATTCTTAGATTATATCAACCAACCCAGACCATCCATTATTTATATGTTCTTACTAATTACAGTGCAAGAAACTGAAGTTCATAATACACTCCATGGTGAGCGGATTGTTGAAATAATAGTAGTACAAAATTATCTGTATTTACTTTGCTTTGCTATGCCCAGAAATAATCTACTGTTTTTAGCAACTAATGCATAGGTCATAACTTCGAATGTTAAAACATGGATGGACACTGGACCAACTTAGATGAGGTAATTGTTCACTTTTATTGGTGTAGCAATCTGAGTATTTCATCTTACTCTCTCTATTACCCAGTAGTCAGTATATCAGTTTTTGTTTTTAGATGTCTTTTAATAGATCCATGATGCAGTTACTTTGCGATGGTTAGTTTCCTACTTGGAAGAGCTAGCAGAGGATTTCACAAAGTTTATGAACTCTTATTTCACAGCTGGAGACACAAAGCATCTTTATTGGTAAATGACCTATCAGTTTTGCCAGTTTGTGCTTGCCGTTCTTTTATTATGGTTTACATGACATGAGAGGAACGCTGCTATTATTGTGAGTGCTACACATTTCTGAATGAGTAGTTGTATTTTTTTATGATAGTTACTCAAGAACTGGATAGATAGTTTGTATAAATGCATGTGTACATCAAAGAAACTTTACACAGTTAGTTTTGCAGGGTTGCATACCTCTACCTGTGTTAAAAGGGTTTCTCCATAACAATAGTTTCCTAATACTCACCTCACAGGTACAGCTTATCACGGGATATCCTCCTTTTTTCAATTCGCATCTACAGTGCAGGCGCGGCGGGGCATCTCCAAAGCGCGACGCAAACAGACGCATAGTGAGAGAGCCATTCTCGGCGACGCAAACCTGACCTAAATATGCGCTTCGGATGCGTCTATGCGGACACTGCACTGACGCGCAAAGTGTCCGCTCGCGTCTGGCGGACATTTCGTCGGGCCCGCCTGGCAGTGACCCAGCGTCGATGCGTCTTCTCAGCGGCGCCAGTAGTGACGCCGAGGCGTCGCCTCGGCAGTCTGCGGTCGCATAAATGGTGATGCCTCGCGTGACGCGCGGCCGTCGCCTACCTCTGCGCACGAAGTAATGGCGATGACACGCGTGCCGCGGCCGTCGTCCTGCCTCCGACCTATATAAACAGGGGCGCGAGCATCTCATCTCCTCCCCACTAAACCCTAGCCGCCGCACAACCTCCACCGTAGTGCTGCTGCCACTCAGCCTCCATCGGAGCCACCATGAGCAGCGCAGGCCGCGGCCAGGCTGCCGCGCCTCCACCTCCACCTCTACCTCCCACTCCACCTCCCCCGGCCTCGAGCTCCGACGAGGAGTTCGATGACGACGACATCACCGGCGAACTCCTCGACCCGGTCAGGGACGCCAAGGCCCTGGCTGAAGCGGAGAAGGAAGCAGAGGAGGAGCAGGTGGCCCACGCGGCGTTCGACACCGAGATGGAACGCCGCAGGGTGGTGGCTGTCAACACCTGGATTTTTAGGTCCGGATGCCTATTATGTCATACATCGCAATCCCAGGAAAATTGTTGTTGCGAGACATAACAGTTGATATCATAAGTCATCATTCATTACAAAATATAGTCGTCTTACAAATATAGATCACATGATCCAATATTACACGAATAGTTGATCTAACGATCAACGAACACATTACATAGCGGAAGTGTAGTAGTAGTGGACTATCTAATCCACAGGCCAACGCTTGACGTCAGAAGATACTCCTAGTTGTCGTAGATGTCCTGCTGACCGTCATCGTGGTACTGCTGCTCCTCTTCATAGTCTGGCCATTTGAATAGCCAGGGACACAGCTGTGAGTACTTTAAAGCACTCGCAAACTAATACTAGTGTAAGTACCATCAATTTTATTAAGAGGGTGCTAAGCTCTAGGTTTATTTGCATAAAGCCAATTTTAGTTCACAAGCATTTGATAAAAGACTCTTCATATGCTAACTAACTCAAGTGGGAACATTAGTGTCATTCCCACAACTCAGTTGTGATTCAAGTCAAGTTCACCATTCAATTCCTCCTTTCTTTTCAAGAAAACATCTGGCAGCCTCGGCATAACCCCTATGACGCTTGTTTAGAGGGAACCCATACTAAGGTGCATAAACTTCCAGTTAAGCCCTACCCATTATCAGGTATTGTGGGGGTACTATATAATTGGAAAGGTATCGCATCCAAACCCAACATCAGATTTTGTAAAGTTCACCATGTCATTCACAAGTCATATTCACCTTCAAAATCTTTCAATAGAATGACTCATCATTCCAAGGTTTTCAAAGTTATTTCAAATCACAAGTTCCCATCTAGAGTAGCCAATTTTATTTGTTAGCACTAGCAACTAGTCATAAGGGTGCTATCTAGCTTATAAAGCTCTTAGGCTAAATTTGATACTCTTGCTCTACTCTATACTTAGACCAAAGTTAACTATAAAAGTAAGCTTTGATAAATCAAAGTAAAAGCTTGTGAGGGTAAAAACTTGGGATTTGGATCATTGAACATAAAGTAAAAGTGTAATGGTGCCTTGCTCTAGTAGAGCTTTGCATTTGCAAGAATATTAGCTTGCCTTGGTTGGTGTACTGATCAAAGTGGTCTTCTTCTTCCTGGAAGTAGACCTCTTCCTCCTGGTACTCCTCTGTACTAGCGTCTAAAAACGGATACGAGGTAACAATCACCAATCAAAGCTTAAGAGCTAGACTAAGCACACACAAGGTTCACACAAGCAAATCTATCATCACCACATTGCTATCATGTTGGTTGACTTTGTTTTCTTCTTAAGAAAAATAATTTCCTCTCATTACAAATATTGATTAGGGTTTCTATTTAGTTCCTTGAGGAAATAATTTCCTCTCATTGAATCTGGTTAAGATTTAATCTCCTCAAATAAATAATGTATGAACCCATGTTGACCAAGGTCAACCATTCATAATCATTATTTGGGAAAATAATTTAAATGAGGTAAAGTACCTCATGCAATTTAACACTACCATACTTATAATTTAATATCACCAAATAATTCAATATGATATTATGTAGACCATGGTCACCACCTCATGTTGAGTTACTTGAGACAAGCTTTAAATGAGGGAACACCTCTCATATGATTTAACAAATAGTTTTGGAAAATTTAAATGGACTAGAAATAGCCATAAAGCCATTACTTATTCTAGCCCATGATCATACAAAGTAACCATGTGATATTTTTACATAAACATGTAGAGTACATGAAATGTGATTTATGAGAGTTGAAATCAACTCAAAAGCATTTTTGGTTGATTTTTAAATAAAGTTTGAAGTTTGAAAAGGCCATGCCTTGTTATTTTTGTCGTATTAATTCTACAAAGAATCTAGTGTTGCGACCAGTGAGGTTGGGTAGATCTTTTCACAAGCTTTCCAACCATATAAAATTCATCAAGTTTGGTTGAGTAGAATTGATTCTATTTGATTTTGAATAAGGCATCTGCAAGCAATTTCATTTAACTCCAATATTTGAATTCAAATGATTGGGCTCGCGCGGGAAGGAAATGGGCCGGCCCAGCTTCGCTCTGGCGCTCAGCGGGCCACCTGACAAGGTGGGGCCTACTCGTCAGTCCCTCTTGAAACCCGAATCGGTACCTAGCAACGTGGCACGCACGATTAGAGGCCAATCCAACGTCGCAGGTTCATCGTCGTCATCGACGAGATCCTTCCCTGGCCGCGGCGAGCATAGGGGGTCGACGGCTTACCGGAGCTCCGGCGAGGATCGAGGAGGGTCGCAGACGAACGAGGAGTCAAAGGCGAGGTCAGCTGTGGTCGTGGGAGCGCTTGAGCTGGCCGAATTCGTCAGCTTGATCTGCGGCGGTTCCGCGGACTTCAGCGTGCAATTGAGCGGCTACCGGCAACAATGTGGTTGGGAGAGGGTTTGAGGAGAGCAGATGAAGAGACGAGAGCACGTTGGTGTGAAGAAATCGTCCCGGGGTGCGCTGATACGTTTCAAACGTATCCATAATTTCTTATGTTCCATGCTACTTTTATGACAATACTCACATGTTTTATACACACTTTACATCACTATTATGCATTTTCCGGCACTAACCTATTGACGAGATGCCGAAGAGCCGATTGCTTTGTTTTACGCTATTTTTGGTTTCAGAAATCCTACAAAGGAAATATTCTCGGAATTGGACGAAATCAACGCCCAGGGTCTTATTTTTCCATGGAGCTTCCAGAAGACCGAAGAGCATACGAAGTTGGGCCACGAGGTGGCCAAACCACAAGGCGGCGCGGCCAAGGAGGGGCCCGCACCGCCCTATGGTGTGGGCCCCTCGTCAGCCCTCCAACTCTGCCCTTCCGCCTACTTAAACTCTCCGTCGCGAAAACCCTATTACCGAGAGCCACGATACGGAAATAGTCCCAGAGACGCCGTCGCCGCCAATCCCATCTCGGGGGATTCAGGAGATCGCCTCCGGCACCCTGCCGGAGAGGGGAATCATCTCCCGGAGGACTCTTTATCACCATGATCGCCTCCGGACTGATGTGTGAGTAGTTCATCTTTGGACTATGGGTCCATAGCAGTAGCTAGATGGTTGTCTTCTCCTCATTGTGCTATCATGTTAGATCTTGTGAGCTGCCTGTCATGATCAAGATCATCTATTTGTAATGCTACATGTTGTGTTTGTTGGGATCCGATGAATATGGAATACTATGTCAAGTTGATTATCAATCTATCATATATGTGTTGTTTATGTTCTTGCATGCTCTCCGTTGCTAGTAGAGGCTCGGCCAAGTTGATACTTGTAACTCCAAGAGGGGTATTTATGCTCGATAGTGGGTTCATGTCTCGATTGAATCTGGGGGAGTGACAGCAACCCCTAAGGTTGTGGATGTGCTGTTGCCACTAGGGATAAAACATCAATGCTTTGTCTAAGGATATTTGTGTTAATTACATTACACACGATACTTAATGCAATTGTCTGTTGTTTGCAACTTAATACTGGAAGGGGTGCGGATGCTAACCCGAAGGTGGACTTTTTAGGCATAGATGCATGTTGGATAGCGGTCTATGTACTTTGTCGTAATGCCCTGATTAAATCTCATAGTAGTCATCGTGATATGTATGTGCATTGTTATGCCCTCTCTATTTGTCAATTGCCCAACTGTAATTTGTTCACCCAACATGCTATTTATCTTATTGGAGAGACACCACTAGTGAACTATGGACCCCGGTCCAATCTTTTACATCTGAAATACAATCTACTGCAAATTATGTTTTTTACTGTTCTTCGCAAACAAACATCATTTTCCACACCATACGTTTAATCCTTTGTTTACAGCAAGCCGGTGAGATTGACAACCTCACTGTTAAGTTGGGGCAAAGTATTTTGATTGTGTTGTGCAGGTTCCACGTTGGCGCCGGAATCCCTGGTGTTGCGCCGCACTACACTCCGTCACCAACAACCTTCACGTGGCCCTTGACTCCTACTGGTTCGATAACCTTGGTTTCTTACTGAGGGAAAACTTGCTGCTGTACGCATCACACCCTCCTCTTGGGGTTCCCAACAGATGTGTGTCAACTACGCGTTATCAAGCTCTTTTTCTGGCGCCGTTGCTGGGGAGATCAAGACACGCTGCAAGGGGAGTCTCCCACATCCAATCTCTTTACTTTGTTTTTGTCTTGCTTTACTTTACTTTATTTTGTTATTGTTTGCTTTCTCTATATCAAAAATACAAAAAAATTAGTTATTAGCTTTACTTTATTTACTGTCTTGTTTGCATTCTCTATATTAAAAATACAAAATAAATTAGTTACTTGCATTTACTCTACTTTATTTAGTTTGCTTTATTTACTATTGCTAAAAATGAGTAATCCTGAGGTTGAAGTTCGTTCGTTTAAGCAACAAGGGGGATAAAGTTTTAAAGATGCTTGGTATAGAATTAGTGATGCTCATCATAGGTGCACTAAGAAACACTCCACTATTATCCTACTTAGGAATTTTTATGTTGGTATCTCTAGCTGGAATAGGTATGTTCTTGATACTCTTGCAGGAGGTAATTTCCTAGGCAAGCTAGTTGCATTATTGAGAGTCTAGTTGGAATACCACCTGTTAATGAAGCTGAAATTAAAATCTCTCTTGAAGATGTCTGATACGTCCCAAACGTATCTATAATTTCTTATGGTCCATGCTACTTTATTGATGATACTCACATGTTTTATACACATTATATGTCATTATTATGCATTTTCCGGCACTAACCTATTGACGAGATGCCGAAGAGCCGATTCTTTGTTTTCTGCTGTTTTTGGTTTCAGAAATCCTAGTAAGGAAATATTCTCGGAATTGGACGAAATCAACGACCAGGGTCCTATTTTTCCACGAAGCTTCCAGAAGACCGAAAGGATCACGAAGTGGGGCCACGAGGTGGCCACACACTAGGGCGGCGCGGCCCAAGCCCTGGCCGCGCCGGCCTGGCGTGTGGGGCCCTCGTGTGGCCCCCTGACCTGCCCTTCCGCCTACTTAAAGCCTTCGTCGCGAAACCCCCGATGCAGAGAGCCACGATACGGAAAACCTTACAGAGACACCGCCGCCGCCAATCCCATCTCGGGGGATTCAGGAGATCTCCTCCGGCACCCTGCCGGAGAGGGGAATCATCTCCCGGAGGTCTCTTCATCGCCATGATCGCCTCCGGATCGATGTGTGAGTAGTCCACCCCTGGACTATGGGTCCATAGCAGTAGCGATGGTTGTCTTCTCCTCATTGTGCCATCATGTTAGATCTTGTGAGCTTCCTATCATGATCAAGATAATCTATTTGTAATTCTACGTGTTGTGTTTGTTGGGATCCGATGAATATTGAATACTATGTCAAGTTGATTATCAATCTGTCATATATGTTATTTATGTTCTTGCATGCTCTCCGTTGCTAGTAGAGGCTCTGGCCAAGTTGATACTTGTGACTCCAAGAGGGAGTATTTATGCTCGATAGTGGGTTCATGCCTCCATTAAATCTGGGACAGTGACGGAAAGTTCTAAGGTTGTAGATGTGCTCGTTGCCACTAGGGATAAAACATCGATGCTTTGTCTAAGGATATTTGTGTTGATTACATTACGCACCATACTTAATGCAATTGTCTCGTTGTTTGCAACTTAATACTGGAAGGGGTTCGGATGATAACCTGAAAGTGGACTTTTTAGGCATAGATGCATGCTGGATAGAGGTCTATGTACTTTGTCGTAATGCCCTGATTAAATATCATAGTACTCATCATGATATATGTATGTGCATTGTTATGCCTTCTTTATTTGTCAATTGCCCAATTGTAATTTGTTCACCCAACATCTGTTTATCTTATGGGAGAGACACCACTAGTGATCTGTGGACCCCGGTCCTATTCTTTACATCTGAAATACAATCTACCGCAATTGTTCTTTACTTGTTCTTCGCAAACAATCATCATCTTCCACACAATACGTTTAATCCTTTGTTACTGACAAGCCGGTGAGATTGACAACCTCACCTGTTATGATGGGGCAAAGTTCTCGTGATTGTGTTGTGCAGGTTCCACGTTGGCGCCGGAATCCCTGGTGTTGCGCCGCACTACACTCCGCCGCCATCAACCTTCAACGTGCTTCTTGGCTCCCTACCTGGTTCGATAAACCTTGGTTTCTTTCTGAGGGAAAACTTGCTACTGTACGCATCACACCTTCCTATTGGGGTTCCCAACGGACGTGTCGACTGTACGCATCAAGCTCTTTCTCTGGCGCCGTTGCCGGGGAGATCAAGACACGCTGCAAGGGGAGTCTCCACTTCCAATCTCTTTACTTTGTTTTTGTCTTGCTTTGTTTTACTTTATTTACTACTTTGTTTGCTGCACTATATCAAAAACACACAAAAAATTAGTTGCTAGTTTTACTTTATTTACTGTCTTGTTCTCTATATCAAAAACACAAAAAAATTAGTTACTTGCATTTACTTTATTTAGTTTGCTTTATTTACTACTGCTAAAATGGGTACTGTTGAGAATACTAAGTTGTGTGACTTCACTAGCACAAATAATAATGATTTGTTATGCACACTGATACGTCCAAAACGTATCTACTTTCCCGAACACTTTTGCTATTGTTTTGCCTCTAATTTGTGTATTTTGGATGCAACTAACACGGACTAACGCTGTTTTTAGCAGAACTGTTCTGGTGTCTCGTTTTTGTGCAGAAATTCAACTTTCAGGAAAAACCTCGGAATTTATGCGGAAGGTCCTATTTTCCCGAATACTTACGGAGCCGGAAGGGCGAGCCGGGTGGGGGCCCAAGGGCCCCACACACTAGGCCGGCGCGGCCCGGGAGGGGCCCGCGTGGCCCTAGTGTGTGGCGGCCTCGGTCGGCCCCGACGCCCTCCTTCGGACTACTTATTGCCTTCGACCTAAAAACGCACGGGGAGAAGTCGAAGTCGCCAGAAACCCTCCGGAACGCCGCCACATCGCGAAACTCCGTCTCGGGAGCCAGAAGTCTCCGTTCTGGCACTCCGCCGGGACGGGGAATTGGAGGAGATCATCGCCACCATCACCACCGACGCCTCTCCATCGACCAGCCATGTTTCCCCCATCCATGTGTGAGTAATTCCCCGCTGTAGGCTGAAGGGGATGGTAGGGATTGGATGAGATTGGTCATGTAATAGTATAAGATTGTTAGGGCATAGTGCCTAGTGTCCGTAATTGGTACTTTGATGATATTGTTGCAACTTGTTATGCTTAATGCTTGTCACTAGGGCCCGAGTGCCATGATCTCAGATCTGAACATGTTATTATTTCATCATGATATTCATTGTTTATGGTCTTACCCGCAAGTTGTATACACATGTCGGCTGTCCGGAACCAATGGCCCCGAAGTGACAGAAATCGGGACAACCGGAGGGGATGGTAGTGATGTGAGGATCACATGTGTTCACGGAGTGTTAATGCTTTGCTCCGGTACTCTATTAAAAGGAGTACCTTAATATCCGATAGATTCCCTTGAGGCCCGGCTGCCACCGGCTTGTAGGACAAAAGATGTTGTGCAAGTTTCTCATTGCGAGCACGTACGACTATAATTGGAACACATGCCTATTGATTGCTTTGTACTTAGACACCGTTTTATTATTATCTGCAAATGCCCTGCTTGATTGTTACATGAGTTTCTCTCATCCATGCAACGCCGTTATCCGTCCCCGTGCCTACGATATTTTAATCCTCGCTGTTTATTATAATCACTACTGTTGTCTACGTTACTCTGCTGCTGTTATTTCAATACATCTATTGCTATAAAACTATTACTACTTGATAAACTCTTGCGAGCAAGTCTGTTTCTAGGTGCAGCTGAATTGACAACTCCGTTGTTAAGGCTTTCAAGTATTCTTTGTCTCCCCTTGTGTCGAATCAATAAATTGGGTTTTACTACCTGCAGAAGCTCACTGCGATCCCCTATACTTGTGGGTTATCAAGACCGTTATAGGGGATCGCAGCGAGTCTTCATGATAGTAAAACCCAATTTATTGATTCGACACAAGGGAGACAAAGAAAACTTGAAAGCCTTAACAGCGGAGTTGTCAATTCAGCCGCACTGAAACAGACTTGCTCGCAAGAGTTTATCAATAGTAACAGTTTTATAGCAAGAATAGTGATAGTGAATAGCAGCAGAGTAATAGCTGAGACAGCAGAGTGATTATAGTAAACAGCAGGATTAAAATACCGTAGGCACGGGACGGATAACGGCGTTGCATGGATGAGAGAAACTCATGTAACAATCAAGCGAGGCATTTGCAGATAATAATAAAACGGTGTCTAAGTACAAAGCAATCAATAGGCATGTGTTCCAATTATAGTCGTACGTGCTCGCAATGAGAAACTTGCACAACATCTTTTGTCCTACCAGCCGGTGGCAGCCGGCCTCAAGGGAATCTATCGGATATTAAGGTACTCCTTTTAATAGAGTACCGGAGCAAAGCATTAACACTCCGTGAACACATGTGATCCTCACATCACTACCATCCCCTCCGTTGTCCCGATTCTGTCACTGGGCCATTGGTTCCGGACAGCGACATGTGTATACAACTTGCAGTAAGACCATAAACAATGAATATCATGATGAAATAATAACATGTTCAGATCTGAGATCATGGCACTCTGCCCTAGTGACAAGCATTAAGCATAACAAGTTGCAACAATATCATCAAAGTACCAATTACTGACACTAGGCACTATGCCCTAACAATCTTATACTATTACATGACCAATCTCATTCAATCCCTACCATCCCCTTCAGCCTACAGCTGGGGAATTACTCACACATGGATGGGGGAAACATGGCTGGTCGATGGAGATGCGTCGGTGGTGATGGTGGCGATGATCTCCTCCAATTCCCGTCCCGGCGAAGTGCCGTAACGGAGACTTCGGCTCCCGAGACGGAGTTTCGCGATGTGGCGGCGTTCTGGAGGGTTTCGGCGACTTCGACTTCTCCCGTGCGTTTTTAGGTCGCAGGCAATAAGTAGTCCGAAGGAGGCGTCGAGGGCCGACCGAGGCCGCCACACACTAGGGCCGCGGGCCCTCCCGGGCCGCGCCGCCTAGTGTGTGGGGCCCTCGGCCCCCACCGGCTCGCCCTTCCGGCTCCGTAAGTATTCTGGGAAAATAGGACCTTCCGCATAAATTCCGAGGTTTTTCCTCGAAAGTTGGATTTCTGCACAAAAACGAGACACTGCAATAGCTCATCGAAAACAGCGTTAGTCCGTGTTAGTTGCATCCAAAATACACAAATTAGAGGCAAAACAATAGCAAAAGTGTTCGGGAAAGTAGATACGTTTTGGACGTATCAACTCCCCCAAGCTTAGCTTATTGCTTGTCCTCAAGCAATTCAGATTAACAACCGAGCGATAAGAGAACTTTCACGAACACACTTGTTCATATGATGTAAATATTCTCATGCTATGGCTAACACTTAGGCAGTTCATAATAAGATACATGCAAATAAGATCATCTAATAGCTATGTCAATCATGGAAAGGTACCAACAATTAATAATAAGCATCATGAATCATGTATATAAGCAGGATTGCAATGTTCATAAAAGAGTATGATAGAGTGGTATCTCGCTTGCCCATATTTGATCAACAGAAACATAAATGCTCGTGCACCTCCGAAGTTCATAGAAAGACTAGAAATAGTGATTGTCAAAGATAAAAGCATCAAAGTTATACCACAATCAATCATATTTTGAGACAAGCATATTACACTAAGAATAACAGATTGTGCTCTCAAGAAAGTGCTCAAAGAAAGGATGGAGACACAACATAAAAGTAAAAGATTGACCCTTCGCAGAGGGAAGCGTGGATTAACATGCGCTAGAGCTTTTCATTTTTAAAACAGGAGTATAATTGTTTTGAGAGGTGTTTGTTGTTGTCAACGAATGGTAATGGGTACACCAACTACCTCGCCAACCGGACTTTCAAGAGCGGCTCCCATGAAGGACGTTATCTCTACCAGCAAGGTAGATCATCCCTCTTCTCTTTTGTTTACACACGTATTTTAGTTTTATTATGGGTGACACTCCCCCAACCTTTGCTTACACAAGCCATGGCTAACCGAATCCTCGGGTGCCTTCCATCAATCACATACCATGGAGGAGTATCTATTTGCAAAATTAAGTTGCTTACCGATGAATCGAGCAAAACATGTGAAGAGAATTATTAGTAAAGTTTGATTAATCGGGGCTGGGAACCCCATTGCCACCTCTTTTTGCAAAATTATTGGATAAGCGGATGTGCCACTAGTCCATATGAAAGTCCGTCAAGAGTAAATGACAAGGTTGAAAGTTAAACACCACATACTTCCTCATGAGCTATGAAACATTAACACAAATTGAGAAGCATTTTGAAGGTTTAAAGGTAGCGCATGAGAATTTACTTGGAATGGTTTGAAATGCCATGCATAGGTATTTATGGTGGACACTTTGGAACAACTTGGTTTTCAGTGGGTTTGGAAGCACGAGCAGTGTTCCCGCTCAAGTACAAGTGAAGGCTAGCAAAAGACTAGGGAGCAACAAATCAAGAGAGCAAGAATCGTCATAATCATGCTTGCGGCAAAATAAATTAACCGAGGCATAAAAGTGATACAAGAACTTTGAAACAATGTAAATCATCGAGGCTTAATTGACTTTTGTTCAGTCATATGCATGCGTGAGCATGTGCCAAGTTAATTCAAACGAATTATTCAGAGGAGGATACCACAATATCATACCTATTTATGAATAAAACAATGCAAGCAAACATCCATGACATGCTACTCATATTAATAAATTGGAGCTAAACATGAGAGATCATGAACTACTAGACTTCTTAAATGACATATACCTCACATGAACCAACTAAGCATGCTCACATGGATGAGTATATGTACAAAAATGAAAACAAATAGAGTTCATACCAGCCTCTCACCACAATCAGATTGTCGAATATCGTCATTATTGCCTTTTCACTTGTGTAGCTTGAATAATATGGAATGAAAACCACGCTCCAGCCACCGAAGACCATTGAACTCATGATGAACTTTACAAAACCAAAGAAGAACAGCAAATATTTTTGGTGTTTTCGAATTTGGAAGCAAGAACAAAAAGAAGCAAGCGAACAAAGCAAAATCTTTTTGGGTTTTCTTATAGCAAACCAACGATAGCAAATAAAGCAAGATAAAAGCAAGAAACTAAAATAAACAAGTGGTGAAGAGAAACAACAGAAATATTTTTGGTCTTTTTGTGTTTTAGGAAAGAAACAAAGCAAGAACAAGAAAAGGAAAACTAAAAGAAACACAGAAAAGCAAGATGGCAGAAATCTGCCAAAACTTGACAAGCAGATACGATGAATCGATTTTAAAGAAATTATTAAGCTGCTCAACTCGAAAAGTGTTCAACTAATGAAAGTTAGATAACAACCTGGGGAACATGCACCAAAATTGGAAGCTCAAAATAACGTTCTGGCTGCGCGCACGAATTTTTTTAGTAACAGTCCAGAATCTGTTTTCAGGCAGCACTTCCCCAAATATCATCTCTCTCTCATTAGAAAACCACTCAAAGAAACTAAACAAGTATATACAAGTATCCAGCAACCATAATATGCAAAGAATGAGTGATGCCGGTATACCTCCCCCCAAGCTTAGGCTTTTGGCCTAAGTGGAGTTCAATCCCATGGTGCCCATGAAGAAGCACCTCCGTAGTACGAAGATGGATCATATTCCGGGTATGTGCTAGAAGAAGCACCCGGATACGTGACTCGCCAGAGTCAGAGAAGCCTTCCTGT
>NC_061512.1:119530059-119556905 GCF_022539505.1 Lolium rigidum
GCCGCGCCGGCCTAGTGTGTGGGGCCCCGGCCCCCACTCGGCTCGCCCTTCTGGCTCCGTAAGTATTCTGGGAAAATAGGACCTTCCGCATAAATTCCGAGGTTTTTCCCGAAAGTTGGATTTCTGCACAAAAACGAGACACCAGAACAGTTCTGCTGAAAACAGCGTTAGTCCGTGTTAGTTGCATCCAAAATACACAAATTAGAGGCAAAACAATAGCAAAAGTGTTCGGGAAAGTAGATACGTTTTGGACGTATCACACACCTATTGCTCCACCTGCTACTACAGCAGAATTCTTTGAAATTAAACCTGCTTTACTAAATCTTGTTATGAGAGAGCAATTTTCTGGTGTTAGTTCTGATGATGTTGCTGCCCATCTTAATAATTTTGTTGAACTATGTGAAATGCAAAAGTATAAGGATGTAGATGGTGACATTATAAAATTAAAATTGTTTCCTTTCTCCTTAAGAGGAAGAGCTAAAGATTGGTTGCTATCTCCGCCTAGAAATAGTATTGATTCATGGACTAAATGTAAGGATGCTTTTATTGGTAGATATTATCCTCCCGCTAAAATTATATCTTTGAGAAGTAGCATAATGAATTTTAAGCAATTAGATAATGAACATGTTGCTCAAGCATGGGAGAGAATGAAATCTTTTGTAAAGAATTGTCCAACCCATGGACTGACTACTTGGATGATCATCCAAACCTTTTACGCAGTACTGAATTTTTCTTCGCGGAACCTATTGGATTCAGCTGCTGGAGGTACCTTTATGTCCATCACTTTGGGGGCGGCAACAAAGCTTCTTGATGATATGATGATAAATTACTCTGAATGGCACACGGAAAGAGCTCCACAAGGTAAGAAGGTAAATTCTGTTGAAGAAACCTCCTCCTTGAGTGATAAGATTGATGCTATTATGTCTATGCTTGTGAATGGTAGATCTAATGTTGATCCTAATAATGTTCCTTTAGCTTCATTGGTTGCCCAAGAAGAACATATTGATGTGAATTTCATTAAAAATAATAATTTCAACAACAATGCTTATAGGAATAATTCTGGTAACAACTATAGGCCATATCCTTCCGCTAATGGTAATGGTTATGGTAATTCTTATGGGAATTCTTACAACAATAATAGGAGTGTACCCCCTGGTCTTGAAGCCATGCTTAAAGAATTTATTAGTACACAAACTGCTTTTAACAAATATGTTGAGGAAAAGCTTGATAAAATTGATATTCTTGCTTCTAAGGTTGATAGACTTGCCTCTGATGTTGATCTTTTAAAATTGAAAGTTATGCCTAATAAGGATATTGATAATAAAATTGTTACTACAGCAAATGTCATCCAAGTTCGAATTAATGAGAATATTAGATTGATGGCTGAATTGCATGCTAGGTGGGAAAGAGAAGAAAACGAAAAACTAGCTAAAAAGAATAATGTAGCTAAAGTTTGGACTATTACCACCACTAGTAATGTTAATGATTCACATGTTGCTACACCTCCTACTAACAATGGTAAAATAATTGGTGTTGGCAATGTTTCTACTCCTAGTGCAAAGCGTGCAAAATTGCCTGAAACTGCTAAAACTGCTGAAATTTTTCAAAATATTGGGGACAATGATCCCATTGCTGTAGATCATAATGGTTTAGACTTTGATGATTGTCACATCTCTGAAGTTATAAAGTTCTTACAAAAACTTGCTAAAAGTCCCAATGCTAGTGCTATAAATTTGGCCTTTACAAAACATATTACAAATGCTCTCATAAAAGCTAGAGAAGAGAAATTAAAACTTGAAACCTCTATTCCTAGGAAGTTGGAAGATGGTTGGGAGCCCATCATTAAGATGAGGGTCAATGATTTTGATTGTAATGCTTTATGTGATCTTGGTGCAAGTATTTCTGTTATGCCTAAGAAAATCTATGATATGCTTGATTTGCCACCATTGAAAAATTGTTATTTGGATGTTAATCTTGTTGATAATGCTATAAAGAAACCTTTGGAGAGGATTGATAATGTTCGTATTATGGTTAACAATAACCTTGTCCCCGTTGATTTTGTTGTCTTGGATATTGAATGCAATGCATCTTGTCCCATTATATTGGGAAGACCTTTTCTTCGAACTGTTGGTGCTACCATTGATATGAAGGAAGGTAATATTAAATATCAATTTCCTCTCAAGAAAGGTATGGAACACTTCCCTAGAAAGAGAATGAAGTTACCTTATGATTCTTTTATTAGAACAAATTATGATGTTGATGCTTCGCCTCTTGATAATACTTGATTCACACTTTCTGCGCCTAGCTGAAAGGCGTTAAAGAAAAGCGCTTATGGGAGACAATCCATTATTTTATTTCTGCACTTTATTTTATATTTGAGTCTTGGAAGTTGTTACTACTGTAGCAACCTCTACTATTATTTATTTTATTGCATTGTTGTGCCAAGTAAAGTCTTTGATAGTAAAGTCAATACTAGATTTGGATTGCTGCGCAGGAACATATTTCTTGCTGTCACGAATTTGAGCAGTAGTCTCTGTAGAAAAATTAAAAAAATCTGCCAATTTACGTGCGTGATCCTCAGATATGTACGCAACTTTCGTTCAATTTGGGAATTTTCATCTGAGCAAGTCTGGTGCCAATTTTAAAATTCGTCTTTACGAGCTGTTCTGTTTTGACAGATTCTGCCTTTTATTTCGCATTGCCTGTTTTGCTATGTTTGATGGATTTCTTTGTTCCATTAACTTTCAGTACCTTTGTGCAATGTCCAGAAGTGTTAAGAATGATTATGTCACCTCTGAATATATGAATTGTGCACTGACCCTCTAATGAGTTTGTTTTGAGTTTGGTGTGGAGGAAGTTTTCAAGGGTCAAGAGAGGAGGATGATACAATATGATCAAGAAGAGTGAAAAGTCAAAGCTTGGGGATGCCCCCGTGGTTCATCCCTGCATATTTTAAGAAGACTCAAGCGTCTAAGCTTGGGGATGCCCAAGGCATCCCTTCTTCATCGACAACTTATCAGGTTCACTAGTAGGAAAAGCCTCATCAGTGGCGCACGAAAAATGGATTCTGTGGCGCATGGGAGGTGCGCCACAGAAACGTCGCCACAAAAATAAGGTTTCTGTGGCGCACCTGCTCATGCGCCACAGAATTAAGGTTTCGTGGCGCACGTGTTCTTAGGTGCGCCACGAAAAGCGTGCGCCACGGAATTGGTTTTTAGTGCGCCACGGAATTTGCTTGTATTATACACGATTTTGTGCTGCTCGCTATACATAGACAACAATACAGATACACGGATACACGAGGTTATATACAGCAACATTCAGATATAATATAAATATCATGTACATTGTACGGATATAACATAGACATCATCATCACATTACTTAGAGCCCGATCGAGATACATATATAGTGGCAAGTGTCAAATGTTTTGCATACAACTCTTAATTCATACAAAATTCACAATTTCGAGATACAAAGTAGTCTTCATCCGGTTCCTCCTTTGCTCCGTCATCTCTACCCACCAGGCTCGCTTGCATCGGGGTCCTTCATCCAGTTCCTACTATGATGAAAATGGAAGAAAGTGAGACCAACAAGTCCGATGCACAAGAGAAATGGAATAAATGCCTCATACATTGTTGGTCAACACAAATATTAACATTCAGGGACGGTGTAAGTGAGACCAAGTCCGATGCACAAGAGATTGATATTTGTGCTATATTACCAGGCTCACTTACGCCGCCCCCGAGTGTACGGTGACCAAACATTTTAATCATCGGCATTTTGAAAATGTCAAAGCAAATGGAATGACAAAATGGAATAAGTGCCTCATACATTGTTGGTCAACACAAATATTAACATTTAGGGATGGCGTAAGTGAGACCAAGTCCGATGCACAAGAGATTGATATGTGTGCTATCTTACCAGGCTCACTTACGCCACCCCCAAGTGTACGATGACCAACATTTTAATCATCGGCATTTTGAAAATACCAAAGCAAATGGAATGACAAGGGCCTCATACTTTGTTGGTCGAAACAAATATTAACATTCCGGGACGGAGTTAGCGAGCCAGGTAGGATGCACAAGAGATTGATATTTGTGCAATCACACGAGGCTCACTAACACCGCCCACGAGTGTACGGTGACCAAGCATTTTAATCATCGGCATTTTGAAAATCTCAAAGCAAATGGAATGACAAAATGGAATAAGTGCCTCATACATTGTTGGTCAACACAAATATTAACATTTAGGGATGGTGTAAGCGAGGCCGGGTAGGATGCACAAGAGATTGATATTTGTGCTATCTTACCGAGGCTCACTTACGCCACCCCGAGTGTACGGTGACCAAACATTTTAATCATCGGCATTTTGAAAATCTCAAAGCAAATGGAATGACAAAATAGAATATGTGCCTCATACATTGTTGGTCAACACAAATACTTTGCGGAAGGGCCCCCTTTCCCCGGTCGGCGTTCCGTCAACGGGTGCTTGACGACACAACAACGCCGATCTGCATCTCCGGCGCAGAACCACGCCGGTCCTCGCTGTCCGGCTGAACGAGTCCTTGATGCAAAGACCGTGCCGGCCTGCCCGGCATTATGCCGGGCCGTGTTGCCGCGCTTCAAGCCGTGTGTCCCGCGCCTGCATCCGTTCGCCTTCTTGCCCGGTGAACCAATAGGCTGATCGTTGGAATAAGGAAACCGATGACAGCCGGTCGCAAGATTAAATTGCGATCGGCCGTCATCGGCTTCCTTATTCCAACGATTAGTCTATTCGTTCACCGGGCAAGAAGGCGAAGAGTGCAGGGCGCATGATCGACACGGCCTGAAGCGCGGCAACAGGGGTCGGCATGATGCTAGGGAGGCTGGCACCGTCTTGGCATTAAGGACTCGTTCACGTACTGGACGGCGAGAGAAGAAAAGTGGTGCTGCGCCGGAGAGGCATGTCGGCGTTGTTGTCTCATCAAGGACTCGTTCACGGAACGGCGGCCAGGGAAAGGGGGGCTCGTCTACAAAGTATATTGCGGCGTATAGGTGACCAAACATTCTAATCATCGGCACTAAAATGGAAGAAAGGCCAATGCAATTAAGAAGTAGCTAGTATGAACTAAATGGAATGCCTCATACTTTGTTGGTCGAAACAAATATGAACATCCCGGGATGGCGTTAGTGAGGCCAGGTAGGATGCACAAGAGATTGATATTTGTGCCATCACACCAGGCTCACTAGCGACACCCGGAGTGTACGATTGACCGAACATTCTAATCATCGGCACTAAAATGGAAGAAAGAGCCAAGTGGTATCAACTAAATGGAATGCCACATACTTTGTTGGTCGAAACAAATATTAACATCCAGGGATGGAGTAAGTGAGGCGAGGTAGGATGCACAAGATATTGATATTTGTGCCATCACACCAAGCCTCACTTGCTCCACCCCCGAGTGTACGAGTGATCGACCAACCATCTAATCATCGACAAGTAAATCACTTGGGGTAATGTTAAAATGTTTGTCTCCATATTTGGGAGACATTTTTAATATTGGAGTCTAGCTAATGGAAATCAAGAACTAGTCTTGATCTCCAAATGGTGATTAGAGGGAATTTATTCATCTTAAGCAACATTAGGGACAAATGGGATCATGCAAGGGACTTGGGTCATTTGGATCATAAGGCATCAATTAAGGAGGCAACCAGGGACAAAGGGAAACATTTGATGATCCATTATCATAGGCAACAAAGCAGCAACTTTTTCCCCTCTAATCTAGCTAGAGTCCTTAAAAGAAATCCATCGTAAGCATGGTCAAATACACATATATAGCATGGGGCAGATGCTCCAAAGGGATTATATATTCATCACTTGGTAATTTGGAGAGCAAACAAGCAAGTAGCCATATCACTCAATCCAATAATATAGTAATTTGGATCATAAGGCATCAATTAAGGAGGCAACCAGGGACAAAGGGAAACATTTGATGATCCAGTAAGTGCATGACACTTTGAGCTACCCAAGAATAAAGGCCAACAAGTGGATAAACATCTGCTCAACCATTTCTTGCACTAGAGGAAAAGTAACCAACATTGAAACTTGAATAGTCAAGTGACACTACAAGCAGCTCACACACACATGCAAACACATGTGTTGACAGTAACTAAACAGCAGAAGAACACCACCAGATATTCATGGGTACTTAGGATCAGTAGGGAATTGATAAAGTACAGTGAGGAGCAAGCATACCATCAGAAACTGTCAATTTGAGAGAAATAACATTGGGGTAATGTTAAAATGTTTGTCTCCATATTTGGGAGACATTTTTAATATTGGAGTCTAGCTAATGGATATCAAGAACTAGTCTTGATCTCCAAATGGTGATTAGAGGGAATTTATTCATCTTAATTAAGCAACATTAGGGACAAATGGGATCATGCAAGGGACTTGGATCATTTGGATCATAAGGCATCAATTAAGGAGGCAACCAGGGACAAAGGGAAACATTTGATGATCCATTATCATAGGCAACAAATCAGCAATCTTTTTCCCCTCTAATCTAGCTAGAGTCCTTAAAAGAAATTCTACTTAAAATGAAGTAGCTCTCTGTTGGTATTGGTTACCAACAGGAACTCAAGCCACTACTTGATCTTACTAATTCAAAGCAGGACCAATGCAGGACCGGTGCTGATGTTGCCATCATCTCTCGCCCCCAAGAACTCTCTCATGCTCTCTCTCACATGCCATGCCAGCTGCTTGCTCCAAAACACAAGCATCACAGGCAGAGCATAGAAAAAATATATAGCTAACAAGACACAGTAAAACAAAAAGAATGTTTGACTATTTTTATTCATGATGACCACAACAAGCAAGACAACAAGCATCCAGATCGAGCACAACATCATCCTCTCTGTAATTTTGTCCAGAGCAGCATCAACATCCAGAGAACAACAGCAGCACAAGAGCATCCAGATCGAGCACAACATCAACACATCCAGAGCAGGGGTAGAGGAAGAGGGAGGGGAGGGGAGAGGTGGAGCTCACCGACGCTAGGGGTGGATCGAGGAGGAGGTTGACGACGACGGCAGGGGTGGAGGAGGAGGGAGGGGAGGGAGAGGTGGAGCTCACCGACGATAGGGGTGGAGGAGGAGGTTGACGACGACGGCGAGGGGTGGAGGAGGAGGAAGACGCGGCGGCTCCTCCTCCTTGACGCGGCGGCCCCTCCTCCTCCATGCGGCGGCCCCTCCTCCTCCACGCCGCAGCCGGCTTGTGCCGCAGGTGGCGGGGATGGGTGGAGCGTGGCGGCATGCGGCCCTCGCGGAGGAAGGAGGCGACGGCGGCGACGGCCAGTGCGACGACCATGGCGGCGGCGGGGGAGAGGGGAGGGGAGGTGAACGTACGTGCGTGGGGAGGGGAGGGGAGGGGAGGGGTACGGGGATGATATAACTTACCCTAATTCTGTGGCGCACCGGCACAAGTGCGCCACGAAATAACTACTTCCGTGGCGCACCGAGCCGGTGCGCCACGAAATAACTACTCCCGTGGCGCACCGAGCCGTGCGCCACGGAAATAGTTATTTCCGTGGCGCGTAAAGCATTGTGCGCCACGTAAATACCTACCCTAATAATTCGTGGTGGCGGAATGTGGGCCCCACATAATTTCGTGGCGCACGGTTCAGCCATGCGCCACAAAAATAAGCTATTTTTGTGGCGCACACTTCCTGGTGCGCCACAAAATAAGTTTCTGTGGCGCATTCAAAACGGTGCGCCACAGAACTAAGCTTTGCCTATAAGGGTTTTCCTACTAGTGGTTCCTCTAGTGAAACTATATTTTTATTCCGTCACATCTTATGTGCTTTACTTGGAGCCTCTGTTTGTTTTTGTTTTTGTTTTTGCTTGAATAATCCGGATCCTAGCATTCTTTGTTTGGGAGAGAGACACGCTCCGCTGTTTCGTATGAACAAATATGTTCTTAGCTTTATCTTTAATGTTCATTGCGAAAGTTGGACTATTTCATTCATTGTTATATGGTTGGAAACGGAAAATGCCACATGTGGTAAATGGTTTAATGTCTTGAATAATGTGATACTTGGCAATTGTTGTGCTCATATAGATTATGTTTAAGCTCTTGCATCATGTACCTTGTACCCATTAATGAAGAACTACATAGAGCTTGTTAAAATTTGGTTTGCATGATTGATCTCTAGAGTCTAGATATTTTCCGGTTGAGGTGTTTGAACAACAAGGAGACAATGTAAAGTCTTATAATAGCTACAATATGTTCATATGTGAGCTTTGCTGCACCTTTTATACTTGAGTTTGCTTCAAACAACCTTGCTAGCCTAGCCTTGTATTGAGAGGAATTCTTCTCATGCATCCAAATCCTTGAGCTAAATACTATGCCATTTGTGTCCACCATACCTACCTACCACATGGTATTTCTCCGCCATTCCAAAGTACATTACTTGAGTGCTACCTTTAAAAATTTCTATTCTTTGCCTTTGCAATATATAGCTCATGGGACAAATAGCCTTAAAAACTATTGTGGTGAAGAATATGTACTTATGTGTCTTATTTCTTAATAAGTTGCTTGTTGAGCGGTAACCATGTTTCTGGGGACGCCATCAACTTTACCTTTGTTGAATATCATGTGAGTTGCTATGCATGTTCGTCTTGTCTGAAGTAAGGGCGATTTTCATGATCAAATGGTTTGAGTATGCATATTGTTAGAGAAGAACATTGGGCCGCTAACTAAAGCCATGATTCATGGTGGAAGTTTCAGTTTGGACAATTAATCCTCAATCTCTTATGAGAATATTAATTGTTGTTGAATGCTTATGCATTAAAGAGGAGTCCATTATCCGTTGTCTATGTTGTCCCGGTATGGATGTCTAAGTTGAGAATAATCGAAGCGAGAAATCCAATGCGAGCTTTCTCCTTAGACCTTTGTACAGAGCGGCATAGAGGTACCCCTTTGTGACACTTGGTTGAAACATATGCTATGCTATGATAATCCATGTTAATCCAAGCTAATTAGGACAAGGTGCGAGCACTATTGTATACTATGCATGAGGCTTGCAACTTATAAGATGTCTTATACATAACACATATGCTTTATTACTACCGTTGACAAAATTGTTTCTTGTTTTCAAAATGAAAAGCTCTAGCACAAATATAGTAATCAATGCTTCCTCTCGCGAAGGGCCTATCTTCTACTTTATTGTTGAGTCAGTTTGCCTATTCTTTCTATCCAGAAGCAAACACTTGTGTCAACTGTGTGCATTGATTCTTACATGTTTACTTATTGCACTTGTTATATTGCTTTGTGTTGACAATTATCCATGAGATATACATGTTGAATTTGAAAGCAACCGCTGAAACTTATATCTTCCTTTGTGTTGCTTCAATACCTTTACTTTGAATTTATTGCTTTATGAGTAACTGTTATGCAAGTCTTACTGATGCTTGTCTTGAAAGTACTATTCATGAAAAGTCTTTGCTATATGATTCAGTTGTTTAATCATTATCTTCACCATTGCTTCGAATTGCTGCGTTCATCTCATATGCTTTACAATAGTGTTGATCAAGATTATGATAGCATGTCACTTCAGAAATTATCCTTGTTATCGTTTACCTACTCGAGGGCGAGTAGGAACTAAGCTTGGGATGCTTGATACGTCCCAAACGTATCTATAATTTCTTATGTTCCATGCTACTTTATTGATGATACTCACATGTTTTATACACATTATATGTCATTATTATGCATTTTACGGCACTAACCTATTGACGAGATGCCGAAGAGCCAGTTGCTGTTTTCTGCTGTTTTTGGTTTCAGAAATCCTAGTAAGGAAATATTCTCGGAATTGGACGAAATCAACGTCCAGGGTCCTATTTTTCCACGAAGCTTATAGAAGACCGAAAGGATCACGAAGTGGGGCCACAAGGTGGCCACACACTAGGGCGGCGCGGCCCAAGCCCTGGCCGCGCCGGCCTGGCGTGTGGGGCCCTTGTGTGGCCCCCTGACCTGCCCTTCCGCCTACTTAAAGCCTTCGTCGCGAAACCCCCAGTACCGAGAGCCACGATACGGAAAACCTTACAGAGACGCCGCCGCCGCCAATCCCATCTCGGTGGATTCAGGAGATCGCCTCCGGCACCCTGCCGGAGAGGGGAATCATCTCCCGGAGGTCTCTTCATCGCCATGATCGCCTCCGGATCGATGTGTGAGTAGTCCACCCCTGGACTATGGGTCCATAGCAGTAGCTAGATGGTTGTCTTCTCCTCATTGTGCCATCATGTTAGATCTTGTGAGCTGCCTATCATGATCAAGATCATCTATTTGTAATGCTACATGTTGTGTTTGTTGGGATCCGATGAATATTGAATATTATGTCAAGTTGATTATCAATCTATCATATATGTTATTTATGTTCTTGCATGCTCTCTGTTGCTAGTAGAGGCTCGGCCAAGTTGATACTTGTGACTCCAAGAGGGAGTATTTATGCTCGATAGTGGGTTCATGCCTCCATTAAATCCGGGACAATGTGACGAAAGTTCTAAGATTGTGGATGTGCTTCGTTGCCACTAGGGATAAAACATCGATGCTTTGTCTAAGGATATTTGTGTTGATTACATTACGCACCATACTTAATGCAATTGTCTCGTTGTTTGCAACTTAATACTGGAAGGGGTTCGGATGATAACCTCGAAAGTGGGCTTTTTAGGCATAGATGCATGCTCGGATAGCGGTCTATGTACTTTGTCGTAATGCCCCGATTAAATCTCATAGTACTCATCATGATATATGTATGTGCATTGTTATGACTTCTTTATTTGTCAATTGCCCAACTGTAATTTGTTCACCCAACATCCGTTTATCTTATGGGAGAGACACCACTAGTGATCTGTGGACCCCGGTCCTATTCTTTACATCTGAAATACAATCTACTGCAATTGTTCTTCATTGTTCTTCGCAAACAATCATCATCTTCCACACAATACGTTTAATCCTTTGTTACAGCAAGCCGGTGAGATTGACAACCTCACTGTTACGTTGGGGCAAAGTTCTGTGATTGTGTTGTGCGGGTTCCACGTTGGCGCCGGAATCCCTGGTGTTGCGCCGCACTACACTCCGCCGCCATCAACCTTCAACGTGCTTCTTGGCTCCTACTGGTTCGATAAACCTTCGTTTCTTTCTGAGGGAAAACTTGCTACTGTACGCATCACACCTTCCTCTTGAGTTCCCAACGGACGTGTCGACTGCACGCATCAATGTCATGAAAAAGTTGGAGGCCATAGAGAAAAATCTTCCAAGTGTTGAGACTAAATTGGGAATATTACTTGATAACACTGATAAACTTGATAAAACTCTAAGTGGAATTAATGAGAGAATTACCGTTTTAGAAACTTGTGCTACTCATGATAATCGAACCCATAGGATTAGTGAACTTGAAGAAGCTATGGGAACCTTGGTTTCAACTTTTTCTTCTCTTAAGTTTAAGGAGAAAGCTTATGTGGGTAAGGAGCAAAAGTTCATGTATGTCTCTAAGGTGCCTAAGCCAAAAAACTATTATAGGCCTAAAATTAACAAAACCCTTAGTACAACTATAGATGAGGGAGCATCTAAGATACCTATTGTGACAAATTGTGAAAGTTATGATGTTAATGCTTCATCTCTTGATAATACTTGATTCACACTTTCTGCGCCTAGCTGAAAGGCGTTAAAGAAAAGCGCTTATGGGAAACAACCCATTATTTTACTTCTGCACTTTTGTTTTATATTTGAGTCTTGGAAGTTTTACTACTGTAGCAACCTCTCCTTATCTTTATTTTATTGCATTGTTGTGCCAAGTAAAGTCTTTGATAGTAAGGTTGATACTAGAATTGGATTACTGCGCAGAAACAGATTTCTTGCTGTCACGAAATTTAGCAGCCCCGTCTGTAGGTAACTCAGAAAAATCTGCCAATTTACGTGCGTGATCCTCAGATAGGTATGCAACTTTCATTCAATTTGAGCTTTTTCATCTGAGCAAGTTAAGTGCCCCTGAAAAATCCTTCTTTACGGACTGTTCTGTTTTGACAGATTCTGCCTTTTATTTCGCATTGCCTGTTTTGCTATGTTGGATGGATTTCTTTGTTCCATTAACTTTCAGTAGCTTTGTGCAATGTCCAGAAGTGTTAATAATGATTATGTCACCTCTGAATATGTGAATTTTCGATTATGCACTAACCCTCTAATGAGTTTGTTTTGAGTTTGGTGTGGAGGAAGTTTTCAAGGGTTAAGAGAGGAGGATGATACAATATGATCAAGAAGAGTGAAAAGTCTGAGCTTGGGGATGCCCCCGTGGTTCATCCCTGCATATTTCAAGAAGACTCAAGCATTTAAGCTTGGGGATGCCCAAGGCATCCCTTCTTCATCGACAACTTATCAGGTCACCTCTAGTGAATCTATATTTTTATTCCGTCACATCTTATGTGCTTTACTTGGGGCGTCTGTATGTTTTTTATTTTTGTTTCTGTTTGAATAAAATCGGATCCTAGCATTCCTTGTGTGGGAGAGAGACACGCTCCGCTCGTTCATATGAACACTGGTGTTCTTAGCTTTACTTTTAATGTTCATGGCGAAGGTTGAAACTGCTTCGTTCATTGTTATATGGTTGGAAACAGAAAATGCTTCATGTGGTAATTGGTATAATGTCTTGAATAATTTGATACTTGGCAATTGTTGTGCTCAAATAGATCATGTTTAAGCTCTTGCATCATGTACTTTGCACCTATTAATGAAGAACTACCATAGAGCTTGTTGAAATTTGGTTTGCATGATTGGTCTCTCTAAAGTCTAGATATTTTACTGGTTAAGGTGTTTGAACAACAAGGAGACGAGTGTAGAGTCTTATAATGCTTGCAATATGTTCTTATGTAAGTTTTGCTGTACCGGTTTATACTTGAGTTTGCTTCAAACAACCTTGCTAGCCAAAGCCTTGTATTGAGAGGGATTTCTTCTCGTGCATCCAAATCCTTGAGCCAAAAACTATGCCATTTGTGTCCACCATACCTACCTACTACATGGTATTTCTCTGCCATTCCAAAGTAAATTACTTGAGTGCTACCTTTAAAATTTCATTCTTTGTCTTCGCAATATATAGCTCATGGGAAAATAGCCTTAAAAACTATTGTGGTATTGAATATGTAGCTTATGTATCTTATTTCTTATAAGTTGCTTGTTGAGCGATAACCATGTTTCTGGGGACGCATGAGGCTTGCAACTTATAGGATATCTTATACATAACACATATGAATTATTACTACCGTTGACAAAATTGTTTTTATGTTTTTAAAATGAAAAGCTCTAGCACAAAAATAGTAATACATGCTTCCCTCTGCGAAGCGCCATTCTTTTACTTTATGTTGAGTCAGTTTACCTACTTATTTCTATCTTAGAAGCAAACACTTGTGTCAACTGTGTGCATTGATTCTTACATGTTTACCTATTGCACTTGTTATATTGCTTTATGTTGACAACTATCCATGAGATATACATGTTACAAGTTGAAAGCAATTGCTGAAACTTTATCTTCCTTTGTGTTGTTTCAAAACTTTCTACTAAGAATTTATTGCTTTATGAGTTAACTCCTGTGCAAGTCTTACTGATGCTTGTCTTGAAAGTACTATTCATGAAAAGTCTTTGCTATATGATTCAGTTGTTTAATCATTGTCTTTACCATTGCTTCGAATCACTTCATTCATCTCATATGCTTTACAATAGTGTTGATCAAGATTATGATAGCATGTCACTTCAGAAATTATCCTTGTTATCGTTTACCTACTCGAGGGCGAGTAGGAACTAAGCTTAGGGATGCTTGATACGTCTCAAACGTATCCATGATTTCTTATGTTCCATGCTACATTTATGATGATACTCACATGTTTTATACACACTTTATGTCATTATTATGCATTTTCCGGCACTAACCTATTGACGAGATGCCGAAAGAGCCGATTCTGTTTTCTGCTGTTTTTGGTTTCAGAAATCCTACAAAGAAAATATTCTTGAAATTGGACGAAATCAACGCCCAGGGTCTTATTTTTCCACGGAGCTTCCAGAAGACCGAAGAGCATACGAAGTTGGGCCACAAGGTGGCCAAACCACAAGGCGGCGCGGCCAAGGAGGGGCCCGCGCCGCCCTATGGTGTGGGCCCCTCGTCAGCTCTCCAACTCTGCCCTTCCGCCTACTTAAACTCTTCGTCGCGAAAACCCTATTACCGAGAGCCACGATACGGAAATAGTCCCAGAGACGCCGCCGCCGCCAATCCCATCTCGGGGGATTCAGGAGATCGCCTCCGGCACCCTGCCGGAGAGGGGAATCATCTCCCGGAGGACTCTTCATCACCATGATCGCCTCCGGACTGATGTGTGAGTAGTTCATCTTTGGACTATGGGTCCATAGCAGTAGCTAGATGGTTGTCTTCTCCTCATTGTGCTATCATGTTAGATCTTGTGAGCTGCCTGTCATGATCAAGATCATCTATTTGTAATGCTACATGTTGTGTTTGTTGGGATCCGATGAATATGGAATACTATGTCAAGTTGATTATCAATCTATCATATATGTGTTGTTTATGTTCTTGCATGCTCTCCGTTGCTAGTAGAGGCTCTGGCATAGTTGATACTTGTAACTCCAAGAGGGGGTATTTATGCTCGATAGTGTGTTCATGTCTCCATTGAATCTGGGGGAGTGACAACAACCCCTAAGGTTGTGGATGTGCTGTTGCCACTAGGGATAAAACATCAATGCTTTGTCTAAGGATATTTGTGTTGATTACATTACGCACCATACTTAATGCAATTGTCCGTTGTTTGCAACTTAATACTGGAAGGGGTGCGGATGCTAACCTGAAAGTGGACTTTTTAGGCATAGATGCATGCTGGATAGCGGTCTATGTACTTTGTCGTAATGCCCTGATTAAATCTCATAGTAGTCATCGTGATATGTATGTGCATTGTTATGCCCTCTCTATTTGTCAATTGCCCAACTGCAATTTGTTCACCCAACATGCTATTTATCTTATTGGAGAGACACCACTAGTGAACTGTGGACCCCGGTCCATTCTTTTACATCTGAAATACAATCTACTGCAAACTTTGTTCTTTACTGTTCTTCGCAAACAAACATCATTTTCCACACCATACGTTTAATCCTTTGTTTACAGCAAGCCGGTGAGATTGACAACCTCACTGTTAAGTTGGGGCAAAGTATTTTGATTGTGTTGTGCAGGTTCCACGTTGGCGCCGGAATCCCTGGTGTTGCGCCGCACTACACTCCGTCACCAACAACCTTCACGTGGCCCTTGACTCCTACTGGTTCGATAACCTTGGTTTCTTACTGAGGTAAAACTTGCTGCTGTACGCATCACACCTTCCTCTTGGGGTTCCCAACAGACGTGTGTCAACTACGCGTTATCATGCGCTCATTTTATAGCTGGCGAGGGAGGCAGGGTGCTGCGGTGAGGTTGATCACGGCGACATGGCTACAGAGGGCTAGCGAGCTAGGCGAGGGCGTGGCGCTGTTCTGCGGTTCCTGGCGGTCCTCCTGGCGGCAATGGCGCGGCTGGGCGGTGCCTAACGCGGTCGGGCGCGTGCAAGGTTCTGAGCGGCCGTGGCGGCCAGCGACGGAGGGCCACGGTCGGGGAAAAGGGGTTGTCTGGCGTGTCTGTGGTGCTGTTGCGATGCTCAGGGAAGACGCGGGGTTCAGGCGAGGGCTAGGGCAGTGGGGCGACGCATGCTCTGGCGCGCCCGTGGGCGGCGCCCATGCCAACCCTGGCATACACTGGACGTCGTGGGCACGGCGTGTGCTGGTCGCTGTGGCGTTCCTCTCCGACCAGGGCTAGCCCAGACATGCTCAGTAAAGCTAGGGGAAGTAGAAGGACATGGTTGGCCATGCTAGAAGTGAGAGGAGTGAGAGGGGGCAGGGTGCATGTGAGGCATGGCCGGCATGGGCATGCATTGCCATGTCTGGCCATTTCTAGGGGTGCAATGTAGGTGCATTATGTTGGAGGGAACAAGGAGACAAGGTTGGATCAAGTGGAGATCAAAGTTTGGCCAGGGCACTATTTAAAATAGTGAAATTGATTTCATATGATTCTTGCCCACCAAGTGTTTGACACAATGGCCGCATGAAAGGATTTTTCAAATTTTTGAATGAAATTTGGTGGAGTTGAATCATATGATCAAAGGCACACAGTGGTGGTGGTGGTGTGCAATCTTAAGTTGTTTTGTGAAATTTCAAAATTGGTACTAACTTGAATCTGTTAAAATGTTCCAACTTTGCTTGAGCATAACTTTGAATCTAGCAAGAATTTGCAGGGGTGTGCTTTACCAAAGTTGTTCACCTTGATGTGGTCTTGGATGAGGTGCAAAGAGTTTTAATTGTTTGGTTTGAAAATCTCTTAAAACAGAGGCTCAAAGTAGGTATCAGGTTAAAAATTACAGTTTTGACCATTAGTGCATGTGAGCACAATTTGATTTCAAAATTGATTTGATTTGAGTTTCTTTGATTCCAAAAGTGTTTATAAGTGTTTAGTAACATTCTCCAACTAATGGCACAAGCCAAATTGGCCTAGGTCAAAGTTTTGCAAAATAGCCATAAGCACATGTATGTGATGAGTTGCATTTTTCTTATTTTCTTCTTTTCTTTTTCTTTGCTTCACTTAGGCATGGTTTTGAGTTTATTTAGTGTTAGATTGAGTTTGGTAAAGGTTTCAAACCATTTGGGTAAGGTATGAGGGCATAGGTCAAGATTTGCCATTATGGCTATATGCCACATATGCCTCTATGCATAATTTTATTTTATTTTTGTTTCACAAAGGATTGAGTTGGTTGGTGATAGGTTGGGTTGGTTGAGGTTTTTCAAATCATCCAATCAAAGTATCACATGGCCTAGTTCATTATTTGCAAAAATAGTCATAGGCTTACATAGGCCTTTCTTTTTAATTTAATTTCTTTTTATTTTGCTTTTATCTTAGAGGGTGAAAAGAAGAGTGAGGTTTAGGGTTTAGAAGCATATTCAAAACATCAAGCAACTATCATGGCAAGGATCACACCTATATGCTTGAATACTATGCATAATACTTAGATTAATAAAAGTTTTTGTTGGTTCCAAAATTTGGAAAATAGGGAAATTCACTTTGTTTTAAAATTTGGGATGTTACAGTGGCCGCCGCGGCCACGGAGGACGACGACTCTGACATCTCATGGTCTTCCGATGACCCTGATGCGCCTACCCCGGAGGAGAAGGCGGCGGATCAGAGGGCGTTAGTCGAGTCCTTCGAGACGCTCAAGGACGACGCCACCAACGCGAGGCTGCGGCAGTGTCTGCTAGAGGACGCAGCGACGCACCGAGCCCTAGCGGCAGCACGGTAGGCGGCTGAGAAGCAGACGGGGGAGGGACTCAACGACGGGGCCGGCCCGTCAGGCAGCAAGTAGTTTAGGCTTCTACAACTACTTTGTATAGTTTGAATGTAGTACTTTCTATGCTTTCTAAATATGTTGCAAATCTAAAAATGGGTCGCCCCGCTGGAAGCATACCTAGACGCAAACAGACGCACGGACAAAATACGTCCGCGGGGCAACACAAACGGACGCTCGCGACTATTTTTGGGCGTCCGATATGGGTCGCCCCTTTGGAGATGCCCTTACATGCTAGTTACTATTATTTCCCCTCAAGATCTCTCTTTGGTAAGTAAAAAAAGAAAAAGAACACGGGCCACACGAAATTCTTAGGCAGGGCAGTCCGCGGAAGGAGGTGCACTTGCCGCGCGATTGGTAGCTTACATGGAGGCTACACGTACCCAATTTTCTACAGACACCCATCGTCGGAACGAATGTACATGCCCTTAGTCATCCTCTTTCTTCTGTTGTCTTCGTGGGTAGTGGCAGTTCGCCTCGTCGTCGGTGGTGCTATTTTCTCTTCTTCTCCGGAGTTATTGTCTACCTTTTCTTTGTCCTGGACGTGTTTCCTGCTCTAGCGGTAAGCGTCGTCGCGACTTTCTGCTTACTTGGGGTTTGTTAGATCTTGCATTTTCCCTTAGGTGCGACTAGATCGAATATGTTTTTCCCTTTCTATTTACGGGCATGGAGTTTTCTAGGGAAATTAAAGGGAAGGAGGTAGCACTTTCAATTGAAAATCTAAGGTGCGGAAAGCGCATACAGGTGTGTTGCCTCTCAGTCATGGCGCCGCAGGAGCGGCACCGTAGATTTTCTCTTGGTTTTCTTGGTATGTTTGCCGTCGATTTAGCAGCGTCGGAGGCGTCGTTTGGTTACACGTCTCCTCAGGACATGCATCTATATTCTCTTAGTTTTCTTGGTCTGTTTACCGTCGATTTAGCGGCGCTGGAGGCGCCTCTCCTGAGGATATGTATCTATATTTTCTTGGTTTTCTTGGTCTGTTCGTTGTTGATGTAGCGGCGACGGAGGCGTCCCCGTCGCTGCTCAGTTACGCATCTTCTGAGGACATGCAAGTGTGACGCTGCCGCCTAGTTGTGAAAGTGAGAAGCTGTGCACACAACGTACCTGAACTAGTTGCAGTTCTTTTTGTGTTCCAGTGCTTGTCCAGTGGGTGGTTTAGTATTTATGCATGCTATAGTTTAGTACATGTGCGTCCACCCGTTTTTGGCCAGTACTTGCGGTTATTTGTGTCTGGTACTTTTGTGTATCTCTGTTTGGTACTTGCGTGGCATTTGTTCCAATACTTATGTACTTTAGCCGTTTGTACTTGTGCACCTATATTTTTCTGGTACTTGTGTACCGACTTGTATGGAAGTTGTGCACTAGTAAATTTCTCTTGCTCTGTTTTGGTAGATTTATGGCGCCGCGCAGTCTAGACTTCTTTTTTCGGTTGTGCTAGTATTTGTCTGTTTGCTTGATTGTGTAGTTTCTTTTGGTATGTTTTCCATCGACGGCGCCTCTCTGTTACACATCTCCTTCGGACATGCAAGTTTGACAACGTCGGTATGTCATGTGGTTTCTCTTGGAATCTTTGTTGTCATGTTTGGTCTAGTTGTGGAAGTTTGAAGCCGCACACAGCGTACCTAAACATGTTGCAGTTCTTTTTATGTTCCTGTGTTTGTTCAGTAGGTGGTTTACTACTTATGCGTTCTATCGTTTAGTACCTGTGCGTCCACCCGTTTCTGGCCGGTACATGTGTTCCTTTGTATCTAGTACTTATGTGGTCTCTCTTCAGTGCTTGCGCGACATTTGTTCATGTACATGTGTACTTTAGCCGTCTATATTTGTGCGCCTATATCTTTGATACATGTGCAACGACTGGTATTGTAGTTGTGCACCGGTAAATTTCTCTTGGTCTGTCTTGGCAGGTTTATGGGCGGCGCCGGAGGCGCCGCGTAGTCTAGACTTCTTTTTCGGTTGCGCTAGCGTTTGTTTGTTTGTGTAGTTTCTCTTGGTATGTTTGCCATCAAGGCAACGGTGCTGAAGGCGCCACTCTGTTACACGTCTCCTCCGGACATGAAATACGACGACGCCGATGGTTTGTGTGGTTTCTCTTAGACTCTTTGTTTTCCTGTTTGGTCTAGTTGTGGAAGTTTGAAGCCACACACACAGCGTACCTAAACGTGTTGTTGTTCTTTATGTGTTCCAGTGCTTGTTCAGTAGGTGGTTTAGTACTTCTGCATGATATCGTTTTGTACATGTGCGTCCACCCGTTTCTGGCCGGTACATGCGGTCATTTGTGTCCGGTACTTTTGCGTGTCTCTCTTCAGTACTTGTGCATCATTTGTTCATGTACTTGTGTACTTTAGCCGTTTGTACTTGGGCGCCTATATCTCTGGTACTTGTGCACCGACTGGTATTGTAGTTGGGCACCGGTAATTTTCTATTTGTCTGTTTTGGCAGATTTATGGGCGGCCCCTCCGGTGCCGCACAATCTAGACTTATTTTTTTTTGGTTGCGGTAGTGTTTGTCTGTTTGCTTGTTTGTGTAGTTTCTCTTTGTCTATTTGCCGTCAAGGTAGCGGCGCCTACACGTCTCCTTCGGACATGCAAGTGCGACGACGCCGGTGGATCGTGCGGTTTCTCTTTGGCTCTTTGTTGTCCTGTTTGGTCTAGTTGTGGAAGTAAGAAGCCGCACACAATGTACCTAAACGTGTTGCAGTTCTTTTTGTGTTCCAGTGCTTGTTCAGTAGGTGGTTTAGTACTTCTGCGTGCTATCGTTTTGTTCCTGTACGTCCACCCGTTTCTAGCTGATACATGCGGTCTGGTACTTTTGCATGTCTCTCTTCGGTACTTGCGCGGCATTTGTTCCTATACTTGTGTACTTTAGCCGTCTGTACTTGTCCTCCTATATCTCTGATACTTATGCATCGACTAGTATTGTAGTTGCGTACCTATGTAATAGTGTAATTTATGTTAACAAGTTGGAAAAGATGTTAGGTCCAGGTGTTCAGTCTCGTGTGGATATTCCTGACCATCTTCTTGAAGCACTTGATCGTCACATCTCAAATATATATGTTTCCTGGTGAAATGCATAACGATGTAAATTTTATTATTATGTTTTTAATTTTTAATTATTGTGTTATTATAAAGTGCATTCTTAATTGTGTTGTTTGTTTATAGTTACGTTCTAAGCTCAAAGGAATGTGGAAAACTTTCTTCACTTCCTCAATGAATAGAATGGGTCATAGTCTTGTTAACCATATGTGTCAGATGGTTTCTGTTTTGTCAAGTGAGTTGAAAAACCAGCCTTGTACTTGCAAGAGAAAACAACCTGAAACTAAAAATATTTTTGCACAAAGTTCTTTGTGTATATTTGAGGGATATTATGAAGGTGGTTGTTCCAGATATAACAAAGAGAATAATGATGATAAACTATCTATAACACAGAAGGATGTTGTCACTGTAGACATTGATTATGATGATTCTGTTGTGCTCAATGTTTAGAAAATCGGTAATCGTTAACTGCTCGGTTGGCTAGAGTTTAGGAATTAATCGGAAATCAGTCTATTAACTGATTTAATCGGTTGACTATTAATCAATAAGGTTTCTTGCTATTGAACAATATATCTTTTCCTCACAACTTGGAACCATCTCGATCAATCGATAGAGATGAACGTGGTGCCGGAGAGCAGCTGGACCAACCGAAGGAAGGGAGGAGGGTAGCTCTAGGCGGTCGAGCCTCGTGCTCTGGACGAGGTGGTAGTGGCCGATGAAGGTCAGGCCATCTGGACCCTCTGTCCCTGCCTCCCTGGGGATGGCGACGAGGAGGACCACATGCCATCGCGCGAGCTCGGGATTTGTTAGATGCATCCGCCAGAGGCGAGCAGTGGGGCAGCGGCGGTTTATTCACAAGCTGTGGAGGCGGTGAAACGCAAGCGTGGGGCAGCTCCCAACCCTAAATCGAAGGCAGGGTTTATTTTTTCTTGTCGAGAGTTGGCGGGGTCGGGCCGAGGGGCCAACCAGTTAATCGGCAGATTAGGTTTAATCGCTTGTCAGATCTGTTAAATCGCCCCAGCGAGTAATCTCTCCGATTAGACCTATTCGACACGGTCGCCACCCGAGCACCGATTACACAGACGATTAAACGTCTAATCGGACGATTTTTTGAACATTGGTTGCGCTTTTTGATGAAGAAGAGGTCCTGAAAGTGCCTTTATTTGAACTGTTGTTTTCTGATGTACTTTAGGATCCTAAGAATGACATTGAAGGTTATGCGTTGGGATTTAATTTTTCATTTATTTTGCTTCTTTTGTTATATACAGATGGTTACTCTTTGTTTGCAACAATTGCAGTAACGAGATAATACTTGAAGTTGGTGGAAAGTCCGTTAGGTGGCATAGTTTCTATGTTGCTATGAAGGGTGGTGGGTTTATGGATCCTTCTGTTATGGATGTGTTTCTGAAGTGCCAGAGCAATGGTATTGATTGCTTATATGTTCTAAGCTTTTTTGGCGGTATGTCATGTCTATATTTTAGTTTATTTTTATTTAAAAAATTCAGATTTTTTTTACATTTTCCTGATGTTTTCTCATAAGAAGCTTGATGTAGCTGAGGACGATCCTACTTTTCTTGCTAGTTATTTTTCTGACCATGATGTGAGCTTGTTGAATTTAAAAAGGCATGAGGTATGCTTGCCATGTTTTGTCCGATGCTTATATTTTCTCCATTACAACTATTGTGGATGCTATCTTATTTTCATCGGATTGTTTATTTCAACTTACAGGTCTACATTATTTGTTGTAATTACAGTCATTGGTGGGATTATGTCTACTACCCTTTCAGAAAATTTAGAGTGTCGAGCTCACTTGAGTTTACTGCTCAGATGGCTACTACGGATAGAATTGTATGTTTTCGTTGTTCTTGAGCTACTTAAATAATTATTTACACATGATAACAATGACTTTTTTTTATTTTTTCAGTGCAAATCATTCAAAATACTATACGTGCATCTTCATGGTATCAAGGAAATAAATATTTTATCGTTTAATATGGATGTTTGTGGCACCCCTTATTTTTCAAAGTGGTCATCTTTTCTTACTATAAATTATGATTTTATTTAATTTCTTCTGTTTTGATTTGTTTTTTTCTTTTTAACAATTAGGATAACACTAGGGGTGACAATGGTATCTATGCAATGAGGTTTCTTTGGGTATTGACTGGAGATTTTTATCCAAAAATATTTGAGGTAGGTAATTTATTGTGTATATAGTTTTTAGTACTTGTTCACTGTCTGATTTTCTTACCATTTCACCTGTAGAATAGTACATGTTAATGGGATGGTTTAGTACTTGTACATCTTGTTGTTTAGTCCTTATGTACAGTTTCGTTTGGAACTTGTGCATACTAAATTGTTGTGCATTTTGTTCAAGATTCTTATTCATCATGTGGTTTGGTTTTTTCAGGCTGATATAGATGTTTTTCGAAAGTTCTTCACTGGATTCATGCTCACACATGATTGTGTTGATCATTTGGCAAGTTTCATATGCCAATGCACTGAGGAATTCAAAAGTAAGTACTCTTTATAATATTTATGCACTTCAATACTGAAGTCAACTTGATCATAGAAAAAATGAAATGAAGTACATAAGAACATTACATAGACATCCCATTGTTGTATATTATTCTTTGAAATATTCCTCTGACGTCCTCCTTGTGTGTTTTCTATTTTTATTGTTGTCCCGCGATCTCCTTTTTTTCATCTCGTACGTTTGCAAAAAAATTGAGTTCAAGTTTATATTTATTTTGTCAAAAAAGCAATTGATTTGCATCGTTAATCATAACTGAAATAAATTCATGGTTACACTTACCTTCTGAATGTGTCTGATGTTGTTCCAAATACTAGATATTCGATGTTACATCTTATGCTTCCATTATGGTAGTACATACCTTACGTGTTTCCTGGTTCTCTTGGCGTTTTTGTTGTGTTACTATAATTATTTGTTTGTGTTTTTTTTCTTGACATGTATTGCTTGTATCTCCTTGTTGTGATGCTGCTTCTTGTGTTGCTGCAATTTCTGTTTCCAGTGTTTCACATCTTGTTTTGTTGTGTCTTGACCCTTTGCAGCGGCCGTATTTTATTTGTCTAGTTTTCTATCTTTTCTCTGAACATGGCATCATTTTGTCCCCTCTATTTATTCCTCATCTATCAGACATTCGTGGGTCATGTAATGTTTCATTGCTACTTGTTTCTCCATCTTGTTGTTTTTTAGTTGTTTCATCTTCTCTTACTGCAGCCAGCACTTCTGTTTCCATATCACGCATACACCGTATCATCACATTATATGCTTTGCCAACTAGGCACGCTTTGTTGCAAAGTTCTGCCATATGGCTCATCACACCAACAAACTTTAGTGCTTCATCCCTGCAAAAGAAGCATTTGCGTCATTTCCTAATGTTGGAAGTTCCATGTCTATATATTTTCTCCATCTTTGAATTAGAAAACTCTCTGGAAAATCATTGATCTCCATACGAACCAATGCTTTTATCACATGGCAGCAATGTATACCATCTCTCTGCATCTTCTTGCATGAACACATGAATTTCTTTTTTTCATCATCAATGGTGACATAAAATGTCTCCCTTTTGAGTTCCACGTGGTCATAGAATTTGACTATTCTTTTGAGTCGCAGGTGGCAACCGGGCTCAAGTGATCCATCTACCTTGAATGTCGTGTTGTTTGCGATTTCAATCTAGAACTTGAGGAATATGTCATGTGTGTTTTGGTCAAGTGCTTGCGTCTATCTCGAACGGATTCTGTGTTACTGTTTTTTGTTGTTTTCACTGATGATGTGACCTTTTTCCTATCTAGGGCAGATAAACACTTGTCTTGTATAACCTCATATTGTTCAAGGAACATTGTTATCGTGTTTGTGTGCTGGCTATAGCATTTCCACATATTATTTGTGCGCTCTCTCCTTCCTGTGCTTGACGAGAATGGGTAAAACTTATCCATGAAGAACGGTGGCACCCACCAGTGTCTTATCATGTATAACTTGTTTAGGTGTTTTTCTCCTTCTGCATTGTCATCCTTTATCACTTTATTGCATCCCATTTCGAACTCACTGGCGTGAATGCGTTCTTTGCTATGTACATTAGCTGTTCTGACAATCCTGGATTTTTTGCAAAGAAGCTGCTCTCTTTTTGACTCATCTTTGTCACGATATGGAAGAAGCAGTTCCCGTGGGTTGTTGACTTTATTAATATTTCTATTGCTCTCTTCATTGCTTTATCCTGGTCTGTTATTATTGTTTCAAGTTATTTGCCACCCAGTTCTTCAACAAATGTTTCCACTATCCATCTGAATGTCGATCCATGGTTGTTGACCCCAACTATAGGAACAAATGGTAAGCCATATGGGTTTGTGCTAAAAGTTGTGTCAAACGATATGTAGTCACCGAATAGCTTGTAGTTTATTTCGCACATTGTGTCCACCCAAAATAGGCTGCGAACTCTTTTCTCACAGTCTATCTCCATGTCATGATAGAAGCCAGATACTATTTTCTGGAGTGTCTTGGAGCGTTCCAGGCACTTCTGAATGTCATGGTCCTTTTCAATTTTTTGTTGTTGACTCTTCGATCAACAACATCGAAGGGTATTCCACTGAATTTTCCTCTGATCGACTGGAAGATTAACATCTTATTCCAAGGTGGCAGACGTCCCATCTATAGTAGATGAATTAATCTACTGTCGAGATCAGTCATTCTTCTGTGATAGTGTGCAAACCTAATGAGATAGTCTCTTAGTTCCAGAGGACGGTTGTGTTCTAAACGAACCTTCTTGATATACCAGAATCCTTCGAATTCTCGGGCTATTATGTGTGCTTGACAACCAGACTTCACAAGTGTATTTGTTCTTCTCTGGAACGATGTTTTGGCTTGTGTGTTTGTGCATCCTTCCTTGTTACATGTGAACGTCTGCATGTATATTTATCCGTTATTTCCTAACCTCTTGCTACTGAACTTCTTCACTGCAATCCCCTCTTTCTGGGATATAGAGTGTATCTCTAGAACGCATCATCTCTTGTTTTGAAACAAGCACCTTCCTTTGGTATAGATGCACTAATAATTTCATCAACTGCTAGGTAGTCATCTGAGTTGAACATCTTTTCCATTTCCTCATCCATCTTTGTCGGTGGATATGGATTTATTTCTGGATCATCATCCTGCAGTTTTTCTTTTGTTTCAGGTTTAATAGTTTGTTCCTCTGATGAAGATTTTGATTCTCTTGTGTTGTTGTCGGGGGGATGGCCCCTGTGTAACATCCCAAATTTCAATAAAAAGAAATAAGAAGAATTCCAGAGATCAAAATTTCAAACCAACAAAAACTTTTCTTTTGCATATAGTACCCTGCATAGGACTTGTGCATTTGAGTGATATGCCATGATGATTGTTAATATGTGTTTGTGCTATGCTCTAAAACCCTAAGGTGATCATGTGAAGATCACCAACCAAATAAATCAAAAAGAGAAAGAAATCAAATAAAAGAAAAACCCTAAAACCCTCACATATGCTCTATGGCATTTTTATAAATTTTGACCCTAGACCAATTTGGCCTTCACCATTAGTTGAATAGTGTTACTAAACACTTATTACAACTTTTGGAATCAAAGTTTCACAAATCAAATACTTTTCAAATGCAAATTTGGCTCACATATGATAATGGCCAAATCTGCCAATTATAGTCTGATCACCACTTTGAGCCCTTGCAATTCGAAATTTTCAAACTAAACTTTGTCAACTCTTTGAACCTCATCCAAGTCAACATCAAGGTGAACACTTTTTTGTAAAGATCACCATGCCAAATTCTTTCTTTATCATTAGCTATGCTCAACCAAAGTTGCAACTTTTTAATAGATTCAACAATCTCATACTTAGCCAAATTTGCAAAACTTTGAATTTAACAATTCCACCACCACACTCCCTCACCTCTGGTCATTTCTAACTAAATGAAATACTCACAACTCAACACTTGCACCCATTTGAATTGAATCAAATTTAAACAAAATTCACAAATAGCATCTATGTGACTAGTTGACACTATTTGCTATAGTGATCTACTCTAACCCTAACTACCCCAATTGCACCCTACTGGTTCCCCTGCCCCCTCTAATCATCAATGCCAAATAGAAACCCTAAGAGAGAGGAGGAGCAAAGCTAGGGCATGGCCATGCCGGCCATGTCACCACCCCGACGCACCTCCCCTCTTCTCCTTCGTCGCCACCACTGGCCACCGTGCCAAATGCTGCCACCTCACTCTCCTACGACGCCCTAGCATCGCCACAGCCTCGAACGTCGACGACAGCAGCCGAAGATCGCGCGCCCAGATCGACACGGCCATGCCGCTCGCGTCGCGCGTGG
>NC_061512.1:119557005-119738285 GCF_022539505.1 Lolium rigidum
GATATGTCTCCGACGTATCGATAATTTCTTATGTTCTATGCCATATTATTGATGATACCTACATGTTTTATGCACACTTTATGTCATATTCGTGCATTTTCCGGAACTAAGCTATTAACAAGATGCCGAAGTGCCGCTTGTCGTTTTCCGCTGTTTTTGGTTTCAGAAATCCTAGTAACGAAATATTCTCGGAATTGGACGAAACGAAGACCCAGGGGCCTATTTTGCCACGAACCTTCCAGAAGACCGAAGAGCATACGAAGTGGGGCCACGAGGTGGCCAGACCACATGGCGGCGCGGCCAAGGAGGGGCCCGCGCCGCCCTGTGGTGTGGGCCCCTCGTTAGCCCCCCAACTCTGCCCTTCCGCCTACTTAAAGCCTCCGTCGCGAAACCCCTGATGCGAAAAACCACGATACGGAAAACCTTACTGAGACGCCGCTGCCGCCGATCCCATCTCGGGGGATTCTGGAGATCTCCTCCGGCACCCTGCCGGAGAGGGGATTCATCTCCCGGAGGACTCTACACCGCCATGGTCGCCTCCGGAGTGATGAGTGAGTAGTTCACCCCTGGACTATGGGTCCATAGCAGTAGCTAGATGGTTGTCTTCTCCTCGTTGTGCTTCATTGTTGGATCTTGTGAGCTTCCTAACATGATCAAGATCATCTATCTGTAATACTCTATGTTGTGTTTGTCGGGATCCGATGGATAGAGAATACCATGTTATGTTAATTATCAAGTTATTGCATATGTGTTGTTTATGATCTTGCATGCTCTCCGTTACTAGTAGAGGCTCTGGCCAAGTTTTTGCTTTTAACTCCAAGAGGGAGTATTTATGCTCGATAGTGGGTTCATGCCTGCATTGACACCTGGACAGTGACAGAAAGTTCTAAGGTTGTGTTGTGCTGTTGCCACTAGGGATAAAACATTGGCGCTATGTCCGAGGATGTAGTTGTCGATTACATTATGCACCATACTTAATGCAATTGTCCGTTGCTTTGCAACTTAATACCGGAAGGGGTTCGGACGATAACCTCGAAGGTGGACTTTTTAGGCATAGATGCAGTTGGATGGCGGTCTATGTACTTTGTCGTAATGCCCAATTAAATCTCACTATACTTATCATGACATGTACGTGCATTGTTATGCCCTCTCTATTTGTCAATTGCCCGACTGTAATTTGTTCACCCAACATGCTTTTATCTTATGGGAGACACCTCTAGTGAACTGTGGACCCCGGTCCATTCTTTTAATACTGAAATACAAATCTGCTGCAATACTTGTTTTACTGTTTTCTCTGCAAACAATCATCTTCCACACAATACGGTTAACCTTTTGTTACAGCAAGCCGGTGAGATTGACAACCTCACTGTTTCGTTGGGGCAAAGTACTTTGGTTGTGTTGTGCAGGTTCCACGTTGGCGCCGGAATCTCTGGTGTTGCGCCGCACTACATCCCGCCGCCATCAACCTTCAACGTGCTTCTTGACTCCTACTCGGTTCGATTAAACCTTGGTTTCTTATCGAGGAAACTTGCCATCGTGCGCATCACACCTTCCTCTTGGGGTTCCCAACGGAGGTGTCAACTACACGCATCAAGCAAATTTCTGGCGCTCGTTGTCGGGAGATCAAGACACGCTGCAAGGGGAGTCTCCACTTCTCAATCTCTTTACTTTATTTTTGTCTTGCTTTATTTTATTTACTACTTTGTTTGCTGCACTTATATCAAAACACAAAAAAATTAGTTGCTAGTTTTACTTTATTTACTTTCTTGCACTCTATATCAAAAACACAAAAAAATTAGTTTACTTGCATTTACTTTATCTAGTTTGCTTTATTTACTACTGCTAAAATGGCCAACCCTGAAAATACTAAGTTGTGTGACTTCACTAGCACAAATAATAATGATTTCTTATGCACACCTATTGCTCCACTTGCTACTACAGCAGAATTCTTTGAAATTAAACATGCTTTACTTAATCTTGTTATGCGAGAGCAATTTTCCAGGTGTTAGTTCTGATGATGCTGCTGCCCATCTCAATAATTTTGTTGAACTATGTGAAATGCAAAAATATAAAGATGTAGATGGTGACATTATAAAATTAAAATTGTTCCCTTTCTCATTAAGAGGAAGAGCTAAAGATTGGTTGCTATCTCTGCCTAAGAATAGTATTGATTCATGGACTAAATGCAAGGATGCTTTTATTGGTAGATATTATCCCCCTGCTAAAATTATATATTTGAGGAGTAGCATAATGAATTTTAAACAATTGGATACTGAACATGTTGCTCAAGCTTGGGAAAGAATGAAATCTCTGGTTAAAAATTGCCCAACCCATGGACTGACTACTTGGATGATCATCCAAACCTTCTATGCAGGACTAAATTTTTCTTCGCGGAATTTATTGGATTCAGCTGCTGGAGGTACCTTTATGTCCATCACTCTTGGTGAAGCAACAAAGCTTCTTGATAATATGATGGTTAATTACTCCGAATGGCACACGGAAAGAGCTCCACAAGGTAAGAAGGTAAATTCTGTTGAAGAATCCTCTTCCTTGAATGATAAGGTTGATGCTATTATGTCTATGCTTGCGAATGATAGGACTAATGTTGATCCTAATAATGTTCCATTAGCTTCATTGGTTGCCCAAGAAGAACATGTTGATGTAAACTTCATTAAAAATAATAATTTCAACAACAATGCTTATCGGAACAATTCTAGTAATAACTATAGGCCATATCCTTATAATAATGGTAACGGTTATGCTAATTCTTATGGGAATTCTTACAACAATAATAGGAATACACCCCCTGGACTTGAAGCCATGCTTAAAGAATTTATTAGTACACAAACTGTTTTTAACAAATCTGTTGAGGAAAAGCTCAATAAAATTGATATTCTTGTTTCTAGAGTTGATAGTCTTGCCTCTGATGTTGATCTTTTGAAATCGAAAGTTATGCCTAATAGAGATATTGAAAATAAAATTGTTACTACAGCAAATGCCATCCAAGTTAGAATTAATGAGAATATAAGATTAATGGCTGAACTCACGTGCTAGGTGGGATAGAGAAGAAAATGAAAAACTAGCTAAAAAAGAAAATGTAGCTAAAGTTTGGACTATTACCACCACTAGCAATGCTAATGATTCATATGTTGCTGCACCTCCTACTATCAATGGTAAAATAATTGGTGTTGGCAATGCTTCTACTCCTAGTGCAAAGCGCGCAAAATTACCCGAAACTGCTAAAACTGCTGAAAGTGCTTGTGATAAAACTGCTGAAATTTTTTCCAACCTTGGGGATGATAATCCCATTGCTTTAGATTGTAATGATTTAGATTTTGATGATTGCCACATCTCTGAAGTTATAAAGTTCTTGCAAAAACTTGCTAAAAGTCCCAATGCTAGCGCTGTAAACTTGGCTTTCACAAAACATATTACAAATGCTCTCATAAAAGCTAGAGAAGAAAAACTAAAACTTGAAACTTCTATTCCTAGAAAGCTAGAGGATGGTTGGGAGCCCATCATTAAAATGAGAGTCAAAGATTTTGATTGTAATGCTTTATGTGATCTTGGTGCAAGTATTTCGTTATGCCTAAAAAAGTCTATGATATGCTTGACTTGCCACCATTGAAAAACTGTTATCCTGGATGTTAATCTCGCGATAATGCTAAAACGAAACCTTTGGGGAGAATTGATAATGTTCATATTATGGTTAACAATAACCTTGTCCCCGTTGATTTTGTTGTCTTGGATATTGAATGCAATGCATCTTGCCCCATTATATTGGGAAGACCTTTTCTTCGAACCGTTGGTGCTACTATTGATATGAAGGAAGGTAATATTAAATATCAATTTCCTCTCAAGAAAGGTATGGAACACTTCCCTAGAAAGAGAATGAAGTTACCTTATGATTCTATTATTAGAACAAATTATGATGTTGATGCTTCGTCTCTCGATGTTACTTGAGTTACACTTTCTGCGCCTAGCTGAAAGGCGTTAAAGAAAAGCGCTTATGGGAGACAACCCATGTTTTTACTCCAGTATTTTTGTTTTATATTTGTGTCTTGGAAGTTGTTTACTACTGTAGCAACCTCTCCTTATCTTAGTTTTGAGTTTTGTTGTGCCAAGTAAAGTCTTTGATAGTAAAGTAAGTACTAGATTTGGATTACTGCGCAGTTCCAGATTTCTTTGCTGTCACGAATCTGGGTCTACCTCCCTGTAGGTAGCTCAGAAAATTAATCCAATTTACGTGCATGATCCTCAGATATGTACGCAACTTTCATTAAATTTGAGCATTTTCATTTGAGCAAGTCTGGTGGCCTAATAAAATCCATCTTTACGGACTGTTCTGTTTTGACAGATTCTGCCTTTTATTTTGCATTGCCTCTTTTGTTATGTTGGATGAATTTCTTTGATCCATTAATGTCCAAGTAGCTTTATGCAATGTCCAGAAGTGTTAAGAATGATTGTGTCACCTCTGAACATGTTAATTTTTATTATGCACTAACCCTCTAATGAGTTGTTTCGAGTTTGGTGTGGAGGAAGTTTTCAAGGATCAAGAGAGGAGTATGATGCAATATGATCAAGGAGAGTGAAAGCTCTAAGCTTGGGGATGCCCCGGTGGTTCACGCCTGCATATTCTAAGAAGACTCAAGTGTCTAAGCTTGGGGATGCCCAAGGCATCCCCTTCTTCATCGACAACATTATCAGGTTCCTCCCCTGAAACTATATTTTTATTCCGTCACATCTTATGCACTTTGCTTGGAGCGTCGGTTTGTTTTTGTTTTTTTTTTTGTTTGAATAAAATGGATCCTAGCATTCACTTTATGGGAGAGAGACACGCTCCGCTGTAGCATATGGACAAATATGTCCTTAGGCTCTACTCATAGTATTCATGGCGAAGTTTCTTCTTCGTTAAATTGTTATATGGTTGGAATTGGAAAATGCTACATGTAGTAACTCTAAAATGTCTTGGATAATTTGATATTTGGCAATTGTTGTGCTCATGTTTAAGCTCTTGCATCATGTACTTTGCACCCATTAATGAAAAAATACTTAGAGCTTGCTAATTTGGTTTGCATATTTGGTTTCTCTAGAGTCTAGATAACATCTAGTATTGAGTTTTGAACAACAAGGAAGACGGTATGGAGTCTTATAATGTTTACAATATGTCTTTTATGTGAGTTTTGCTGTACCGTTCATCCTTGTGTTTGTTTCAAATAACCTTGCTAGCCTAAACCTTGTATCGAGAGGGAATACTTCTCATGCATCCAAAATACTTGAGCCAACCACTATGCCATTTGTGTCCACCATACCTACCTACTACATGGTATTTATCCGCCATTCCAAAGTAAATTGCTTGAGTGCTACCTTTAAAATTCCATCATTCACCTTTGCAATATATAGCTCATGGGACAAATAGCTTAAAAACTATTGTGGTATTGAATATGTACTTATGCACTTTATCTCTTATTAAGTTGCTTGTTGTGCGATAACCATGCTTCGGGGACGCCATCAACTATTCTTTGTTGAATATCATGTGAGTTGCTATGCATGTCCGTCTTGTCTCGAAGTAAGAGAGATCTACCACCTTTATGGTTGGAGCATGCATATTGTTAGAGAAGAACATTGGGCCGCTAACTAAAGCCATGATTCATGGTGGAAGTTTCGAGTCTTGGACATATATCCTCAATCTCATATGAGAATAATAATTGTTGCCACATGCTTATGCATTAAAGAGGAGTCCATTATCTGTTGTCCATGTTGTCCCGGTATGGATGTCTAAGTTGAGAATAATCAAAAGCGAGAAATCCAAAATGCGAGCTTTCTCCTTAGACCTTTGTACAAGCGTCATGGAGGTACCCCATTGTGACACTTGGTTAAAACATGTGCATTGCAAAGATCCGGTAGTCCAAGCTAATTAGGACAAGGTGCGGGCACTATTAGTATACTATGCATGAGACTTGCAACTTGTAAGATATAATGTACATAACTCATATGCTTTATTACTACCGTTGACAAAATTGTTTCATGTTTTCAAAATAAAAGCTCTAGCACAAATATAGCAATCGATGCTTTCCTCTTTGAAGGACCATTCTCTTTTACTTTTATGTTGAGTCAGTTCACCTATCTCTCTCCACCTCAAGAAGCAAACACTTGTGTGAACTGTGCATTGATTCCTACATATTTGCATATTGTACTTGTTATATTACTCTATGTTGACAATTATCCATGAGATATACATGTTACAAGTTGAAAGCAACCGCTGAAACTTAATCTTCCTTTGTGTTGCTTCAATACCTTTACTTTGATTTGTTGCTTTATGAGTTAACTCTTATGCAAGACTTATTAATACTTGTCTTGAAGTACTATTCATGAAAAGTCTTTCCTTTATGATTCACTTGTTTACTCATGTCATTACCATTGTTTTTATCGCTGCATTCATTACATATGTTTACAAATAGTATGATCAAGGTTATGATGGCATATCACTTCAGAAATTATCTTTGTTATCGTTTTACCTGCTCGGGACGAGCAGTAACTAAGCTTGGGGATGCTTGATACGTCTCCGACGTATCGATAATTTCTTATGTTCTATGCCATATTATTGATGATACCTACATGTTTTATGCACACTTTATGTCATATTCGTGCATTTTCCGGAACTAACCTATTAACAAGATGCTCGAAGTGCCGATCTGTCGTTTTCTGCTGTTTTTGGTTTCGAAATCCTAGTAACGAAATATTCTCGGAATTGGACGAAACGAAGACCCAAGGGCCTATTTTGCCACGAACCTTCCAGAAGACCGAAGAGCATACGAAGTGGGGCCACGAGGTGGCCAGACCACATGGCGGCGCGGCCAAGGGGGGGCCCGCGCCGCCCTGTGGTGTGGGCCCCTCGTTAGCCCCCGACTCTGCCCTTCCGCCTACTTAAAGCCTCCGTCGCGAAACCCCTGATGCGAAAAACCACGATACGGAAAACCTTACTGAGACGCCGCCGCCGCCGATCCCATCTCGGGGGATTCTGGAGATCTCCTCCGGCACCCTGCCGGAAAGGGGATTCATCTCCCGGAGGACTCTACACCGCCATGGTCGCCTCCGGAGTGATGAGTGAGTAGTTCACCCCTGGACTATGGGTCCATAGCAGTAGCTAGATGGTTGTCTTCTCCTCGTTGTGCTTCATTGTTGGATCTTGTGAGCTGCCTAACATGATCAAGATCATCTATCTGTAATACTCTATGTTGTGTTTGTCGGGATCCGATGGATAGAGAATACCATGTTATGTTAATTATCAAGTTATTGCATATGTGTTGTTTATGATCTTGCATGCTCTCCGTTACTAGTAGAGGCTCTGGCCAAGTTTTTGCTTTTAACTCCAAGAGGGAGTATTTATGCTCGATAGTGGGTTCATGCCTGCATTGACACCTGGGACAAAGTGATGAAAAGTTCTAAGGTTGTGTTGTGCTGTTGCCACTAGGGATAAAACATTGGCGCTATGTCCGAGGATGTAGTTGTCGATTACATTACGCACCATACTTAATGCAATTGTCTCGTTGCTTTGCAACTTAATACCTGGAAGGGGTTCGGACGATAACCCGAAGGTGGACTTTTTAGGCATAGATGCAGTTGGATGGCGGTCTATGTACTTTGTCGTAATGCCCAATTAAATCTCACTATACTTATCATGACATGTACGTGCATTGTTATGCCCTCTCTATTTGTCAATTGCCCGACCGTAATTTGTTCACCCAACATGCTTTTATCTTATGGGACAGACACCTCTAGTGAACTCGTGGACCCCGGTCCATTCTTTTAATACCGAAATACAAATCTGCTACAATACTTGTTTTACTCGTTTTCTCTCGCAAACAATCATCTTCCACACAATACGGTTAACCTTTTGTTACAGCAAGCCGGTGAGATTGACAACCTCACTCGTTTCGTTGGGGCAAAGTACTTTGGTTGTGTTGTGCAGGTTCCACGTTGGCGCCGGAATCTCCGGTGTTGCGCCGCACTACATCCCGCCGCCATCAACCTTCAACGTGCTTCTTGACTCCTACTGGTTCGATTAAACCTTGGTTTCTTACTGAGGGAAACTTGCCGCTGTGCGCATCACACCTTCCTCTTGGGGTTCCCAACGGACGTGTCAACTACACGCATCAGCCCCCACCACCCAAACCGAGGTCCGCGCTTTTCTTGGATTAGCCGGATATTACCGCAGATTTGTAGAAGGCTTTTCGAGCATCGCTCGACCAATGACCCAACTGTTGAAGAAGGACAAGAAGTTCGAGTGGACCGACAAATGTGAAGAGAGCTTCCAACAGCTCAAGAGTAGACTCGACCTCAGCCCCAATCCTGATCATGCCTGACATCACTAAGCCCTTTGACGTATATTGCGACGCCTCCAAGATTGGTCTTGGATGTGTGCTTATGCAAGAAGGCAAGGTCATATCCTACCTTTCAAGACAATTGAAGCAACATGAGCAGAATTACCCAACCCATGACCTCGAACTTGCAGCCGTTGTCTTAGCCTTAAAAGTTTGGCGTCATTACCTCATGGGTAATCGATGCGAGATCTACTCCGACCACAAGAGCCTGAAATATATCTTCACCCAGAAGGAGCTGAACATGAGGCAGCGCAGATGGATTGAATTGATCAAGGATTACGACATGGAGATTCACTACCACCCCGGCAAGGCCAATGTGGTAGCGGATGCCTTGAGTCGACTGCCGTGTCGGCTGAACTCCATGATCGCAATCGAACAACCCAGCCTCGTTTCAAGAGTTTGAACAGTTTAGACCGGAACTTGTTAGTGAAGGATTCCTAGCCAGCATCGAACTTCAACCCACCTTGATCAGCCAGATTAAGGAAGCCCAGATAGGAAATGCCAGCATCGAAGGAATCAAGAAACAGATAGCTGCAGGGAAGGCACCAGGATTCACCGTAGATGAAGCCGAAGTTCTTTGGTACAAAGGACGCCTCTGCGTACCATCGGACGCAGACTTAAAGCAAGTCATCCTGCAAGAAGCCCATGACACCCTTTACTCAATCCACCCCGGAGGTACCAAGATGTACCAAGACCTGAAGGAGCAATTCTGGTGGCATGGAATGAAGAGGGAGATCGGAAGCTACATCGCCAAGTGTGATATCTGTCAGAGAGTCAAGGCGGAGCATCAGCGACCCGCAGGACTGTTACAACCCTTGCAGATTCCAGAATGGAAGTGGGACTCCGTAGGAATGGACTTTATCACCGGTTTGCCCAAATCCAGCAAAGGCAATGACTCCATTTGGGTAGTTGTCGATAGACTGACCAAGGTAGCTCATTTCATCGCTGTCAAGACCACATACCAAGGCCCAAAGTTAGCTGAACTATACATCTCCAGAATAGTCGCCCTGCACGGAACCCCGAAGTCGATAGTGTCAGATAGAGGATCACAATTCACCTCAAGATTCTGGCAGAAAGTGCACGAAGGACTAGGAACCCGTCTGAATTTCAGCACCGCCTATCACCCTCAGACTGACGGACAGACTGAGAGAGTCAACCAGATACTGGAAGACATGTTGAGAGCATGTGTACTGGAGTACGGATCCAAGTGGGAAGACTGCTTGCCTTATGCAGAATTCTCTTACAACAACAACTATCAAGCCAGCCTGCAGATGGCCCCCTTTGAAGCCTTGTACGGAAGGAAATGTCGTACCCTTCTGAATTGGTCGGAAGTCGGAGAAAGCCAAGTCTTTGGCCCAGATGTTCTTCGTGAAGCCGAAGAGAAGGTACACAAGATCCGCGAGTACCTCAAGACAGCGCAATCAAGACAGAAGAGTTACGCCGACAAGAGACGCCGGGAGATGACCTTCGAGATCGGAGACTTCGTCTATCTCAAGGTATCCCCCCTGAAAGGAATGCAGAGATTCCAGCTGAAAGGAAAGCTCGCACCCCGATATGTCGGACCCTTCAAAGTTCTGAGTCGCCGAGGCGAAGTATCATATCAACTGGAGCTGCCGGAAGAAATGTCGGCTGTGCACGACGTGTTTCACATCTCACTCCTCCGGAAGTGCCTTGAAGTCCCTGAGAAGACCGAAGTGTTCAAGAACATCGATCATCGATCAGTGGATATCAACCAGGACTTGACATACCGCGAAGTGCCGATTCGCATCCTGGAGGAAGCTTACAGAACCACCCGCACCCGAAGCATCAAGTTCCTGAAGATTCAGTGGAGCAACCATACTGAGGATGAAGCCACTTGGGAACGCGAAGACTTCATGAAGAAGGAGTACCCAGATCTCTTTAGTACCTAACTTTCTTTTAGATATCGGGACGAGATCTTTTGTAAGGGGGAAGGGTTTTTAACATCCCAAATTTCAATAAAAAGAAAGAAGAAGAATTCCAGAGATCAAAATTTCAAACCAACAAAAACTTTTCTTTTGCATATAGTACCCTGCATAGGACTTGTGCATTTGAGTGATATGCCATGATGATTGTTAATATGTGTTTGTGCTATGCTCTAAAACCCTAAGGTGATCATGTGAAGATCACCAACCAAATAAATCAAAAAGAGAAAGAAATCAAATAAAAGAAAAACCCTAAAACTCTCACATATGCTCTATGGCATTTTTATAAATTTTGACCCTAGACCAATTTGGCCTTCACCATTAGTTGAATAGTGTTACTAAACACTTATTACAACTTTTGGAATCAAAGTTTCACAAATCAAATACTTTTCAAATGCAAATTTGGCTCACATATGATAATGGCCAAATCTGCCAATTATAGTCTGATCACCACTTTGAGCCCTTGCAATTCGAAATTTTAAAACTAAACTTTGTCAACTCTTTGCACCTCATCCAAGTCAACATCAAGGTGAACACTTTTTGTAAAGATCACCATGCCAAATTCTTTCTTGATCATTAGCTATGCTCAACCAAAGTTGCAACTTTTTAATAGATTCAACAATCTCATACTTAGCCAAATTTGCAAAACTTTGAATTTAACAATTCCACCACCACACTCCCTCACCTCTGGTCATTTCTAACTAAATGAAATACTCACAACTCAACACTTGCACCCATTTGAATTGAATCAAATTTAAACAAAATTCACAAATAGCATCTATGTGACTAGTTGACACTATTTGCTATAGTGATCTACTCTAACCCTAACTACCCCAATTGCACCCTACTGGTTCCCCTGCCCCTCTAATCATCAATGCCAAATAGAAACCCTAAGAGAGAGGAGGAGCAAAGCTAGGGCATGGCCATGCCGGCCATGTCACCACCCCGACGCACCTCCCTCTTCTCCTTCGTCGCCACCACTGGCCACCGTGCCAAATGCTGCCACCTCACTCTCCTACGACGCCCTAGCATCGCCACAGCCTCGGACGTCGACGACAGCAGCCGAAGATCGCGCGCCCAGATCGACACGGCCATGCCGCTCGCGTCGCGCGTGGACGCGCACTGGACACGCGCCGCACGACCACCTCGAGCACGCCCTAGACCACCTGGCCACGAGTTGAGCAGCGCCGCACATGCACGAGGCCGCCAGACACGCTCCTGACCGCAACCCGTGCCCGCCGCCGCCGGAGACGGGGACAAGATCCCGTGGACGCCGCCGCCAGACACGGACGCAATGCGTCACACACCGACGCCGCCCGACCGTGCCGTTGCTACCTACAGATTCACTTGGACGAGGAGAACGTCGTAGCACCCTTGCCTAGACCAACTGCTTGCCGGAGGAGCCGCGCCATGGTCGACCGCATCACTGCCCCGCAACCCTCACTCAAATCCTATAAATAGCGAGTCCCTGGAAGCAACGGAGCACACCACCTCGTTCCCCACCCTTCACTGCCTCTCCACCACCCCACCACCCACTCGATCATCGCCGGAGCTGCTCCAATTTGAAGATCGGAGCCGCCAGTACCTGGAGATCGCCGCCGTCGATTGGAGCCGTTCCAGGAGGAGCCACCGGTACCAGGAGCTGCGCCGTCGTCCACAACGTCATCGAGCATACTGCCAAGCCTTGCTGGAGCCACGGTTAGCCCGCCAACCCCCTAGTGCCGCCGCGCCAGTGAACCCCTCTCGCCGGCGACGACGATGAACGAGCGCCGTTGGATTAGATTCTAATCCAACGCCTCTGTTTAAAACGTACCGCTTCGGTAGCGCTGAGTCGCTGACGCTTGGACCCCACCCTGTCAGCGCGCCGCGCGTCTGTGGACCGTGGTGGGCTGGAGTGGGCCGTTTTAATTCGAATCTGGCCCAGTTTCATTTCCCGCTGGCCCTATTAATTCAAACTCCTTTTAAACATTTCCAAATAATTTCAATACTGCCCAAACTTGGAAAATCAATAGATTCAAATTGGCTTAACCAAATTCAATGAATTTTATATGGTTGGAAAGCCACTAAAAAGATCTACAACATGCCACTGGTATCACCTTGAGATCGGTTGTAGAAATAATGTGACAAAAATAACAAGCCAGGGACTTTTGCACATTCAAATAAATCTTAAAAATCAACCAAAATAGATATTTAGTTAATTCCAACTCCAGTAGCTCACATTTGACTTACACTAATTGTTTCTGCAAGAAAATGGTGTGGTCACTTTACATGATCATGCCCTAGTTTAATTAGTGGACAATATGGCTATTTTCTCTAAGTGATATTGTCCAAAACTATTATGCAAATTATATGAGGTGTTATACTTCATCTAAATCTTGTCCCAAATGAATTCATGTGATGTTTGGACCCCTGGCCAAACTCACCTATATGAAATACTTGGAGATTTAAATCATTTGTAGGATTGATAAATAGTATGAGGTGGTCTACCCCATTTAAATCATTTTCTCAAATGATGATAATGAATGGTTGACTTAGGTCAATACAAATTCATGTATGATTGTTTGAGAAATTAAATCTTAAGAAGATTTCAATGAGAGGAAATTATTTCTCAAGAACAATATGGAAACTATCATTTACATATGTAATGAGAGGAAATTATTTTTCCTCAAGTAACACAACCAATGCACCTTAATTGAATTACTTGTGTGCTTAGAATAGTTGTATGCATATATGTGATGTTTGGAATAGCCATTGAATTAGTGAGTGATTATACTCGTATTCAAATTTAGACTCTAGCACCGGAGAATACCAAGAGGAGGAAGGATTCTACCAAGAGGAGGAGGAGGAGCCCCTTGAGAACTATCAAGGCAAGCTAATATTCTTGCAAAGTGCAAAGCCCCTTGGGGCATGGCACCATGATTCTTACCTTTCTTACCATAAGCCTATCCCAAGTTTCTACCTTACAAGTTTCTACTTGTTTATTCAAAGAGTTGCTTTTATAGTTAACTTTGGTCAAAGTTAAAGGAGGTTACTAGAGTAGCAAAGTGAGTCTCAAGCTAGCCAAGCAAGATTAGCACCCCTCATGATTAGTGCCAGTGCTAAATATTAAAACTTGACTACTCTAGATGGGAACATGTGACTTTGAAACAAGTTTGAAACCTTGAAAGGATGAAGTCATTTCATTGAATGATTTTTGAAGGTGAATATGACCAAGAGAAGATGGTGATTTTTGATATAAAACTGATAGTGGTTTGAATGCGATACCTTTCCAATATTGAGTACCCCCACAATACCTGATTATGGGTAGGGCTTAACTGGAAGTTTATGCATCTTAGTATGGGTTCCCTCTGAACACACATCATAGGGGTTATGCCGAGGCTGCCTCCGTTGTTGAGAAATGATGTGAATTGAGGTGAATTGTACGGCCAAGCCCTATGCAGTTCCCAGAGTTGACAGCTTGGTCTTCACTCGGGAGGCCAAGCTCATGGGGAGAGGTGCTCATACTAGGGTTTGTAAGTGAAAGGTTATGGTTGATGATCCGCGCATCGTGTTACGATGATTCGGGGTTATCCCGACGGATGAAATCAAATGTTGTGGCACAAGTGTGCAACCTCTGCAGAGTGTAAATCTATTCGAATAGCCGTGTCCACGGTTACGGACGGTTGGAAAGGCCATACTGTGTCCAATGTCAAATCTTTTGAAAATGTTGGTGAAATGAATGGTGAATTGGTGACTTGATTTTGATTCGCAACAATGTTGTGGGAATGACACTAATGTTCCCACTTGAGTTAGTCTAGCACTTGAATAAGTTTTCTCAAATACTTATGAACCAAAATTGGCTTTATGCAAATAAACTAGAGCTTAGCACCCTTTACTAGAAATGTCTAGCACTTACACTAGTATTAGTTTGCAAGTACTTGAAGTACTTACGGCTTTGTCCCCGGCTATACAAATGGCCGTAGTATGAAGATGAACATGAACTACCAAGGAGATGACCAGCAGGACGCCTACGACAACTAGGAGTCTTCCGACGTCAAACGTTGGCCTCGTGGACTAGAGAGTCCTTGTATCTTACGCTTCCGCTATGAACTTGTGTTTGTTCGTTGATCAATAGATCAACTATTTGTGTAATATGGATCATGTGATTCAAGTTGTAAGACAATATGGTTTGTAATAAATGATGACTATGATATTCAGCTATTATGCCTCGCAACAACAATATTCCTGGGATTGCGATGAATGACATAATAGGCATCCGGACTTAAAAAAACGGGTGTTGACACCCTGGTAGGCCAAGACTATGGCAAATATGCCATGATAAACCATTTGTATACCGGATTAAAGATTAATCTGGATGCTCAAAGTTGAGTTAAAACTGTGTTAAGTTAGTACAAACCGGTATACCAGGAGGGGTATGCCAGAGTACGAGAAACATAAGGGATTGAGATACAAAGGCAAAGATGTCGGAGCTCAAAGCTAAAGATACCGGAGATCCGGCATAGGCTCAACTGTAGAATGTCGGCATTCCAGTCAAAGATTCCTTCAAGGACCAAAGGACAAGATGAGCGAAGCACTTCATGTTTAATCGAAGCCCTGACACCAAAGAAGCGGCTAATGTTAAAGAAGCCGGAGGAGGTCATCAGCTCCTGATTAAAGAAAGAAGCAGCGTCATTGGGGCCAAAGAAGCTTTATAAAGTAGCTTAGCTCATCAAAGATGCCATTAGGGTTTCTTCCATTGTAAGTCGCCTCTCCCCTATATAAGGAGAGGAGGGGCACCCCTGTGCGGGACGATCAACACTGGGGTAGATGTTTTCACCTTGTAGTCCGTACGTCTTCAACCTCTGGCCTTTGGCCAAGTTCATCAATACAATCTTGAGTTCAATCTCTCTCTCTCTTTCTTAAGCTTCCCCTTACCCGGATCCTCAAGCGCATCCGGCCCCAACTTAAGCCTACCCATGGCATCTGTTGTTCCACCACGACGACAGTTGGCGCCCACCATGGGGCCAGCAGCTGCGCTTGCTGGAGTTCATATCCGGGCGGGTCTCCTCACCGTCGCTAGCGAGCGCGTGGTATCTGGCCTCATCCAGCGCCTCGGCTCTCTGGATTTCGTCAACGACAACGCGGGCTGCTTCGCCATCGGTGGTTGCTTCCCCAGAATGGACGCATCATCGAGTTCAGCTCACACCGCATCTACCTCAGCACCGTGCCGGAACCCCGGTACCCGTCGCTGGTGCTGGTGGCGCCATATCCTCCAAGGTCTGCAGCTGCCCGCGGGACGCGCACCGACCGTGCCGTCTGCAGCGTCGAGGTCATGATGGCCGGCGCAGCTGGTGCGGGCCAAGGAGCTGCAGAAGAGGGCACCGCGCATGCCAAATTCGGGCGCACGACAAAGCCTCCCACCGAGCGTGACGAGATCACCGCCGGCACCTCCAATGTGCCACCGGTGGCAACTCCGCTCCAAGCTGCCATGAGCGTGCTGGCAACGCCCTTCGCGCACGACGTCGATGTCACGGCTACACAAGCTGAGCTAGAGGCGCAGTGGCAAGCGCTGCTCAACGGCGGAGCAGATGTCATCCGAGCCTAGCAGGAGCTCAACCTAACCCTCCGTGAGTATAACGCAGCGCATGGCTTTGCTTCAGTTAGCGCAAACCCCGCTAGAGTAGCAGGAAACCGGCTTAGAGGTCGTAACTTAGACCAGGATTTGTGTCGGCTTCTTTGGGACCGGTAGAGAAACCTAAGTATAGCAGTCCGGATAAAACTTTGAAAGCTGCTAGGGCTGCAGTAGAGGCATGTGATTCATTGTCACGTGATGCTCTGGCAAAACAACAAGCCCGAGTAAAAGAGTTACTTGCAACAATTGAGGTACAAAATGTTGAGATGGCATCTCAAACGGTGCGTTCGGCAAAGAATGCCGGAAGCAAGTCCCATGGGCAGGCCTCGTCCCCCCATCCGGACAGAAGAAGAGAAAAAGATGCAAATGCACAGCAAATGACTGTGTATGATCCGGTTCTGGCCGGAAAACAAAAAGCCGGGCAATATAACGCTGGTAGAAAAAGCCAAGGGGCAGGTCATGGTTATGCCGGAAATGGTTATGCCGGACACGCTTATGCCAAAAAAGGCGAAACCGGGCAAAATTATCGAGCGCCCAGAGCAACGTATGCCGATAATGAAATGCCACCACCAAGGTACCCAAGAGGGAACGTTGTAGTACCCAACCGGTATGATGAAGCCGATTCCGGGTTGGAAAGAATCGGATACCACCGGAATCCTTTGGGAGAACGTGTTGGGGAAATATGCTTGCCAGAGCAAGATGCGCGGCACATATTGGAGAGAGTATACTTGTCCGAGATGATTGAATCTGAGGGTCCGCCAGGTCCAAAATGTTTTGGCCCCCGGATCATGAGGGTAGAACCACCGGTGCGTAACTTTCAGTTGCCCCGGGACACAAGAACATACGATGGCAGCACCAAGCCGGAAGATTGGCTTGCGGATTATGTTACAGCGGTATATGTTGCTGGAGGTGGAGGAACCGCAGTTGGCGGAGGAAACCGGCGCTGGGCAGTAAGATTCATACCGTCAGTTCTGGTTGGACCGGCACGCATTTGGCTAAACAATTTGCCAGTCGGAAGCATAAATGGGTGGCTCAATTTTGAAGAAGCATTTGTGAGCAACTTCAGCAGTACATACCGGAGACCAAACAGGCCGCAGCAGCTCGCCATGTGCCAGCAGCGCGAGAATGAAACAGATCGAGAATATCTGACCCGGTGGAGTTCAACAAGAAACTCCTGCGAGGGCGTGATAGAAGCATAGGCCATCGCCTTGTTCTGCAATGGGTGCCGGAGAGGTTCGCCGTTGTGGAAAAAGTTACAAAGAAACATGCCAACCACTTTAGCCAAGATGATCCGGGTCGCAGATAGCTATGCGTTGGGAGATCCAATGCAACCGGCAATCGCTGGTGATCCATCGCCAAGAATCCCGCCGCGCCAAGATCAGTACCGGAACAACCACCATAACAAAAGAAGGGAAGATTTTCCGGAGAGAAGGTACGGAGTGCAGCATGTTGCCGCAGTGCAAGATAACTCGGGGGCCGGTGGGAGCCAAAGGCAGAAAACCGGAAATCAGCCATGGGCTGGCCAAAAGAAACAGTGGGTGGAGAAAAAACCTTGGCATGATCAGCCAAAGTACACCATGGAAGTCGCAATGGAGCAGCCGTGCCGCTGGCACACTCCTAACCCCGCGAAGACCGCAAACCACTTGACAAAAGATTGCTCCTGGACCAAGCACTTGATAACAAGGGCCGCGATGAAAGATGCTAGAGACCAAGGTTTCGATGCACTACCACCACCGCCACCCTTAACCGGGGCAAATGCGCAGCCAATTTTCGTGCAGCAAAACAAGCCGCATCAGCAAGAAGGAGTTCATCATGTAGTGCAAGGCAACAACAATCATGCCCCCCCCCCCACGCCGCAAGGCCAGAATGTTTACCATGATTCGGATGTGTGTTGTGTGGTCTTCGTGACCGAACCAAGAGACTGGCAAAGCATGCATCGCTGCTCAATGGAAGTGAACGCCGTCATACCGACAGTACCAAAATACATGCTATGGTCAGAACAAGAGATCACTTGGTCATTCAAGGATCATCCAAAAGTGATGCCTAATCCGGGCGGATATGCTCTGGTGCTGGATCCGCTCATGCACGGTGCATCATCGCGAGTCCGGTTCAGCAATGTGCTGGTGGACAATGGTAGCAGCATCAACATCATGTACCGGCACACCATCGACACACTTGGCATAACTTAAAACATGCTGGAGCCAAGCCGCACGACGTTCCATGGCATAGTTCCAGGATTGTCCTGCTCACCAATGGGAAAAGTCTGGGTTGATGTGTTGTTCGGTGGCCGAGATAACTGTCGTGTCGAGAACATTCGGTTTGAGGTTGTCGATCTGGACAGCCCTTACCATGCACTGCTTGGGAGACCGGCATTGGCTAAGTCCATGGCCTCAACTCATACAGCGTATCTAAAGATGAAGATGCCGACACCTCACGATCCCTTAACCGTGGTGGGAAACTATAAGGTCTCGCTGGAAACCGCTTCGCCGGATCAAACTTGGCCGAATCGTTGGTCATAGCGGAGGAAAAAAAGAAGGATGCAACCTGCTGTCGCGCTGGCTCAATCATCCCAGCTGAACTTAGCGGCAATGAGCAGCCCGCTGGGCGGAGCGGTTTTCAAACCGGCAAAGGAAACAAAGGACATTGTGCTGGATCCGGCCTACCCAGAGCGCACCGTTCGTATCGGTGCCGTCCTGAATGAAGCATAGGAAAGCGCGCTCGTCAACTTCCTCCTTGAGAATCGGAACATCTTTTCCTGGTCTACTGATGACTTGGTGGGTGTGCCGAGGGAGTTGGCTTAGCACTCTCTGAATGTCCGGAAGGACGCAAAGCCGGTGAAGCAACCTTTATGCCGGTTCGCTGAAGAAGGGAGGAAGATTATCGGAGAGGAAGTAACCAAGCTATTGGTATCCAGCTTCATCGTCGAAGTCCTGCATACCGAATGGCTGGCAAACCCAGTCCTGGTCGACAAGAAGAAGGAAGAAGACCCTAAAGCACCCAAGGCTTGGCGCATGTGCATTGACTACACGCACTTGAACAAGGCATGTCCCAAAGACCCGTTCCCATTACCCCGGATTGATCAGGTGATCGATTCCACTGCTGGATGTGATTTTTTATCATTTCTGGATGCTTACTCTGGTTTCCACCAGATTCCCCTGAAAAGGGAAGATCAAATAAAAACTGCTTTCATTACCCCGCATGGGGCTTATTGCTATGTCACTATGCCCTTTGGTTTGAGAAACACCAGCGCAACATACCAGCGCTGTATGCAAAAAGGCCTTCATGATCAAATCGGTAAAAACGTGAAGGTCTATGTCGACGATGTCGTGATAAAAATTAAAGTAAAAGATACCTTTATCGACGATCTGATACAGACCTTTGATAACCTAAGAAGGTTCCGGATGAAACTTAACCCGGCAAAATGTACCTTTGGAGTACCAGCCAGAAAACTTCTCGGTTTCCTAGTATCGAGCCACGGCATAGAGGTTAATCCGGTTAAAATACGAGCCATCGAAAGGATGGGGCTACCACAATGTCTCAAGGACGTGCAAAAGTTCACCGTATGCTTGGCATCCTTAAGCCGATTTGTAAGCCGGTTGGGAGAAAAAGCCTTACCCCTGTATGCGCTGATGAAAAAATCGGATACTTTCATCTGGACCGCAGAAGCAGATGCAGCATTCAAGGAGCTGAAAAATATGCTGGCCACTGCGCCCATTCTAGCATCTCCCTTGGAAGGAGAGCCCATGATGCTCTACATAGCAGCAACAAACCGAGTCGTTAGTGTTGTGGTTGTGGTGGAAAGAGAAGAGGAAGGAAAAAACCGTGCAGAGGCCGGTATACTACCTGAGCGAGGTGCTCTCCCTCTCAAAACAAAACTACCCACACTACCAGAAAATGACTTATGGCATGTTCATGGCCGCCACAAAGCTCAAGCATTACTTCGAAGAACACCCGATGACGGTGGTATGCGAGGCTCCTATCTCGGAGATCATCGGCAACAAAGATGCAAGCGGCATGATCGTAAAATGGGCGATCCAATTGTCACCATATGTGCTGCAGTACAAAAGAGGAGATGTGATTAAGTCGCAGGCACTGGCGGATTTCCTGGTAGATTGGGCCGAGATGCAATACAATCCGCCACTACCGGAAACAGAATACGGGAGGATGCACTTTGATGGGTCAAAACTCAAGGAAGGACTTGGAGCCGGAGTGGTGCTCACCTCGCCAAAGGGAGACAACCTGAGGCATGTCCTGCAAATACACTTCAGGGCATCAAACAATGTTGCTGAATATGAGGCTTTAGTCCATGGGCTCAAGGTCGCAAAAGAACTCGGAGTACGCCGGATCATATGTTACGGTGATTCAGATCTTGTGGTACAGCAGTGTTCCGGAGATTGGGATGCAAAATATGTGAACATGGCATCATACCGGTTCTATGTGCAGCAAATCGCCGGATTCTTTGAAGGTTGTCAGTTTCACCATGTGCCGCGGGCGAAAATGACGCAGCTGGCACTTTGTCAAAGCTAGGCTCATCCAGGCCAGAGATACCTGCCAGAATAGCTCTGTCTCACCTAAGGAAGCCGTAAATCAAACCGACTCCAGAATCCGAGTCAATTTTTGTACCGGAATCGCACATTGTCCCGATGGACATTGACAACCCAAACCCGGGGACTGCTCTCTCTGGCTGGGGGGGACTGCTGCATCTAACCCGGGGACTTCGGGGTCGAAGCGAGAAGAAACTATACCGGTGGATTGCATGGAGATCGATATGCCGGTCTTTGTGGTTCTAGAAGCACCAACCTGGGTAAAACCAATTAAGGAATTCCTGGTCAATGGTTGTGTGCCAACTGATGAAGCCGAATCAAGAAGAATCCAAAGGAGATCCAAAGCGTACACCATCATCAATGGTGAGATGTACAAGAGAAGCGTAACCGGAGTGTTGCAGCGATGTGTGGAACCGGAAGAAGGAAAAGAAATGCTCCGAGAGATCCACCAAGGGGAGTGTGGACACCATGCTTCATCAAGGGCATTGGTGGAAAAAGTGTTCCGGCATGGGTTTTACTGGCCCACGGCTTTGGAAGACGCTGAGGATTTAGTCCGGAAGTGCAACGGATGCCAGAGGTACAGTGTCGAGGGTACTCCTCGGCAATGCCCTCCGTTTGGGGCTTAGGGTAGATGGAATCCTGTAGGCTGACACGAGACATCGTTATCAAACAAGCGGGGAAAGCGATTTACCCAGGTTCGGGGCCCTCGATGAGGTAAAACCCTTACGTCCTGCATGTCTGATCTTGATTATGAAATATCGGGTTACAATGGGGTGCCGAAGGTTTTGGCTATGATCTCGTCGAGAGACTAAGTTCTGCAGGGACCTAGTTCTAGACTTATGGTGGCTATGATTACTATGATTGCGTGTGTCCTCGGCAGCCTCTCTCCTGGCCCTTATATTGGGAGCCAGGTCTCGAGAGATTTGTCCGGGTACGACTAGGTTACAAAGAGTCCTAGTTCTAAACTTTCCTTATATTCTTCATCTCCTTGTCTTGTTCTTCAAGAATTCCTCTTCGGAACCGACGTAGTGGCCCACCTGGCTATCGAGTGTCTTCATGGGCCCCTGGTTGGGCCGCAAGAGGTAGTGCAACAACAGTTACCCGAAGGGTAATGCCCACATCAGTAGCCCCCGAGTGACTGGCCGAAGATACTTCGGGCAGGGACTAAAGCATGCCTCCTGTCGAATGTTCATCTCACCCGACAAATCTTGATCTTCTTGTAACAGTAGCATCTTCTTATATCGGGTGCGCGTCCAGCGCTCCCGATGGGAGTAGCCCCCGAGTCTAGGTACGGATGCTTGCAACCGTGCGTAGACTCAAGTTGTACTACTCGAATGTTTTCTTCTGTCAAAGCTTTCTGCAAATCTCCAAAGGTCACCCGATACATTTATATCGGGGCTTCAATTTTTTCAAATAAGGTTCAGTACGTAAAGGATATCGAGCAACGTGCCCAGCTTTGCTGGTTAACTGCCGATGGCAAAACAACGCTACCCTACACAGAATCAAGTCCCGGGCATGATCCTGGAGTGCAAAAAGTTTTGTCGGTTGTGCAATCAGCACTCTCGATGGGAGTAGCCCCCGAGTCTGGGCGCGGGTGCTTGCAACCGAGTGCAGACTTAGGCCAAATGACTTGAATATTTCAATCTTTCTTCAGATACTCCTGATGCGATCTTCCTTGCAAAAGTCTTCGAGTCTGAATTATATCGGGTGCGCGTCCAGCGCTCCCGATGGGAGTAGCCCCCGAGTCTAGACATGGATGCTTGCATACATGTGTAGACTCAAACCGATCCACCCGATGGTTTTAATTTTCTTCGGTTGCTTCATATGGAGTCGATACCTTTCGTGACATCATTAATGACGTAGCCACTGTTGCGGTTTGATTGATAGGACGTGACCTGACGGGCCCACCCTACTTCCGCGCGGTCAGTTTAGGAAATGACTAGTGCTTGTGCATTGACCGAGGCGCCCCCTCGATTTCCACGCGTAGTGGGAGTAATGGGCCGCCGGTTCCGTTTCTCTTACTTGGACACGTGTACGATCATATCCACGTCCACCTCCCAACGATTGCTGGAGTTATGGCCACGATTCCCCAACAGTCCTTGCTATAAATAAAGGACCTTTTCACCATTTTCACTTTTCACGCCTCCACACTACTCATCTTCCTCCTCAATCTTTTCTCTCATCTCTGTTTCTGCTCCCAAGAACTCAAGCGACATGGGCAAGAAGAAGGGAACCGCCGAGCCAGGTTCTTCATTAGGCGCGGGCAAGGTCAGCCGCGATTGGTGCGCTTCCACCATCTCCAATCGTGATGTGAGCAAGCTGCGCACCCTTGGCTTCATCTCGTCAGCCAATGATGACATCCGTCTCCCAGGTTCAACGTCTCGCCCAAAGCCTCCCAAAGGCTTCACTGTAATGTTTGTCGCCTTCTTATTTCGTGGGCTTTCTCTTCCTGCCCACGAATTCCTTCGCTCTCTTCTCTTTTTCTACGGGATCCAGCTCTGGTAGCTGACCCCAAATTCCATCCTTCATCTTTCTATCTTCATTACTTTATGTGAGGCCTTCCTTGGCATCGACCCCCATTGGGGCTTGTGGAGGAAAAGCTTTTACGTCAAACGCCACAACGGCAATGACGGTCCCCCCATTGTTGGCAGCGTCGGCTTTTTCATTAGAAAAGAGGTTAATTACCTCGACTACCCGATGAAGGAATCAGTCCAAGGCTGGCGACAGAAATGGTTCTATCTACGAGATGTTCCAGTATCTGGACGGTGCTCCAACCTGCCTTTATTCGAAGATGTCTTAGTGGCCACACCAAAGAAGTCCTGGCAAAACATCCTAACTGCCGAAGAAAGTGCCATAGCCGATCAACTGTACGAACAGGTCTTAGATCTGAAGAATGCAGGAGGTCTAACAATGTGCGGCACTGAGGTACTCTCGGTGTTTCTAAAACGTCGGGTGCAACCACTGATGTCTCGGCCTCATCAGTTATGGATGTACATTGGCAAAGATGATAAGTCAAGAGTTAGCTCATTCGACCTGTCGATAAGCTTCCACCGTCGCTCAGTGTTACCCTCCTACACCCGAAAGTGGGGTAGAACTAGAGGATGAGGATGACGATGACGATTCGGAAGAAACCGAGGATCCGCAGCACACTCTCGAGGATAGCGACGTCCAAGGAGACGAAGCCCCCAAAGAAGATGCTCGCACTAGGGATATGCGGCACAGGAGGATCAACGAAGACTTGATGACGATGGCTGAATCGAGTCCTAGCGGACAAGATGATGATGCCGATGAAACTATGTCGCCTCCTCCAGCTGCAAAGAGTTCGACAAGCTTTTTTCCTGTCGAAGATGACTTAGACCTGTGAGTCTCTACTTTTCCCTTTGTAACCATCTTCCTTCAATTCATCTAACGCATGTTCTTGTTTTCAAGCAGTTCTGACGATGATGATGACGAAGCCCCCCTCGCAAAGAGGGCTAAGTTATTTTCTGGAAGAACCGAGTCAGCCAAGGAGTTGAATCCTTTGCCTGATGATCGAACGCCACCTTCAAGGACGACTGTGGCGAAGGTTCCTGTGTCGAAGGTTAACCCTTCTGCCGGCGCCCCCGTTCCTCCAACTGCCCGTGATCATGTAAGTAAACCACCTAGTTTGATATTCTTTTACGGTTGATTTCCGAATTTGGCTGAGACTCTTTGTCTTCTTTCTTGCAGCAGATTTTTGCCACAGTTGATGTTGTGGTAGATTTCGCTGATCAATTTACTCGCCTTGAATCAGAAAATGCTCAGCTTCGAAAGGCCATCAAAGTTTCGGCTGATCAAGTGCTGGAAGCTAACAAGCTTTCAGCCGATGCTCAGAATGAGAACATCATACTGAAAGATGAGCTAAAGAAGCTAAAGAAGAAAATGAAGGACGAGCAAGATGCTAGACACGAAGCTTCCATTTCAGCCCATGGAAAAGAAGGCGCCCTCCACGAATCCATCACGAACTTGCTGAGTAAGTTCCTTTTTGCTTAATGCCTGGTATTTTTATAATACTATCTTCTGGATTGCTTATTCATACTTTTCCAGATGTTGCTGATGTGCCTATCAATCGAGCCCGCAAGCTTCGAGAGGATTCAATGTGTGACGCCCTTTCGCTTGCCACTGACTCCAATATCCAAGTCCTTGGTCTTTTGCAAAAAACCAAGGGAGCATTGTAGAAGTTATTCTCGGTGATATTCCCGAAAGTGAACCAAAACAAGACTCTTGGCAAGATAGAAACTTTCTTCGTCGACTCTTCTGAAGCTATAGGGGTACTTAAGTGACGCTCCCGTCTGTTTGGGGCGGTTCTTACTTTCCAACTGCTGATGGGGCATGGGCTAGGTTCCGATTTGGTAAAGTTGTCCAAGGCACTGCCCGTAGATGACAACAATTGCCTAGTCAACCTTGAGCCTTTCAATCAATCGGCAGTGACATGTGCTAACCAGCTCCTCAAGTTAGTTAATGAAGAGAAGACCAAAGTTGCACCTGAGGCTGCTCCTGATTCATCATCGGCTCAACCTTGATAGGATTCTTGCTCCGTTGTTGTAATTAAGTCCTGATACAATTTAGTCTAGTCCTGTTTTATACTGACTCTGTTGTCAGTATCAACAATCTTTTGAATGTAATATATGCACTCCCGATGGGAGTTTTTATCGATGCTTTTCTGAGCCGAAAGTTGTGCTGCAGATTCCTTCAACTTCTTCTCGTGCCGATCCTTCTTTAAATTCTTCGGCCAGTGATGAATCCGATCTTGTTCGTCGTTTGCATGATCAAATATCTTGGCTGAACAAAGACATAACCAACCTTCACGCAATGGCAGCATTGGTGAAAAGAATAGCGAGATTGCTACCGCAATCGAACAGCATGCTCTTGATCGCCTCTGTGTGGCTACTGAAAGCTTAAGTTGTAAGTATCTGATCACCTTCCGATTTCTATCGAAATATTTGCTTAAACAACCTTCAGCTGACTGGCTTTTGTTCTTCAACAGTCGTGGCCTTCTATGAATCACAAGAGAATAGGCGGATCCATGAAAAGATCGAGGCAATGACCGATGTTGCTCACCCGAAGCATGAATTATGGTCCAATCGACCGAAAGCCGTAGCCATGGCTAAATTTGAACATCGAGCAGAGAAGGTGCGTTATTACTTTGATAAGTACAATGCTTATCTCTCGATGGTATGGAGAACCATGTTTCCATTGGACCAAGCACCTGAGACTTTATCTGCTTTGTTCAACCGATTCAAGACTCCAGAAAGAATTCGATTGCTGGTGCGGAAGGAACTTCTGGCCGGATTTGAACTTGCTCTTGCTTCAGTTTTAGCATGTCATCCGACCTTAGATTTGGAGGCCATAGCAAATGCCAATAGGAGATTAGACCAGTATTATGCTATAGCCAGACATCCTGCATATGTTATTATCTCCCGGATGGAAACAGGAATCAAGAGGGATTTAAAGGCCCGAGAAGATCAAGAAAACCTGCCATAAAGTTATGCACATATATATATATATTCCATAATGACCTTGCGCTGCAAGGGGTAATCCTATATGTATCTTGATGCGTGTTTATAGATCATTTACTTTTTTGAATTTGTTAATTCGATTAGAAAGTTTTTTGTCGAGGGCGGCTGAGTGATCAAGTCAGCCTGCTCACCCGACGACTCCGTTGTAATTGCATTATTTGCAGAGTCGATATGTAAGGTCCGTAAGAGCGACACCCATCGAGTGAACGAGGGATTTAGGCGCTTTATGTATTTGGCTTCGTCACACGGTGCACCAGTATGAGCCTTTTTGTACGTAATAATATGTCCATCGACTGCAACACTCACGTATTATCATGAGGCTTGGATGGTTTGTTGCGTATCGATAACCATAGCTCCCGATGGGAGTATTAATTAATTATCGATACTGTAATAATTCCTTGCAGCACTCGAATATTATCGAGTTAGCTGTGAAGCACACAATTTTAGCCGAAGCTCCCGATGGGAGTAGGAGCCAATAAAAGAGAACCCGAACAGTCGTTCGAGTGATAAGCTTTAAATAATAAAGGTGGAGGCCCAATCAAGAATTTTATTCATAATATAGGACATGCTAAGGAGTTGTCACATAACAAGTAAGAAATAGTTGAATCCTATGCGTAGAATCATCGCAAGTGTGCAACGTTCCATGGATTTTCAACGTCTTCACCCGAGGCGGGGTTCTTGAGACGATAAGCTCCTCCTGATATCACTTTAGTGATTATGAACGGTCCTTCCCACGGAGATTCGAGCTTCAGGGGTCTCTCTTGCTTTAATCGTAGTACCATATCGCCAACACTGAAACTTCGATTACGTACTCGTCGGCTGTAGTAATTTTGTAACGCCTGCTGATACATTGTTATTCTTGCTAAGGCAATGTCTCGAGCTTCGTCAAGGAGGTCCATAACATCTTGCACTGCATGGATGGAGTTTATTTCTGTGTATGCAGTCACCCGAGGGGCTTCAAAACGAACATCAGCTGGTAGAACTGCTTTGGCTCCATAAACAAGAAAGAACGGAGTATACTGAGTCGACCCGTTTGGTGTAGTGCACAAGCTCTAAAGTACAGATGATAATTCTTCGACCCATGCTCCAGCTGCGCCCGTAAGGCGTTTTTTAATACCATCGCATACTAAGCCATTGATTCTTTCGACTTGACCATTGGTTTGGGGATGTGCAACTGAAGCGAATTTCAGTTTGATACCACCATCATCACAGAATTTATGAAACTTCTTCGAATCGAAGTTAGTTCCATTGTCTGTAACGATGTTGTGAGGCATGCCGAACCGACAAGTTATTCCCTTAAAAAACTGGACAGCAATTTCAGTTGTTTGATCTCTGACTGGTACAACTTTGATCCATTTAGTGAACTTGTCTACTGCGACCAATAGATATGTGTGCCCCCTAGGCGATGAACTCGACAGCGGACCAACTTGATCGAGTCCCCATTGCTTGAAGGGCCAAGCCAAAGGTATGGTCATTAGATCTGTTGCAGGAGCATGCAGCTTTGGCGCAAAACGTTGACAAGGATCACACTTCCGTACTAGGTCTCGAGCATCAGACGTTGTTGTTGGCCAATAAAATCCTGCTCTAAAAGCTTTGGCCACAAGGGACCAGCTACTTGCATGATGGCCACAAGTTCCTTCGTGTATCTCGCGTAGTAGAGCTTTTCTGTCGGCAATGGCGATGCACCTTTGAAAGATACCAGAGATACTGCGCTTGTAAAGTTCACCGTTCACTATGGTAAAGTCTTTAGACCGTCTCACAATATGCCTGGCTTCCACTGGATCCTCCAGTAACCTTTGTTCTATTAGATATGCTAGAAAAGGCTTAGTCCACAGAGGCTTGAGAAGAAGAACCTGCTCCGTAGATTGCAATGTAGGATCTTCAACATCTTTTTGCAGTTCGGTTCCTGAATCATCAGTCGATACTTTTGGAGGTGCCGACACTTTTTCCTTGATCGATCGCTGAGTGATAATTTCATAAAATACTCCATCTGGAATAGGGGTACACGTGGACCCTATATTTGCCAGAGCGTCGGCTTCCTCTTTGTGGCTCTGCCGATGTGTTTTAGCTCGCACCCTTCAAATTTGGCTTCCATATTCTGGTATAGTTGACGGTAGGCAATCATATTGTTGCTGACTGCATCACATAAATTCATCGACTGCTGCACCAAAAGATTTGAATCTCCATAAATTTCCAAGCGAGTTGCTCCACACGCCTTGGCCATTCTCATTCCATGCAACAGTGCTTCATACTCTGCTTCATTATTTGTCGGCAGCGAGAAATTAATGCGTAGGATATACCTCATCTTGTCCCCCTGTGGTGAGATCAATATTACTCCTGCGCCTGCACATGTACTCCGCATCGACCCATCAAAGTACATTGTCCATGATCCACACATGTCGGGTGCTGCCGGAGTTTGCGATTGAATCCAATCAGCCAAGAAATCTGGGAGAACCTGAGATTTGATTGTCGTCCGATTGATGTAGGTTATATCGTGTTGTGCTATCTCGATAGCCCATTGAGATACTCTACCCGTAGCCTCTGGGTTAGTAAGTATATTCTTTAATGGTGCTTCTCTTACCACTATAATCGGGTGCTCCGTAAAGTAATATCGCAGCTTACGTGTTGTCCTTCATACGACATATGCTAACTTCTGGTGATGAGGATATCTCTGCTTTGCCGGCGTGAGTACCTCGCTGAGGTAGTAAACGGGTCGCTGCACACCATGAACTCTACCTGCCTCTTCTCGCTCAACGACTAGGACCGTGCTGAAGACCTGTACCGTTGCTGTTATATACATGAGCATTGGTTCTTTTTCATGTGGAGTTACGAGTACGGGGGATGTCGACAAAATCTTCTTCAAATTATCGAAAGATTCCTGTGCCTCATCAGTCCATTCGAACTTTTCTGATTTCTTCACCAACTGATAGAAGGGAAAAGCTTTCTCTCCCAACTGGGCGATGAATCTACTAAGCGCTGCCAATCGTCCTGCCAATTGTTGCACTTGATGCAAATTCTTCGGTGGTTCCATGTCAAGGATAGCTTTGATCTTCAAAGGATTGGCCTCTATTCCTCTAGCTGAGATGAAGTACCCGAGTACTTGTCCTCCTGGCACCCCGAAGAAACATTTCTTCGGGTTCAGCTTAATTTTATATCTGTCGAGGTTGTCGAAAGTTTCTCGCAGATCGTCGATGACAGTAACTGCATGTTTGATTTTAACCACGATATCGTCGATGTAGACTTTGATGTTTCTGCTCATTTGCTCCCCGAGACAAGCTTGCATACACCACTGATAAGACCGTCTTCTCGACACCGTATCGATATTCAAGCTTCATGGGAATTTGGCGCGCAAAAACATTTCTGATGCGCGAGCTGCGTTTACACGCCTCTTCCCCTATTTCTTCCCCAAGCAGACGCAGCCGATGATTTTCTCCGAACTTCCAGGCACTTCCTGCCCAAGGAGGATCTTGGATTGGCTTTTCGGCAAGAAAATTTGAAGGTTGGAGTCGAAGGGACCATAGCCCTGATTGCCGAAAGCCAGCAAAATGTCGACTGGGCGAAGGCTGACGAAACAAAGGGAGTCAACAAGGAGAAGTGGAAGTCCTTGGTGAAGGCTGCCAAGCCGCATTCTAAGAAGATTCTCTCCTTCCTGGGATACAAACCAGTCTGCTTCATCCAAGCATCGCTAAGCCGGAGGTCAAGTAGACCAACTTATCCCTCCGTTCTTTTGTTATCTTTTGGTAGTTGTCGATATCTATATGATATGCAACTGCTTTTGTCGACACACTAGGAGTCGACCTTTTGTAATGGTTCCCCACTTATGTAAATATCCCAATTTATGAATGAAAAGGAAGGAATCCTTGTGTGGTAATTGATGTCGACCTTTTCTTTTCTTCCAGTTGGTGTTTGATAATTACTCTAAGACTGCTGGACCGTCACCTGCTTCCCCTGCCACTTCTCGCTCTAAACAGATAGATGACGGTGTTTTGCTAGATGATTCGTCATCTTTGAACCCGGATCGACTAGAATTAGTTGAACTTCGACAACAACTCCAAGCCATGAAGAAGCAATCCATTATTGTCATGGACCAATCCCGCAAATCATCTGAACGGGAGAAAATAGCTCTTCAGCAGAATCAAGAAGCCTTATACTTGAAAGAAACTGCGGTTGTTGAAGCTTTACAGGCTACTTATTGAGAAAAGTATATGCTTGAGCTGCTGAATGACGCAAGCCTGGATATGGCGGGTAAGTTTCATCTCTTGTATTCTTCTATTTGCTATCCATAGCCATTTTTTTGCAAAACTAATTGTATCCTTTGACATGGTTAGGCTCCTTTTTAGACGCTGCTGCCGAAGATCAACGTGTCGATGCGAGGTCCGAGGTTCTTATTCGACTTGCTCTGCAGAACAACGCCAATTTTTGGGCTACCCCGGACCGAACTCGAGAAATTGTGCGATATCAGGATCGTGCTGCTCAGGTTCGAGAATATCTCGACTTTTGCACAAAGACACTGGCCATGGTTTACAATGCATGTTTCCTTGGAACATTCAGCCCAAAACTCTTCCTGACTTGATGGATAAGTTCAAAAGTGTTCATTGAATCCATGGTTTTGTGAAGGCCGAGTTAATGGCTGGTGCTAGATTTTCTATGATCATGCTGCAGATATGCTACCCGAAATTGGACATGTCAAACGTTGTTAATCTTTGTCATGCCAGATTGAGGAAACGGCGAAGGAACATCGACAGGATCAATGACGTGGTGACTCCCGTGGCTGAAAAGATGATTGAAGATCTTCTTCGGATGGACGCTGCTTACTTTACTGAGAACCATTATGCTGATTCCATGGGTGCTTCTGTAGAGGATGAAAGGATAAACATAGATGACCTGATAAAAGATGACTGAAGATTTTTTCCTTCTGTAGAGGATGAAAGGATAAACATAGATGACTCAAAAAACTCGGCAGAAGGGAAAAATCTTCAGTCATCTTTTATCAGGTCATCTATGTTTATCCTTTCATCCTCTACAGAAGCACCCATGGAATCGGCATAATGGTTCTCAGTAAACTTAGCAGCGTCCGTCCGAAGAAGATCTTCAATCATCTTTTCAGCCACGGGAGTCACCACGTCATTGATCATGTCGACGTTCCTTCGCCGTTTCCTCAATCTGGCATGACAAAGATCAACAACGTTGGACATGTCCAACTTCGGGTAGCAGATCTGCAGCATGATCATAGCAAATCTAGCACCAGCCATTAACCCGGCCTTCACAAAACCATGGATTCGATGAACACTTTTGAACTTATCCATCAAGTCAGGAAGAGATTTGGGCTGAATGTTCCAAGGAAACATGGCATTGTAAACCATGGCCAGTGTCTTTGTGCAAAAGTTGAGATATTCTCGAACCTGAGCAGCACGATCCTTAAATCGCACAATTTCTCGGGTTCGGTCCGGGGTAGCCCAAAAATTGGCGTTGTTCTGCAGAGCAAGTCGAATAAGAACCTCGGACCTCGCATCGACACGTTGATCTTCGGCAGCAGCGTCTACAAAGGAGCCTAACCATGTCAAAGGATACCATTAGTTTTGCAAAAAAGTGGCTACGGATAGCAAATAGAAGAATACAAGAGATGAAACTTACCCGCCATATCCAGGCTTGCGTCATTCAGCAGCTCAAGCATATAATTTTCTCGAGAAGTAGCCTGTAAAGCTTCAACAACCGCAGTTTCTTTCAAGTCTAAGGCTTCTTGATCCTGCTGAAGAGCTATTTTCTCCTGTTCGGAAGATTTGCGGGATGGGTCCATGACAATAATGGATTGCTTCTTCATGGCCTGGAGTTGTTGTCGAAGTTCAACTAATTCTAGGCGATCCGGGTTCAAAGATGAGGAATCATCCAGCAAAACACCGCCATCTATCTGTTTAGAGCGAGAAGTGGCAAGGGAAGCATGTGATGGTCCAGAAGTCTTAGAGTAATTATCAAACACCAACTGGAAGAAAAGAAAAGGTCGATATCAATTACCACACAAGGATTCCTTCCTTTTCATTCATAAATTGGGATATTTACATAAGTGGGGAACCATTACAAAAGGTCGACTCCTAGTGTGTCGACAAAAGCAGTTGCATATCATATAGATGTTGACAACTACCAAAAGAGAACAAAAGAACGGAAGGATAAGTTGGTCTACTTGACCTCCGGCTTGGCGGTACTGGATGAAGCAGCTGGTTTGTATCCCAGGAAGGAGAGAATCTTCTTAGAATGCGGCTTGGCAGCCTCACCAAGGACTTCCACTTCCCCTTGTTGATTCCCTTTGTTTCGTCAGCCTTCGCCCAGTCGACATTTTGCTGGCTTTCGGCAATCAGGGCTATGGTCCCTTCGACTCCAACCTTCAAATTTTCTTGCCGAAAAGCCAAGCCAAGATCCTCCTTGGGCAGGAAGTGCCTGGCAAGCTCGGAGAAAATCGTCGGTTGCGTCTACTTGGGGAAGAAATAGGGGAAGCGGCGTGTGAACGCAGCTCGCGCATCAGAAATGTTTTTGCGCGCCAAATCCCCATGAAGCTCGAATATTGATACGGTGTCGAGAAGACGGTATTCTTCGACTTCATGAAGGGTGAAATCTTCACCCATTTTTCCTGCTGGAGCAAGATTCGGGTTCGTCAAAATATGCACGAGAGACAATCTTAGAAGATGTTTAGAAAATAAGGACACGTAACTTACTGACAAAGCGCCGGTTCTGCGACTCTAAGCAACCTATGACGGCCTCTTCACGCGCAATCTGCTGAGTCATCTTCTCGCTTAAAGCATTTTCAGCATGGTGGAGTGTCAACACCCGGATTTTTAAGCCCGGATGCCTATTATGTCATTCATCGCAATCCCAGGAATATTGTTGTTGCGAGGCATAATAGCTGAATATCATAGTCATCATTTATTACAAACCATATTGTCTTACAACTTGAATCACATGATCCATATTACACAAATAGTTGATCTATTGATCAACGAACAAACACAAGTTCATAGCGGAAGCGTAAGATACAAGGACTCTCTAGTCCACAGACCCAACGCTTGACGTTGGAAGACTCCTAGTTGTCGTAGGCGTCCTGCTGATCATCTCCGGGGTAATTCTGTTCATCTTCATACTCTGGCCATTTGAATAGCCAGGGACAAAGCCGTAAGTACTTCAAGTACTTGCAAACTAATACTACTGTAAGTGCTAGACATTTCTAGTAAGGGGGTACTAAGCTCTAGTTTCTTTGCATAAAGCCAATTTTGGTTCATCAGTATTTGAGAAAAACTTATTCAAGTGCTAGACTAACTCAAGTGGGAACATTAGTGTCATTCCCACCATTCATGTGGTGATTCCAATTCAATTCACCACAAGTCATTTCACCATCACCTTTCAACATCATTTTTCAAAGATATGACATCGGAAACTCGTATGGCCTTTCCAACCGTCCGTAACCGTGGACGCGGCTATTCGAATAGGTTTACACTCGCGGAGGTTGCACACTTGTGCCACAACATTTGATTTCATCCGTCGGGATTTCCCCGAATCATCGTAACACAGTACGCGGATCATCAACCATAACCTTTCACTTATAAACCCTAGTATGAGCACCTCTCCCCATGAGCTTGGCCTCCCAGTGAAGACCAACTGTCAACCTGGGAACTGCACAGGGCTTGGGCCGGACATTCACCTCATTTCACGTCATTTCTTTTGTTGTGGAGGCAGCTTTCGGCATAACCCCGATGACGCTTGTTTAGAGGGAACCCATACTAAGACACGTAAACTTCCAGTTAAGCCCTACCCATAATCAGGTATTGTGGGGGTACTTGATAATTGGAAAGGTATCGCATTCAAACCAACGTCATTGTTTTATCAAAAATCACCATCTTCTCTTGTTCATATTCACCTTCAAAAATCATTCAATGGAATGCATCATCATTCCAAGGTTTCAAATTCCCTTCAAATTCACATTGTTCCCATCTAGAGTAGTCAAGTTTTAATTCATTAGCACTAGCTCTAATCCATGAGGGGTGCTATCTTGCTTTGCTTGATGGAAACTACTTCACTACTCTAGTAACCAACTTGTACTTTGACCAAAGTTAACTATAAAAGTAACTTATTGAGAAAACAAGTAAAAGCTTGTAAAGTAAAAACTTGGGATAGGCTTATGTAAGAAAAGGTAAGAGTCATGGTGCCTTGCCCCAAGGGGCTTTGCACTTTGCAAGAATATTAGCTTGCCTTGGTAGTTCTCAAACTGTTCCTCCTCCTCTTGGTAGAATTCCTCCTCCTCTTGGTATTCTCCGGTGCTAGCGTCTAAATTTGAATACGAGTATAATCACTCACTAATTCAATGGCTATTCCAAACATCACATATATGCACACAACTATTCTAAGCACACAAGTAAATCAATTAGGGTGCATTGGTTGTGTTGCTTTAGGAAAAATAATTTCCTCTCATTATATATGTAAATGATAGTTTCCATGTTGTTCTTGAGAAATAATTTCCTCTCCTTGAAATCTTCTTAAGATTTAATTTCTCAAACAATCATACATGAAATGGGTATTGACCTAGGTCAACCATTCATTATCATCATTTGAGAAAATGATTTAAATGAGGTAGATCACCTCATACTATTTTAATAACACTACATATGATTTAAATCTCAAGCAATTCATATAAGAGAGTTTGGACCAGAGGTACAAACATCCCATGAATGCATGTGAGACAAGTTTAAATGAAGTATAAAACTTCACACAATTTACTCTAATAGTTTTGGACAATATCAACTAGTTAAACTAGCCATATCATCCATTAATCAAACTATGGCATGATCATGCAAAGTGACCACACCATTTTCTTGCAGAAACAATTAGTGTAAGTCAAATGTGAGCTATTAGAGTTGGAATTAACTTAATATCTATTTTGGTTGATTTTTAAGAATTATTTGAATAGGGAAAAGTCCCTGTCTTGTTATTTTTATCGCATTAACTCTACAAAGAATCTGGTCATGGGACCAGTGGCATTGGCTAGATAATTTCTCTAGCTTTCCAACAATATAAAGTTCATCGAATTTGGTTTAGCCAATTTAAATCTATTGAATTTCAAAGTGGCAGCAGTATTCAAAAACATTTGGAATTAATTAAATCGAGTTTGAAATAAAAGGGCCGGCGGGAAAAACTACTGGGCCAGATTCAAACTGAACGGCCCAAGCCAGCCCAGCCACGGTCCAGTGACGCGCGGCGCGCTGACAAAGGGTCCCGCATGTCAGTGACTTAATTAACCCGAAACGGTATGGGCGAGGGTGGTGCGTTGGATTAGATCTAGGATCTACGGCCGTGGTTCATCGTCGTCTCCGACGAGAACCCGACGATGCGGCGGCGGCAGTAGGGGTTCGGTGGGCTAACCAGTGCTCCAGCGAGGTATGGCAGTATGCTTGGAGTAGATGTGGACGACGGAGAGTCGACTGGTAGCGGTGGCTCGTCCTGGCGTGGCTCCAATCGACGGCGGCGTCCACTGTGGTGCGGCGGCTCCGATCTCCAAATTGGAGCAGCTCCGGCGACGATCGAGTGAGTGGAGTGGTGGTGGAGAAGCAGTGAGAGGTGGGGAGTGAGATGGTGTGGTTGGTTTGCTCCAGGGAACTACCTATTTATAGAATCGCATGAATGTTGCGGGGCAGTGAGGTGGTCGACATGGGCGCGGCGTCTCCGGCGGCTGGTCGAGCTAGGCGAGGCTATGGCGATGCTCTACGAGTCCAGGCGATGCTACTGGCAGCGACATCGTGGTAGGGGAGGGCCTGGTTGGGTCGCGTTGCTTCCAGGCAGGTCGCGGCGGTGGCGGGATCTTGTCACCGTCCCCGGCGGCGGCGGGCACGTGTCTGGCGGCGTCCAGGTGGCGTGGTGATGCTCAAGGCGTCGAGAGCGGGGCCAGGGCGTGAGCGAGGTGGTGGCGCGGCGCGTGTACTGAGCATGTCCGCGGTGTGCACGCACGCGACACGAGCGGCATCTGGGCGCGTTCTGGGCGCGCGTCGTCCGGCCGCTGTCGTGCTCGAGCTTGACCATGGCGGTGCTAGGGCGTGCTAGGAGATGCGTTGGCGCACGGTGGCGAGGTGGCCAGGGCAGGGGTGCAAGGGGAGAGAGGGGAGGTCGATGAGCTCGGGGACATGGCCGGCATGGCCATGCCCTAGCTTGCTCTCTCTCTCCCTAGCATGCTATTTGGCATTGATTTGGGTTAAGGGGACCAGGGAACAATGTAGGTTAGATTTGGAGTAGGTTAGGTTGAGTAGATCACTATTTGTAATAGTTGCAAATAGTGCCCGATTTTGTAATTTGCAAAAAATATCCAAATTTGAAAATATTCGAATGGTGAACCTTTTTGAAAAGTGAGTGTTGATATAAGTTGTAATTGACCAGAGGTGATTTGAGGTGGTGGTGGAAAAATTAGAAATCAAGAATTGGCAAAAATGGCTAAGTGTAGAATGTTGCATATGGTATAAAGTTGTGACTTTGGATGAGCATGGCTCATGATCAAGGATGATTTTGGCATGGTGATCTTTACCAAAGTTGTTCACCTTGATGTTGACTTTGAAATGGTGCAAAGAGTTAACCAGATTTGGTTTGAGAAAATTGAATGGCAAAGGCTCAAAGTAGTGACCAGACTATAATTGTCACTTTTGACCAATATCATATGTGAGCTAGATTTGTGTTTGAATTTCATTTGAATTGTGATTGTTTGATTCCAAAAGTTGTAATAAGTGTTTAATAACATTATTCAACTAATGGTGAAGACCAAATAGGTCTAGAGTCAAAATTTATAAAAATGCCATAGAGCATATGTTAGGGTTTTTAGGGTTTTTCATTTATTGGAATTTCTTCCTCTTTGATTTATTTGGTTGGTGATCTTCATATGATCACCTTAGGGTTTTAGAGCATATCAAATACAAGTAATAACAATCATCATGGCATATCACTCAAATGCACAAGTCCTATGCATGGTACTATATGCACTTTGAAAAGTTTTTGTTGGTTTGAAATTTTGCTCTCTGGAATCTTTGTTTCTCTCTTTTATTGAAATTTGAGATGTTACATGGAGCCTCTTGCGAAGATCCCCAACAGAAGCAGCGTCTTGTTCAGCCTTCTTGCGATTTTTCTCGCTTTGCTCCAGCTTAAGGATAAACATAGATGACCTAATAAAAGATGATTGAAGATTTTTCCCTTCCGCCGAAGAAGATTCCTTGAAGGACAAGACGAGGAGACGAAGAATACAAGGAAGGTTTAGAACTAGGACCCTTTGTAACCTAGTCGTACCCGAACAGATCTCTTGAGTCCTGGCTCCCTATATAAGGACCAGGAGAGGGGCTGCCGAGGACACACGCAATCTTAGCAATCATAGCCACCATAAGTCTAGAGCTAGGTCCCTGCAGAACTTAGCCTCTCGACGAGATCATAGCCAAAATCTTCGGCACCCCATTGTAACCCGATATTTTCATAATCAAGATTAGACAGGAAGGACGTAAGGGTTTTACCTCATCGAGGGCCCCGAACCTGGGTAAATCGCTTTCCCCGCTTCTTTGATAACCGATGTCTCGTGTCAGCCTACAAGATTCCATCTACCCTAAGCCCCAAACGGAGGGCATTGCCGAGGAGTACCCTCGACAATTGGCGCTGTCTGTGGGAAACCTGTTGGCACAAGATCTATCATCGGCAGATCCAGCTATGTCGTCGGCAACCTCATCGACGCCGTCGGCATCACCAAGCTCAGGGAGTCCGATTCGATTCTGTTCCTACGAGTTCACCCCGCACAGCGGCTCGTCCCGTTCAACTTTTTCGGGTCTGCAAGGAAACTTGGGCATGACGTTCGGAAGCGTCCACTGTAACGTCAATGCGGAGGGAGTCCTTCGGTTGCTGGAGCCGTTCGTCCCCAGATCAGCATGGAAACCGTCCCCATCGGCCGCAGGATCGATCATGTCATCATCGATTGGTCTTTCAGCTGCCTTAACAGACTCGGCGAGTTCGTCTCCACCATCGACCCCTCGGTCGGTATCTTCAATGTCGGCTGGATCCGATGACCCCATGTCATCGGATATGACCTCGTACTACTGTTTGAACTGCGACACCAGGCACGGATTGGGATCAAGTGACACACCGTTCATCTGCAGTGCCAGATATTCGTCGGGAGAGGACAGTATCGACAGCACTGTCAGAACGACTACCTGGAGGACAGCGCGTCATCAAGTCTATGCTAGTAATAACGTAGGAAACACGGGGAACGAGGGAGAAGAAGGAGATCGCACCCCCGCTCCGGCAGACGAAGCAACTTTGAAAACAGCGCCAGTAACAACAACAACAACGATTACACCATCGCGGAGGAAGAATGGGTAGCAGCCCTGGCAGCTGTACTCAACAACACGCCACTTCCCGCCGGAACTTCGGTTGGAACCCTTAATGCCTATCGTTCTATCTTGGAGAAAAATTGGGAGCGACTGTCGAACGAACAGGCCACCCTCGAACGACGTCTGCTAGCGGCAGATCAATCTAGTGAACGACGGAGGGGATCACGAGGAAGCGCGTCCAGATGCATCCAAGGCGCAGGAAAGCATCGATCAAGGTTGTCCCGACTTTCGGAAGACGATGCCAGAGAAATAACATCAAACCTATCCAAGTCCTTCATGACCACGGACACTGCGGGTATGTTAAGGCCAAAGACCATTGAAGGAGCAACCGCCAACCTTGCGACATACCTCATTAACCAGCGACCAGAAGGTTCTATGGCTCAAGCCCATCGGGGTGCTCTGGAAAGCCTTGCGATCCTGGGAGACAGTCTGGTTCCACGAAAGGAAAAATCCACGCCTCAAGCCAGCGGCTCGAAGCACCGCTCAAGGGACGCCCGAGAAGAAATCACCCAGAGCAGAATCGACAAAGACAGGCGACGGCGAGCCGCAAGGGAAGAGTACGATAGTGACACCTCGGAGGAAAGCCAGGAGTACGATGGCGAGATGAGGGGAGCTGATGATGAGGGACAGTAAAGAAAATAAATTAAAATAAAACAGAAGTAAGGTCCAGTACTAGCTTCTACACACTTCTACTATATTCTAGGAAATAGAATCCTTTAGTCACATGTGTTGTTGTAGTTTCTAGCATGTTCTAGCTATATGTTGTAACTAGAATATTTGTATCTCTTTTCCTAGCTTATCTAGTGTTCTCTAGAACACTCTAGTTGTGAGTAGAGCTAAGGAGAGAAGGCTCATGCAGCCTATAAATAGAGGTCCAGCCTCTACATATGGAACCAGACTATGTACCATCTACCTATCAATAAAGAGAACTTTGTGTTCTTCTTTTAGATCTTGGATTAGGTCTTGTGTATTGAGAGTTTGACTAAACTCTTGACAGCCCCGCCCCTAGAGCGATATCTAGGTTACGCCCCTAGAGCGATATCTAGCGCAGCACGTTGAAGCGGTTCCTTCAACATTTGTGCTGTCCACATTGTAGCAACACTGTGGAGCTGTTCCTCCACAACCTTGTGATGCTTCAGCTGATTGTTTAAGATATAAGATCCGCGAGACAATGCCGCCCAAAAGGTTCAAACCTACTCCTACTGATGCCGCTAAGTATGACGAACAGAAGGAGCCGAGGTCTTGGATAGATGATTATCAGCAGACTGTGATCCTACACAAAGGAAATCAGATAGCGACGATGCAGTGCTTGCAACTTTACTTGAAGGATTCGGCACGAGCCTGGTTGAGAGGCCTGCCGAAGGGCTCCATTAAGTCATGGGACGATCTAGTAGATGCTTTTGTCAAAAACTTCCAAGCAACATACAAAAGGCCTGTTGGGATCGATGAATTATGGCATTGCCAGCAGAAGCCAAAGGATTCGATGCGTACGTACATTGGGAGGTTCACAAAACTCTTGAACGCTGCCGAAGACATTTCCGTCGACAGAGCAATCGATGCCTTTAGCGATGGTATCCGACGTGAAACCTACATAGAGGAGCTTGGGCGCAAGAAGCCGAAGACCATAACCAAGTTAATGGAAATCGCCAACAGTTGGGCTGATGGCGAAGACAACACGTACGAAGGCCTCGACCACGCAGTGACGATGAAGACGATGATCATCTGAGGCATGATTCGGGTAGCCGAAGAGATCGTCGCAAGAAAAGGAAAGACCGCAGTTACAATGACAGTAACTTGGTAGCCGCAGGATATTCTGATCGACGAGACGACCGGTATGATGACAGGCGAGATGATCGACAGGACGGCAATCGGGGTAACTCTGGGAACCGTGGCAACTACAAACCACGGCCTCCAAGGACCCCCGAGTTACCCTTCGCTGAGCAGATAAATGCCCCTTGCTACCTGCACGCGTACATCGATTCTAAAGATGACAAGAAGAAGTCAAGTCATTTTCTTAGAGATTGTCGATAGTTCATTGAGATGCAGAAGCTCATCCAGCAGCAGCAGCCAATTCCACCACCACCGCCACCTCAGCACCAAGTTCAGCAGGTCGAGCCTCGCAACTCTAACGAGTCTTTTCCGCCACCACGTGGACAAATGAGTATAAAAAAATCAACCTGGCAGAAAGTATCATGGCTAATATTCATGAATACATCGACTGGTCATCTCAGAGCATTCTGTTCACCAGAGCAGACCACCCGATGACAATTCCAAAGCCAGGACATGCTGCCTTAGTAGTCGAAGCGCAAATTAGAGGATTTAAAATGAGCAAGATCTTCATGGATGGTGGAAGCGGATTAAATCTGATATTCCTCGACACAATCAAAAACATGGGAATTACGATGAGGATGCTGGAAGAAACAGATACTTGTTTCCACGGGATTCTCCCCACTTTACCGGTGTACTCTCTTGGCAGAGTTTACTTGAACGTTGTCTTTGGGAAACCCGAAAACTTCAGGAAGGAAAAGATCGAGTTTGAAGTAGTAAACTGGGAATCACAGTACCACGCTATACTCGGGAGATCATCTTATGCCAAGTTCATGGCTGTGCCACATTATGCGTACCTCAAGCTCAAGATGCCTGGGAACAACGGAACAAACATCACAGTCTATGGAAGTTTTTCACGCTCAGATAGTTGTGATCACGAGTTTCAGAGGATTGCTGCCAAGTTCGTACTAAAGCAAGAACCTAACGACTTCCCTTCAAAATCGTTAGCACTCGACAATAAGGAAGATGAACGCGCCAAGAAACTGAGGAAGAAACCGGATGATCTTGCTCTGGAAGCTTCGATAGTAAAACCTTCGGCAGCTGACGGCAAGACCATTGTAGAAGAAAACAAAACTCCGGTACTCACCGCAAGAACTCCTGATGAAACCAATGACGCTTCCAAAGCCACCGGCACGTCGGATAAGCTCGAAGATAAGAAGAACCCTCCTCTTGTTTAAAAGGATGGGTAGCATTATATTCAGTTTTTTTCTCTCTTTTCAATAGGGCTCTTTTAGCCCCTTAGTTCTCACTTACTTTATTAATGACGACTCAAGTTTCGTTTCTCTGAAGTATTGCAGTAATTCGGGACACCCGAACAAAATTTTCAAGAACTCTGTTCGTATACTACAGCGAACATCGGTTTAATTGAAAATATGCCCAAGATTGCACTCTAAAAAGCCTCTGAATTTACGAGTGCTACGATGCAAAATTGATGGGAATCTTGCTTTTTATGCTTCGCTACAGACGCCTCAAAGAGTGCCGCAGATATCAAGGATCATGAAACACGTACGAAAACAACCCATGTTCGGTACTTTCAACTACAGAAGTACTAAAGAGCGATGGAGTCATCGGCAGATCTAGTTCCACCGATTCATTCGGGAGCTGCTATCAAGTCATGCATCGGTTGAAAGCAAAGTTGCACATACAACAGGTTTAGCAAAACCTGCAACACGAGTTGATCACTCAAATAATTTGCTGCCGACAAACATATGTATACATCATAATACAGATGTAAAACGAGTAATTAAGATTTACTCCTTAAATTTTGCCAACGGCATTTAAACATAGTTACCAAAAAGGAGGTACATATATACACCTGCCGATAAATTAGACTAATTCTAATCATTCGAACATTCAGATGCAGCAAGTATCGGGGCATTTTCTTTACAACAGGAGTATATTCCTCCGGAGCCTCCACTTCTTCGGTTGCTGTTGAGGATTCCTCAAGCCTTTCGACAACAATGGTGGCAGGAACCTCCACCTTTGGGTAGAGAGGTCCTAACTCACCATCGGCGTTGGCAATTGTCATTAAGTCCGCGGAAGGATGGCGTACAAGAACAAGGGCAAATGCAGCTTTCGCTTCTGCAATAAGCTGTGCTCGAATCAAGCTTCGAATCTTCCTGGTATTACTGAATTTTAACATTAAAGTCAACAGCGTCGGAGGAACCTCGTTCAAAGGGAACATTGTCTTCTAGATTATTCTTAATCCCTTATAGCACTTGTCGAAGAATCGGTGGACCTGTTGAACCCGATCTTGAAACTTCGCGATAGTGGAATCTTTTGATTGACTCCCCAGAAAACCTCATCTAAAGATGATAGATGAGTCAACGCATTTACGCGTTCATGGATATGCTTGTTTTCCTCAGCTGGGTTCAGAGCTACGACTACAAGGAGCAATGAAGAAAGATAAGAAGATACCTTTATAGGAGTTAAGGAACAGGAAGTTAAGGGCACTTACAGTTCAAACTTTCTGTGGCCTTATGCAATTCAGCAAGAGCATAGCGTTCTGCCTCGGCCGCCAGTTCGCTCTTCTTCCTGATAATAGCGGCCAACGCATAAGTACTGCGCATATCTTTTTCCATCTGGGCGATTCGATCCTTCATGCGTTGGAGTCGATCATTCTCAGAAGAGGCACCCGAAGAATCGTCGGTAAACGAGGGTACATGAAACACCTGCAAAAGTTATTAAGAACACGATGGATTATATGGATTCATCATTGGAATTTACTCCCATCGGGAGCGTGCAAATAAAAGTATTATAACAAAAGGGGACTGGCAACATTGCCAATACGAAATTCGTTACAAACACATGGTCTTATGACAAGAAATTGTTTCAAACAAGCAAAGATTACAATTCAAAAAGAATAAAGTCAAGGGGCTTGGGTCTGGTTTGACAAGCTTGGGCCAGTGGATAATTTCCCTGCCGAGACCAGCTCAAGAAGTTGACGAGCACACTTAAGCGCTGGGGTTTTAAAGTCACCCAAAATCAACAAGTCGCCCATCTTGCTCCTTCGGCAGTTCCTTGGACATTCGTTCAATATCGGCTTGGAAACCGTGACCCATCATAAGCTGGAAAGCTAGGAGGGCGCCATAGGTACGTGAAGTACGTTTGAATACCTCGATAACCCCCTTCGTGTCGACAGCAAAAGTATCTATCAGTTGCTCCAGAATTTTGTTTTGGTCGACCTTCGGAAAATCATCGAGTGCAACCTCGCCATAACTCCTTTGTTCTTCTGGAGGAGAGCTTGAATAAGCTTGTGGGATTCAAGAGTTGATGCCAAAGCATCGGCAGGCAAGTCATCAGGAAGTTTCTTCAAAGCGTCGGCAGAGATATCGGCAGATTCTGCAAAGAACGGGCAGGAAAAATTCATTAATAATAATAATTGAATTCAGAAAAGGGGAATTGAAAAACAAGTTGGTGGGAATTACTAAGCAAGGCCAAAACAGATTGATGAAGAAGATTATCTTCTTCATTCTTTCGGGCTTCGGCAGCAAGCTTCGAGTTTTCTTCGTCCTTCAGCTTGTTTTTCAGCCTCTCCAGTTCCTCTTTCAGAGAATCAGCGTTTTGGCGGGCTTCGGCAGCAATTTTGATTGCGCCTTCAAGCTTCGAAAAAGAAGACTCGATCTCCTTTTGCAGTCGAGCTTTATCAGCTTCAAGAGAAGTGAATTGGGAAGCAAAGGCCTCCAGGGAAGAAATAACCGCTCGAAAATCCTAGAAAAATGAGAAAAGGCGGCTATTAGCAAATACTAAGATAATAATATGAGGGTCCACTCGGGAGTTACCAGAGATGAACATACTATCAAAACAGGAAAAGCTTACAGGTTTTTTAGGAGGCGAAGCTGTGATCACAACAGCCGAAGGAATCTCCTTCCATTTAGAAAGGGAAGAAGCCGTACAAACTTGAGCTGCTGGGGCCGTAGTCGGAGCCGAAGCCTCAGAGGCTGCCGGAGCTGGCTTGCTAGAGCTTGTCTTGGCCCTCTTTGACGGAGGTTCTATGAAGCCTTCCTCACTGCGAGTATGCGAATTAGATGAAATGGGAGCTGAATACGTATAAACTCCATCAAAGCCAGAGTTAAAGTAAAGCAGTAAGGACTTACAAGTCAAGAAGATCATCTTCGTCGGCAAAGCCGCCGGACGATCTCTTTGCGGGCAGCGCGTCGGCCTTCTCCGCGGCTGCATCAACAAAGGCAGCACGGTCAGCATCATCATCATATTCGACTCCGATGTATCGCTGGTGTCGTCAGCAAGCGATTTAGGATCTATGGAAAGAGCTTCAGGATTCATCGGGTCATTTTCTTCATCTTCTGGACCCATATAGGACTCTACAGGACCGAAAGGGTTTCTTTCTTCAGGAACATTATCCAACAATTCTTGAGAACATTCGGGAGCTATTTGGATCTGTCAAAAGAATCAACTAAGAATCATGAAAACTGTGAAGTTGGAAGTAACAGGTCAATGAAAACACGAAGAGAAAATTACCTCGGTCGGTGGATGACCGACTGATACGTCTCCGACGTATCGATAATTTCTTATGTTCTATGCCATATTATTGATGATACCTACATGTTTTATGCACACTTTATGTCATATTCGTGCATTTTCTGGAACTAACCTATTAACAAGATGCCGAAGTGCCGGTTCCTGTTTTACTGCTGTTTTTGGTTTCGAAATCCTAGTAACGAAATATTCTCGGAATTGGACGAAACGAAGACCCAGGGGCCTATTTTTCCACGGAGCTTCCGGAAGACCGAAGAACATACGAAGTGGGGCCACGAGGTGGCCAGACCACATGGCGGCGCGGCCAAGGGGGCCCGCGCCGCCTCGTGGTGTGGGCCCCTCGTTAGCCCCCGACTCTGCCCTTCCGCCTACTTAAAGCCTCCGTCGCGAAACCCCGAGGCGAAAAACCACGATACGGAAAACCTTGCCGAGACGCCGCCGCCGCCGATCCCATCTCGGGGGATTCCGGAGATCTCCTCCGGCACCCTGCCGGAGAGGGGATTCATCTCCCGGAGGACTCTACACCGCCATGGTCGCCTCCGGAGTGATGAGTGAGTAGTTCACCCCTGGACTATGGGTCCATAGCAGTAGCTAGATGGTTGTCTTCTCCTCATTGTGCTTCATTGTTGGATCTTGTGAGCTGCCTAACATGATCAAGATCATCTATCTGTAATACTCTATGTTGTGTTTGTCGGGATCCGATGGATAGAGAATACCATGTCATGTTAATTATCAAGTTATTACATATGTGTTGTTTATGATCTTGCATGCTCTCCGTTACTAGTAGAGGCTCTGGCCAAGTTTTTACTTTTAACTCCAAGAGGGAGTATTTATGCTCGATAGTGGGTTCATGCCCGCATTGACACCGGGACGAGTGACGAAAGTTCTAAGGTTGTGTTGTGCTGTTGCCACTAGGGATAAAACATTGGCGCTATGTCCGAGGATGTAGTTGTTGATTACATTACGCACCATACTTAATGCAATTGTCTCGTTGTTAGCAACTTAATACTGGAGGGGTTCGGATGATAACTCTGAAGGTGGACTTTTTAGGGATAGATGCGGTTGGATTGCGGTCTATGTACTTTGTCGTAATGCCCAATTAAATCTCACTATACTTATCATGTCATGTATGTGCATTGTTATGCCCTCTCTATTTGTCAATTGCCCGACTGTAATTTGTTCACCCAACATGCTTTTATCTTATGGGAGAGACACCTCTAGTGAACTGTGGACCCCGGTCCATTCTTTAATACTTGAAATACAAATCTGCTACAATACTTGTTTTTACTATTTTCTCTGCAAACAATCATCTTCCACACAATACGGTTAATCCTTTGTTACAGCAAGCCGGTGAGATTGACAACCTCACTGTTTCGTTGGGGCAAAGTACTTTGGTTGTGTTGTGCAGGTTCCACGTTGGCGCCGGAATCTCTGGTGTTGCGCCGCACTACATCCCGCCGCCATCAACCTTCAACGTGCTTCTTGGCTCCTCCCGGTTCGATAAACCTTGGTTTCTTTCTGAGGGAAAACTTGCTGTTGTGCGCATCATACCTTCCTCTTGGGGTTGCCCAACGAACGTGTGAAATACACGCCATCAAGCATATTTTCTGGCGCCGTTGCCGGGGAGTGAAGAAAAGCTACACCACAAAGATTTCTAACTCCCACGTCAACTACACGCCAGCATATTTTCTGGCGCCGTTGCCGGGGAGATCAAGACACGCTGCAAGGGGAGTCTCCACTTCTCAATCTCTTTACTTTGTTTTTGTCTTGCTTTATTTTGTTCGCTGCATTATATCAAAACACAAAAAAATTAGTTGCTAGCTTTACTTTATTTACTGTCTTGTTTGCTATATCAAAAACACAAAAAATTAGTTTACTTGTATTTACTTTATCTGGTTTGTTTTATTTACTACTGCTAAAATGAGTAATCCTGAAGTTGAAGTTCGTTCATTTAAGCAACAAGGAGGAGAATGTTTAAAAGATGCTTGGTATAGAATTAGTGATGCCCATAATAGGTGCACTAAGAAACACTCCACCACTATCCTACTCAGGAATTTTTATGTTGGTATCTCTAGCTGGAATAGATATGTTCTTGATTGTCTCGCGGGAGGTAATTTCCTAGGCGCTCCCGCTTTAGAAGCTAGCTGCATTATTGAGAGTTTATTTGGAACACCACCTGTTAATGAAACTAAAATTGAAACCTCCCTTGAGGATGTTATGAAAAAATTGGAAACCATAGAGAAAAATTTTCCGAGTGTTGAAACTAAGTTGGAGATATTACTTGATAAAACTGATGAACTTGATAAATCCTTAGGAGGAATTGATGAAAGAATTAGTGTGCTAGGAACTTGTGTTGACCATGATAATCAAATTAATAGGATTGGCGAACTTGAAAAAGCTATGGGAACCTTGGGTTCAACCTTTTCGTCTTTACAGTTTAGAGAGAAAGCTTATGTGGGAAAGGAGCAAAAGTTTATGTATGTCTCTAAAGTGCCTAAACCAAAGAAATATTATTATAGGCCTAAAATTGACAAAGCCCCTAGTACCACTACAAATGGGGGAGCTTATGATATCAATGCTTCATCTCGCGATAACACTTGAGATACACTTTACGCGCCTAGCCGAAAGGCGTTAAAGAAAAGCGCTTATGGGAGACAACCCATGTTTTTACTACAGTATTTTTGTTTTATATTTGTGTCTTGGAAGTTGTTTACTACTGTAGCAACCTCTCCTTATCTTAGTTTTATGTTTTGTTGTGCCAAGTAAAGTCTTTGATAGAAAAGTAAGTACTAGATTTGGATTACTGCGCAGTTCCAGATTTCTTTGTCTGTCACGAATCTGGGTCTATCTCCCTGTAGGTAGCTCAGAAAATTAAGCAAATTTACGAGCATGATCCTCAGATATGTACGCAACTTTCATTCAATTTGAGCATTTTCGTTTGAGCAAGTCTGGTGGCCTAATAAAATCCATCTTTACGGACTGTTCTGTTTTGACAGATTCTGTCTTTTATTTCGCATTGCCTCTTTTGCTATGTTGGATGAATTTCTTTGATCCACTAATGTCCAGTAGCTTTATGCAATGTCCAGAAGTGTTAAGAATGATTGTGTCACCTCTGAACATGTGAATTTTTATTATGCACTAACCCTCTAATGAGTTGTTTCGAGTTTGGTGTGGAGGAAGTTTTCAAGGATCAAGAGAGGAGTATGATGCAATATGATCAAGGAGAGTGAAAGCTCTAAGCTTGGGGATGCCCCGGTGGTTCACCCCTGCATATTCTAAGAAGACTCAAGCGTCTAAGCTTGGGGATGCCCAAGGCATCCCCTTCTTCATCGACAACATTATCAGGTTCCTCCCCGAAACTATATTTTTATTCCGTCACATCTTATGTACTTTGCTTGGAGCGTCGGTTTGTTTTTGTTTTTTGTTTTGTTTGAATAAAATGGATCCTAGCATTCACTTTATGGGAGAGAGACACGCTCCGTTGTTGCATATGGACAAATATGTCCTTAGGCTCTACTCATAGTATTCATGGCGAAGTTTCATCTTCGTTAAATTGTTATATGGTTGGAATTGGAAAATGCTACATGTAGTAACTCTAAAATGTTTTGGATAATTTGATACTTGGCAATTGTTGTGCTCATGTTTAAGCTCTTGCATCATATACTTTGCACCCATTAATGAAGAAATACTTAGAGCTTGTTAATTTGGTTTGCATATTTGGTTTCTCTAGAGTCTAGATAACATCTAGTATTGAGTTTTGAACAACAAGGAAGACGGTATGGAGTCTTATAATGTTTACCATATGTCTTTTATGTGAGTTTTGCTGTACCGTTCATCCTTGTGTTTGTTTCAAATAACCTTGCTAGCCTAAACCTTGTATCGAGAGGGAATACTTCTCATGCATCCAAAATACTTGAGCCAACCACTATGCCATTTGTGTCCACCATACCTACCTACTACATGGTATTTATCCGCCATTCCAAAGTAAATTGCTTGAGTGCTACCTTTAAAATTCCATCATTCACCTTTGCAATATATAGCTCATGGGACAAATAGCTTAAAAACTATTGTGGTATTGAATATGTACTTATGCACTTTATCTCTTATTAAGTTGCTTGTTGTGCGATAACCATGTTTCGGGGACGCCATCAACTATTCTTTGTTGGATATCATGTGAGTTGCTATGCATGTCCGTCTTGTCTGAAGCAAGAGAGATCTACCACCTTCATGGTTGGAGCATGCATATTGTTAGAGAAGAACTTTGGGCCGCTAACTAAAGCCATGACTCATGGTGGAAGTTTCAGTTTGGACATATATCCTCAATCTCATATGAGAATAATAATTGTTGCCACATGCTTATGCATTAAAGAGGAGTCCATTATCCGTTGTCCATGTTGTCCCGGTATGGATGTCTAAGTTGAGAATAATCAAAAGCGAGAAATCCAAAATGCGAGCTTTCTCCTTAGACCTTTGTACAGAGCGGCATGGAGGTACCCCATTGTGACACTTGGTCAAAACATGTGCATTGCAAAGATCCGGTAGTCCAAGTTAATTAGGACAAGGTGCGGGCACTATTAGTATACTATGCATGAGACTTGCAACTTGTAAGATATAATGTACATAACTCATATGCTTTATTACTACCGTTGACAAAATTGTTTCATGTTTTCAAAATAAAATCTCTAGCACAAATATAGCAATCGATGCTTTCCTCTTTGAAGGACCATTCTCTTTACTTTTATGTTGAGTCGGTTCACCTATCTCTCTCCACCTCAAGAAGCAAACACTTGTGTGAACTGTGCATTGATTCCTACATACTTGCATATTGTACTTGTTATATTACTCTATGTTGACAATTATCCATGAGATATGCATGTTACAAGTTGAAAGCAACCGCTGAAACTTAATCTTCCTTTGTGTTTCTTCAATACCTTTACTTTGATTTATTGCTTTATGAGTTAACTCTTATGCAAGACTTATTAATACTTGTCTTGAAGTACTATTCATGAAAAGTCTTTGCTTTATGATTCACTTGTTTACTCATGTCATTACCATTGTTTTGATCGCTGCATCCACTACATATGTTTACAAATAGTATGATCAAGGTTATGATGGCATATCACTTCGAAATTATCTTTGTTATCGTTTTACCTCGCTCGGGACGAGCGGAACTAAGCTTGGGGATGCTTGATACGTCTCCGACGTATCGATAATTTCTTATGTTCTATGCCATATTATTGATGATACCTACATGTTTTATGCACACTTTATGTCATATTCGTGCATTTTCTCGGAACTAACCTATTAACAAGATGCCGAAGTGCCGGTTCCTGTTTTCTCGCTGTTTTTGGTTTCGGAAATCCTAGTAACGAAATATTCTCGGAATTGGACGAAACGAAGACCCGAGGGCCTATTTTTCCACGGAGCTTCCAGAAGACCGAAGAACATATACGAAGTGGGGCCACGAGGTGGCCGGACCACATGGCGGCGCGGCCAAGGGGGGGCCCGCGCCGCCCTGTGGTGTGGGCCCCTCGTTAGCCCCCGACTCTGCCCTTCCGCCTACTTAAAGCCTCCGTCGCGAAACCCCTGAGGCGAAAAACCACGATACGGAAAACCTTACTGAGATGCCGCCGCCGCCGATCCCATCTCGGGGGATTCTGGAGATCTCCTCCGGCACCCTGCCGGAGAGGGGATTCATCTCCCGGAGGACTCTACACCGCCATGGTCGCCTCCGGAGTGATGAGTGAGTAGTTCACCCCTGGACTATGGGTCCATAGCAGTAACTAGATGGTTGTCTTCTCCTCATTGTGCTTCATTGTTGGATCTTGTGAGCTGCCTAACATGATCAAGATCATCTATCCGTAATACTCTATGCTTGTGTTTGTCGGGATCCGATGGATAGAGAATACCATGTCATGTTAATTATCAAGTTATTACATATGTGTTGTTTATGATCTTGCATGCTCTCCGTTACTAGTAGAGGCTCTGGCCAAGTTTTTACTTTTAACTCCAAGAGGGAGTATTTATGCTCGATAGTGGGTTCATGCCCGCATTGACACCGGGACGAGTGACGAAAGTTCTAAGGTTGTGTTGTGCTGTTGCCACTAGGGATAAAACATTGGCGCTATGTCCGAGGATGTAGTTGTTGATTACATTACGCACCATACTTAATGCAATTGTCTCGTTGTTAGCAACTTAATACCGGAGGGGTTCGGATGATAACCTCGAAGGTGGACTTTTTAGGCATAGATGCAGTTGGATGGCGGTCTATGTACTTTGTCGTAATGCCCAATTAAATCTCACTATACTTATCATGTCATGTATGTGCATTGTTATGCCCTCTCTATTTGTCAATTGCCCGACTGTAATTTGTTCACCCAACATGCTTTTATCTTATGGGACGAGACACCTCTAGTGAACTGTGGACCCCGGTCCATTCTTTAATACTGAAATACAAATCTGCTACAATACTTGTTTTTACTATTTTCTCTCGCAAACAATCATCTTCCACACAATACGGTTAATCCTTTGTTACAGCAAGCCGGTGAGATTGACAACCTCAACTGTTTCGTTGGGGAAAAGTACTTTGGTTGTGTTGTGCAGGTTCCACGTTGGCGCCGGAATCTCTGGTGTTGCGCCGCACTACATCCCGCCGCCATCAACCTTCAACGTGCTTCTTGGCTCCTCCTGGTTCGATAAACCTTGGTTTCTTTCTGAGGGAAAACTTGCTGCTGTGCGCATCATACCTTCCTCTTGGGGTTGCCCAACGAACGTGTGAAATACACGCCATCACCGACATCAAAAGGCGCCTAAAGGGATACGAGTGGAATCGAGTCCTCTTGACTAAAATGAGTGAGGCGCCTAACTTCGTCGAGCAGCTCCTTCTCGGATAACTCAGCAATGTCCACTCTAGTCCCGTCCTTAGGACCTGAATACAACCACATCGGGTGTGCTCTAAACATGATTGGCTGCACTCGACGTTTCAAGAAAACGGCGGCTACCTCGGTACCTATCATGGTCTGGCCATCGGATTCCTTGATTCGAAGAAATCTCTCGAATAATTTATCGGCTGCTAGTTTTTCCTCGGGTGAGAGGATGTTTTTCGAGGAACTTCTAGGCACGGCTTCCAAGACATCGGCAAATTGAGGAAGTTGAGTGTCGGCTGTTGATGAATGTCTGATGTATAACCATTTCAGCCTCCATCCTTGAACAAATTCTTTCATTGGGAAATTGAAGTAATTAACTTCCTTGCGAACGACAAATCCAACTCCGCCGGTGACAAAGGACCCGTTGATGCAATTGTATCTGTTCACAAAGAAGATCTTCTTCCATAAACCAAAATGGGGCTTGATGCCCAGGAAAGCTTCGCAAAGGGTGATAAAGATAGCGAGATGGAAGATTGAATTGGGGGTCAATTGCCACAATTGGATCTCGTAAACTCGAAGGAGACGCCGGAGAAACTCGTGAGCAAGAAGGGAGAGACCACGATAGAGAAACGACAAGAACATGACAGTAAAACCAGCAGGGGGATTGGGGCGTTGCTGGCGTGTAGCTGACACGTCCGTTGGGAACCCCAAGAGGAAGGTGTGATGCGCACATCAGTAAGTTTTCCCTCAGTAAGAAACCAAGGTTATCGAACCAGTAGGAGTCAAGGAGCATGTGAAGGTTGTTGGTGGCGGAGTGTAGTGCGGCGCAACACCAGGGATTCCGGCGCCAACGTGGAACCTGCACAACACAATCAAATTACTTTACCCCAACGTAACAGTGAGGTTGTCAATCTCACCGGCTTGCTGTAAACAAAGGATTAGATGTATAGTGTGGAAGATGATGTTTGTTTGCGAAGAACAGTAAAGAACAAGTTTTGCAGTAGATTGTATTTCAGATGTAAAGAATGGACCGGGGTCCACAGTTCACTAGTGGTGTCTCTCCCATACGATAAATAGCATGTTGGGTGAACAAATTACAGTTGGGCAATTGACAAATAGAGAGGGCATAACAATGCACATACATATATCATGATGAGTACTATGAGATTTAATCAGGGCATTACGACAAAGTACATAGACCGCTATCCAGCATGCATCTATGCCTAAACATTCCACCTTCAGGTTATCATCCGAACCCCTTCCAGTATTAAGTTGCAAACAACAGACAATTGCATTAAGTATGGTGCGTAATGTAATCAACACAAATATCCCTGGACAAAGCATCGATGTTTTATCCCTAGTGGCAACAGCACTCCACAACCTTCGAACTTTCTGTCACTCTCCCAGATTCAATGGAGGCATGAACCCACTATCGAGCATAAATACTCCCTCTTGGAGTCACAAGAATCAACTTGGCCAGAGCCTCTACTAGCAACGGAGAGCATGCAACAACATAAACAACATATATGATAGATTGATAATCAACTTGACATAGTATTCAATATTCATCGGATCCCAACAAACACAACATGTAGCATTACAAATAGATGATCTTGATCATGATAGGCAGCTCACAAGATCTAACATGATAGCACAATGAGGAGAAGACAACCATCTAGCTACTTGCTATGGACCCATAGTCCAGGGGTGGACTACTCACGGATCGATCCGGAGGCAATCATGGCGATGAAGAGCCCTCCGGGAGATGATTCCCCTCTCGGAAGGGTGCCGGAGGCGATCTCCTGAATCCCCGAGATGGGATTGGCGGCGGCGTCTCCGGAAGGTTTTCCGTATCGTGGCTCTCGATGTGGGGGTTTCGCGACGAAGGCTTTAAGTAGGCGGAAGGGCGGAGTCGGAGGAGTCACGGGGGCCCCACACGCTAGGGCCGCGCGGGCCCCCCTAGGCCGTGCCGCCCTAGTGTGGCGGCGCCCCGTGGCCCCACTTCGTATCTCCCTCGGTCTTCTGGAAGCTTCGTGGAAAAATAGGCCCCTGAGCGTTGATTTCGTCCAATTCCGAGAATATTTCCTTACTAGGATTTCTGAAACCAAAAACAGCAGAAAACAGCAACTGGCTCTTTGGCATCTCGTCAATAGGTTAGTGCCGGAAAATGCATACCATATAATGTGTATAAAACATGTGAGTATCATCATAAAAGTAGCATGGAACATAAGAAATTATAGATACGTTTGAGACGTATCAAGCATCCCCAAGCTTAGTTCCTACTCGCCCTCGAGTAGGTAAACGATAACAAGGATAATTTCGAAGTGACATGCTATCATAATCTTGATCAATACTATTGTAAAGCATATGAGATGAATGCAGCGATTCGAAGCAATGATGAAGATAATGAGTAAACAAATGAATCATATAGCAAAGACATTTCATGAATAATACTTTCAAGACAAGCATCAATAAGACTTGCATAAGAGTTACTCATAAGCAATAAATTCTTAGTAGAAAGCTTTGAAGCAACACAAAGGAAGATATAAGTTTCAGCAATTGCTTTCAACTTCAACATATATATCTCATGGATAATTGTCAACACAAAGTAATATAACAAGTGCAATAGGTAAACATGTAAGAATCAATGCACACAGTTGATACAAGTGTTTGCTTCTAAGATAGAAAGAATAGGTAAACTGAATCAACAGTAAGTAAAAGAATGGCCCTTCGCAGAGGGAAGCATGGATTACTATTTTTGTGCTAGAGCTTTTCATTTTGAAAACAAGAAACAATTTTGTCAACGGTAGTAATAAATCATATGTGTTATGTATAAGATATCTTATAAGTTGCAAGCCTCATGCATAGTAAACCAATAGTGCTCGCACCTTGTCCTAATTAGCTTGGAGTAACATGGATTATCATTGCATAGCATATGTTTCAACCAAGTGTCACAAAGGGGTACCTCTATGCCGCCTGTACAAAGGTCTAAGGAGAAAGCTCGCATTGGATTTCTCGCTTTTGATTATTCTCAACTTAGACATCCATACCGGGACAACATAGACAACAGATAATGGACTCCTCTTTAATGGATAAGCATTCAACAACAATTAAAATTCTCATAAGAGATTGAGGATTGATTGTCCAAACTGAAACTTCCACCATGAATCATGGCTTTAGTTAGCGGCCCAATGTTCTTCTCTAACAATATGCATACTCAAACCATTTGATCATGAAAATCGCCCTTACTTCGGACAAGACGAACATGCATAGCAACTCACATGATATTCAACAAAGGTAAAAGTTGATGGCGTCCCCGAAACATGGTTACCGCTCAACAAGCAACTTATTAAGAAATAAGACACATAAGTACATATTCTTCACCACAATAGTTTTTAAGGCTATTTTCCCATGAGCTATATATTGCAAAGACAAAGAATAGAACTTTAAAGGTAGCACTCAAGTAATGTACTTTGGAATGGCAGATAAATACCATGTAGTAGGTAGGTATGGTGGACACAAATGGCATAGTTTTTGGCTCAAGGATTTGGATGCACGAGAAGAATTCCTCTCAATACAAGGCTAGGATAGCAAGGTTGTTTGAAGCAAACTCAAGTATAAAAGGTGCAGCAAAGCTCACATATGAACATATTGTAAGTATTATAAGACTTTACATTGTCTCCTTGTTGTTCAAACACCTTAACCAGAAAATATCTAGACTCTAGAGAAACTAACCATGCAAACCAAATTTTAACAAGCTCTATCTAGTTCTTCATTAATGGGTGCAAAGTACACAATGCAAGAGCTTAAACATGATATATATGAGGACAACAATTGCCAAGTATCACATTATTCAAGACATTATACCATTTACCACATGCAGCATTTTCTGTTTCCAACCATATAACAATGAATGAAGTAGTTCAACCTTCGCAATGAACATTAAAGATAAAGTAAGAACACATGTGTTCATACGAAACAGCGGAGCGTGTCTCTCTCCCAAACAAGGAATGCTAGGATCCAATTTTATTCAAACAAAAACAAAAACAAAAGCAAACAGACGCTCCAAGTAAAGCACATAAGATGTGACGGAATAAAAATATAGTTTCACTAGAGGTGACCTGATAAGTTGTCGATGAAGAAGGGATGCCTTGGGCATCCCCAAGCTTAGATGCTTGAGTCTTCTTAAAATATGCAGGGATGAACCACGGGGGCATCCCCAAGCTTAGACCTTTCACTCTTCTTGATCATATTGTATCATCCTCCTCTCTTGACCCTTGAAAACTTCCTCCACACCAAACTCAAAACAATCTCATTAGAGGGTTAGTGCATAATTGAAAATTCATATATTCAGAGGTGACATAATCATTCTTTACACTTCTGGACATTGCACAAAGCTACTGAAAGTTAATGGAACAAAGAAATCCATCAAACATAGCAAAACAGGCAATGCGAAATAAAAGGCAGAATCTGTCAAAACAGAACAGTCCGTAAAGACGAATTTTTTTGAGGCACCAGACTTGCTCAGATGAAAATGCCCAAATTGAATGAAAGTTGCGTACATATCTGAGGATCACGCACGTAAATTGTCAGATTTTTTTAAATTTTCTACAGACAGGGCGGATCAATTTTGTGACAGCAAGAAATCTGTTCTGCACAGTAATCCAAATCTAGTATTGACTTTACTATCAAAGACTTTACTTGGCACAACAATGCAATAAAATAAAGATAAGGAGAGGTTGCTACAGTAGTAACAACTTCCAAGACTCAAATATAAAACAAAAGTGCAGAAATAAAATAATGGGTTGTCTCCCATAAGCGCTTTTCTTTAACGCCTTTCAGCCTAGGCGCGGAAAGTGTGAATCAAGTATTATCAAGAGATGAAGCATCAACAGAAGGGTTTGGAGTTTTCTCAACTATGCATCGTATCTTATCTATGTAAGTTTCAGAGGCTCCTTTTTCATTACTCTTAGGCTTGCTATTCTCATCAAACAAATTTTCAGGAACAAGCCAACCATAGTTATTTTCTAGAGCTTCATGCATTCCTAGGAGCTTACAAGGTATCGTTGTCTTAATCTCCCCTTCACAATTAACTTTATTAGTGTACTTTAATCTATCTTTTTCCATTTTTTCAAGGGTACTAGCAAAGTTGGTATAAGAGCCAAGCATCTTATATTTAATGAAGACTTTTCTAGCCTCTCTTGCTACACCACCAAATTCTTTAAGAAGGGTTTCTAAGACAAAATCTTTCTTTTCTCCTTCTTCCATATCACCGAGTGTAAGAAACATATGTTGAATTATAGGATATGGATTAACAAATTTAGTTTCCAACATGTGTACTAATGAAGCAACAACAATTTCATAAGGAGGAGCAAGTTCTACCAAGTGTTTATCTTCAAAATCTTCAGCTGTACTAACATGAGTGAAAAAATCTTCTATATTATCTCTTCCAATGATAGACCCACGTCCTACCGGTATGTCTTTTAGAGTGTACTTAGGAGGAAACATGATGAAATAAACAAAAGGTAAATAAATTAAATGCAAGTAACTAATTTTTTTGTGTGTTTTTGATATGGAGAACAAGACAGTAAATAAAGTAAAACTAGCAACTAATTTTTTTTGTGTTTTTGATATAGAGAGCAAACAAAGCAGTAAATAAAATAAAGTAAAGCAAGACAAAAACAAAGTAAAGAGATTGGATGTGGGAGACTCCCCTTGCAGCGTGTCTTGATCTCCCCGGCAACGGCGCCAGAAATTTACTTGCTGGCGTGTAGCTGACACGTCCGTTGGGAACCCCAAGAGGAAGGTGTGATGCGCACAGCAGTAAGTTTTCCCTCAGTAAGAAACCAAGGTTATCGAACCAGTAGGAGTCAAGGAGCACGTGAAGGTTGTTGGTGGCGGAGTGTAGTGCGGCACAACACCAGGGATTCCGGCGCCAACGTGGAACCTGCACAACACAATCAAAGTACTTTGCCCCAACGTAACAGTGAGGTTGTCAATCTCACCGGCTTGCTGTAAACAAAGGATTAGATGTATAGTGTGGATGGTGATGATTGTTTGCAAAGAACAGTAAAGAACAATTGCGGTAGATTGTATTTCGGATGTAAAGAATTGGACCGGGGTCCACAGTTCACTAGTGGTGTCTCTCCCATAAGATAAATAGATGTTGGGTGAACAAATTACATTTGGGCAATTGACAAATAAAGAAGGCATAACAATGCACATACATATATCATGATGAGTACTATGAGATTTAATCAGGGCATTACGACAAAGTACATAGACCGCTATCCAGCATGCATCTATGCCTAAAAATTCCACCTTCATGTTATCATCCGAACCCCTTCCAGTATTAAGTTGCAAACAACAGACAATTGCATTAAGTATGGTGCGTAATGTAATCAACACAAATATCCTTAGACAAAGCATCGATGTTTTATCCCTAGTAGCAACAAGACATCCACAACCTTAGAACTTTCTGTCACTCTCCCAGCATTCAATGGAGGCATGAACCCACTATCGAGCATAAATACTCCCTCTTGGAGTCACAAGTATCAACTTGGCCAGAGCCTCTACTAGCAACGGAGAGCATGCAAGAACATAAACAACATATATGATAGATTGATAATCAACTTGACATAGTATTCAATATTCATCGGATCCCAACAAACACAACATGTAGCATTACAAATAGATGATCTTGATCATGATAGGCAGCTCACAAGATCTAACATGATAGCACAATGAGGAGAAGACAACCATCTAGCTATCGCTATGGACCCAGAGTCCAGGGGTGGACTACTCACACATCGATCCGGAGGCGATCATGGCGATGAAGAGACCTCCGGGAGATGATTCCCCTCTCCGGCAGGGTGCCGGAGGCGATCTCCTGAATCCCCCGAGATGGGATTGGCGGCGGCGGCGTCTCTGGAAGGTTTTCCGTATCGTGGCTCTCGGTACAGGGGGTTTCGCGACGAAGGCTTTAAGTAGGCGGAAGGGCGGAGTCGGAGGAGTCACGGGGGCCCCACACGCTAGGGCCGCGTGGGCCCCCCTAGGCCGCGCCGCCCTAGTGTGGCGGCGCCCCGTGGCCCCACTTCGTATCTCCCTCGGTCTTCTGGAAGCTTCGTGGAAAAATAGGCCCCTGGGCGTTGATTTCGTCCAATTCCGAGAATATTTCCTTACTAGGATTTCTGAAACCAAAAACAGCAGAAAACAGCGAATCGGCTCTTTGGCATCTCGTCAATAGGTTAGTGCCGGAAAATGCATAAATATGACATATAATGTGTATAAAACATGTGAGTATCATCATAAAAGTAGCATGGAACATAAGAAATTATAGATACGTTTGAGACGTATCAGGCGTGAAGCCGCACCTGGAAGGATGACGTTCCCCTCGTCAGACGAGATTATCCCAAGGCTTCGAGCCCTCTTCTCATTGCGCTTGGTGGTCGTAGACATAGGCCAATCGCCTAGCGCAGGTCCAGCTGTGGAGCTTTCCTGCGCGGGCGGCGCATGAGCCGGCGGAGGAACATCCGATGCAGCCTTTTTGGGTGTGCTTGATGAAACCTTGGTGGCGGCGCCGCTAGGTGCGGTGCCAGCGGCGAGAGTGAGGTTCTTCTTTTTCACCATCGCGAGATCTGGAGAAGGTCTAGAAAACGGCGGCGACGGCGCAGCGGTTGTGAGCAAGGGGGGTGAATGAGGAAGAAAGGATGCGAGGAGAAAGCGTGGAAAGGGGAGAATCTGCCCTCTGAATATTATATAAAGGGAATTTGAGATTGGGCAGCCACGTGTCGTTGATTTCAATTTCATAAAGGACCTCTTTTCATCATTAAGCGCGGAAATCGTGGAGATACCTTGGTAACTGTACGAAAGTACTGGTCATTTCCCAAAACTGGACCGCGCATAAGTGGGGTGGACCTGTCAGGACACGTCCCGTCAATCAAACCACAACAGTAGTGACGTCATCAATGATGTCATGAAAGGTGTCAAGTCCGTTTGAAGCATCCGAAGAAAAATGAAAACCGTCGGGTGGATCGACTTGAGTCTACGCACGGTTGCAAACATCTGTACCTAGACTCGGGGGCTACTCCCATCGGGAGCGCTGCACGCGCACCCGATATAATTCAGACTCGAAGACTTTCTAAGTCTGCACTCGGTTGCAAGCACACGTGACCAGACTCGGGGGATACTCCCATCGGGAGTGCTGATTGCACACCCGATGAAACTTTTTTGCACTCCAGGATCATGCCCGGGGACTTGATTCTGTGTAGGGTAGCGTTGTTTTGCCATCGACAGTTAACCAGCAAAAGCTGGGCACGTTACTCGCTATCATTTACGTACTGAATCTTATTTGAAAAGTTGAAGCCCCGGTATAAATGTATCGGATGACCTATGAAGACTTGCAGAAAGCTTTGACAGAAGAAAGTATTCGAGTAGCGCAACTTGAGTCTACGCACGGTTGCAAGCATCCGTACCTAGACTCGGGGGCTACTCCCATCGGGAGCACTGGACGCGCACCCGATAGAAGAAGATGATACTACTACAAGGAGGACAAGGCTTATCGACTAAGGCCAATGTTCGACAGAAGACATGCTTCAGTCCCTGCCCGAAGTATCTTTGGCCAAGCACGGGGGGGCTACTGATGTGGGCATTACCCTTCGGGTAACTAATATTGCACTACCTCTTGTGGCCCAGCCAGAGGCCCATGATGGCACTCGATGGCAAGGTGGACTACTACGTCGGTGCCGAAGAAGATTCCTTGAAGAACAAGATGAGGAGACGAAGAATACAAGGAAGGTTTAGAACTAGGACCCTTTGTAACCTAGTCGTACCCGGACAGATCTCTTGAGACCTGGCTCCCTATATAAGGACCAGGAGAGGGGCTGCCGAGGACACACGCAATCTTAGAAATCATAGCCACCATAAGTCTAGAGCTAGGTCCCTGCAGAACTTAGCCTCTCGACGAGATCATTGCCGAAATCTTTGGCACCCCATTGAAACCCCATATTTTCATAATCAAGATCAGACATGCAGGACGTAAGGGTTTTACATCATCGAGGGCCCCGAACCTGGGTAAATCGCTTTCCCCGCTTGTTTGATAACCAATGTCTCGTGTCAGCCTACAGGATTCCATCTACCCTAAGCCCCAAACGGAGGGCATTGCCGAGGAGTACCCTCGACAGCGTATCTTTCGAGCTAATAATGGCGTCTTCGTAAGGACAGAAGCCACCTTCTTCCTTGGGAGAGGTTTTCTCGACATCTTGTTCGCCAACATACATCCAGAGGGGGTTTTTGCGAGCCTGCAGAGGCTGCACCCTGATCCTAAGGAAGTGCGCAGTGATTTGAACACCCGACAGTTCTTTACTGCGGGTGTTTTGAAGCTCATGGATGTGTTTCATCAGTGCGTTTGTCGCCGTTTTCTCTTCTTCGGTAGCTTCGGCATCCCATGAATGGCGCCGAAGGATTTTCGCGCCACCGTCAAAAGGCGCGACATTGTATTCCTGCGAGTCGACGTGCTCCTCGCGGATGTACATCCATCTCCTGCGCCACCCTTGGACGGAGTCGGGGAATTTGACGTCGAAGTAGTCGACGTCGGGATGGATGCAAATAACAACACCACCTACATTGTAGGCGATGTTGTGGGAGCTGTTACGGCGAAGATAGAAGATGCGTTTCCACAGGGCCCAACTAGGATGGGTCCCGAGAAAGCATTCACACAAGATGATAAAGATGGAGATGTGGAGGATAGAGTTGGGAGTCAGCTGGTGTAGCTGAATCCCGTAAACAAAAAGTAATCCACGAAGGAACTCGTGGATAGGAGTGGAAAGGCCGCGGATGAGGTGGTCAATGAATGTTACCCGGTATCTGATGTGTGGCGTAGGGAAGCTTTCGTCCCCAGGAAAGATCAGCCCCTCTTCCTTCTTCATCAGCCCAAGCTTCTTGAGCATGCTCACGTCCTGGTTTGAGATCTTGGATCTCTCCCATCCAGAGATCTCACAATCTTTTGTTGACATGCTGGTTCCTGGAGCGGTGTGCCTGAGGAGCTTGGTGCGCGGTGGCATTCAAACAGGTGGTGGAGGAAAGTGGAGATGAGAAGAAGCACAACGAGCTTGGGGGACGGCAATGAAGCTTTTGTAGAGAGGGGGAAAAGTTGAGTGACGCAGTGAAGGTAAAGATTGAGGAAGAAGGAGATTATTTATACCAAGAAAGTGATCTGTCGCACCGTTGGATAAAAAGGAAATGAATCAGATGCCTTACACGTGTTATCGAGGGTATAATCATATATTTACTGTGAAGTTACTGGACAGGCGCCGCAGCGCGCATGACGGGAAAAGCGGAGGACGTGTGTCCCCCACTTGCATAACATGTCCAACAACGTAGAGTTTTGGGCCCATATGTCAGCGAAGTGATAGGACTCGCGCCTTCCCAATACAGAGTTCGTGGCTGTCGTCAATATTGACGTAATCATTGGACAATCTCGGATAAGTATTTCAAAATAGCGGCAGAGGAATTGTTGATGATTCAAATAAGAGAAACTTCAAGAGCCTTTGATCAAATACTTATATTTGTTCAAACGCTCGGGGGCTATTCTTACCTGAAGTTTTTTCTTCTGATACGAGGATGGCATAAAAGACAAAAATAAATGGTGGTTCAGAGAGGTTACAAAATTGAGCCTACAACCAAGAATAAAATACTTGACTGTAGCCTCGGAGGCTACTCCCATTGGGAGCGCTGGTCGCGCACCCGATAAAGATGGAAATAGTAGGATAGTTGGCAATATAGCGACAAGATGATAAAAAGGTGAGCCTACAACCAAGTACAAGCACTTGGCTGTAGTCTCGAGGGCTACTCCCATCGGGAACGCTGGTCGCGTACCCGATGAAACTGAAGGAGTCAAAGTAAGTATATTTCGAGTTATGATATAACTCTTCATGTACTCCCATCGGGAGGTCAAGATAAAAAAAGTCATCATATGACTCGAATAAATGTGCTATTCCAACAGCCGAAAAAGGCACTCAACAATATATTCTCAGAGCGCCTCAGTCGCGATTAAATCTCTGAATGCCGTAATACTTTACGAAGGTAAGACCCTGCTGGCGTGTAGTTGACACACGTCCGTTGGGAACCCCAAGAGGAAGGTGTGATGCGCACAGCAGTAAGTTTTCCCTCAGTGAGAAACCAAGGTTATCGAACCAGTAGGAGTCAAGGAACACGTGAAGGTTGTTGGTGGCGGAGTGTAGTGCGGCGCAACACCAGGGATTCCGGCGCCAACGTGGAACCTGCACAACACAATCAAAGTACTTTGCCCCAACGTAACGGTGAGGTTGTCAATCTCACCGGCTTGCTGTAAACAAAGGATTAGATGTATAGTGTGGAAGATGATGTTTGTTTGCGAAGAACGAGTAAAGAACAAGTTTTGCGATAGATTGTATTTCAGATGTAAAGAATGGACCGGGGTCCACAGTTCACTAGTGGTGTCTCTCCCATAAGATAAATAGCATGTTGGGTGAACAAATTACAGTTGGGCAATTGACAAATAGAGAGGGCATAACAATGCACATACATATCACGATGACTACTATGAGATTTAATCAGGGCAATACGACAAAGTACATACACCGCTATCTAGCATGCATCGATGCCTAAAAAGTCCACCTTCAGGTTATCATCCGAACCCCTTCCAGTATTAAGTTGCAAACAACAGACAATTGCATTAAGTATGGTGCGTAATGTAATCAACACAAATATCCTTAGACAAAGCATTGATGTTTTATCCCTAGTGGCAACAGCACATCCACAACCTTAGAACTTTCACGTCACTCGTCCCGGATTCAATGGAGGCATGAACCCACTATCGAGCATAAATACTCCCTCTTGGAGTCACAAGTATCAACTTGGCCAGAGCCTCTACTAGCAACGGAGAGCATGCAAGAACATAAACAACATATATGATAGATTGATAATCAACTTGACATAGTATTCCATATTCATCGGATCCTAACAAACACAACATGTAGCATTACAAATAGATGATCTTGATCATGATAGGCAGCTCACAAGATCTAACATGATAGCACAATAAGGAGAAGACAACCATCTAGCTACTGCTATGGACCCATAGTCCAGGGGTGAACTACTCACACATCAATCCGGAGGCGATCATGGTGATGAAGAGTCCTCCTGGAGATGATTCCCTTCTCCGGCAGGGTGCCGGAGGCGATCTCCTGAATCCCCCGAGATGGGATTGGCGGCGGCGGCGTCTCAGTATGTTTTCTCGTATCGTGGCTCTCGGTACTGGGGTTTCGCGACGAAGGCTTTAAGTAGGCGAAAGGGTACGGTTGGAGGCGGTCCGAGGGGCCCACACCATAGGGCGGCGCGGGTCCCCCTCTGGCCGCGCCGGCCTATGGTCTGGCCACCTCGTGGCCCCACTTCGTAATCCCTTCGGTCTTCTGGAAGCTTCGTGGAAAAATAAGACCCTGGGCGTTGATTTCATCCAATTCCGAGAATATTTCCTTTGTAGGATTTCTGAAACCAAAAACAGCAGAAAACAGCAACTGGCTCTTCGGCATCTCGTCAATAGGTTAGTGCCGTAAAATCCATAATAATGACATAAAGTGTGTATAAAACATGTGAGTATCATCATAAAAGTAGCATGGAACATAAGAAATTATAGATACGTTTGAGACGTATCAAGCATCCCCAAGCTTAGTTCCTACTCGCCCTCGAGTAGGTAAACGATAACAAGGATAATTTCTGAAGTGGCATGCTATCATAATCTTGATCAATACTATTGTAAAGCATATGAGATGAATGCAGCGATTCGAAGCAATGGTAAAGACAATGAATAAACAACTGAATCATATAGCAAAGACTTTTCATGAATAGTACTTTCAAGACAAGCATCAATAAGACTTGCATAAAAGTTAACTCATAAAGCAATAAATTCTTAGTAGAAAGCTTTGAATCGACACAAAGGAAGATATAAGTTTCAGCGGTTGCTTTCAACTTCAACATGTTTATCTCATGGATAATTGTCAACACAAAGCAATTTAACAAGTGCAGTAGGTAGATATGTAAGAATCAATGCACACAGTTTACACAAGTGTTTGCTTCTAAGATAGAAAGAAGTAGGTAAACTGACTCAACAATAAAGTAAAAGATAGGCCCTTCGCAGAGGGCAGCATGGATTACTATTTTTGTGCTAGAGCTTTTCATTTTGAAAACATAGAAACAATTTTGTCAACAGTAGTAATAAATCATATGTGTTATGTATAAGACATCTTATAAGTTGCAAGCCTCATGCATAGATTACCAATAGTGCTCTCACCTTGTCCTAATTAGCTTGGATTAACACGGATTATCATTGCGTAACATATGTTTCAACCAAGTGTCACAAAGGGGTACCTCTATGCCGCCTGTACAAAGGTCTAAGGAGAAAGTTCGCATTGGATTTCCCGCTTTTTGATTATTCTCAACTTAGACATCCATACCGGGAAAACATAGACAACAGATAATGGACTCCTCTTTAATGCATAAGCATTCAACAATAGATAATATTCTCATAAGAGATTGAGGATTAATGTCCAAACTGAAACTTCCACCATGATTCATGGCTTTAGTTAGCGGCCCAATGTTCTTCTCTAACAATATGCATACTCAAACCATTTGATCATGAAAATCGCCCTTACTTCAGACAAGACGAACATGCATAGCAACTCACATGATATTCAACAAGGGTGTAAAAGTTGATGGCGTCCCCAGAAGCATGGTTACCGCTCAACAAGCAACTTATAAGAAATAAGATACATAGCTACATATTCTTCACCACAATAGTTTTTAAGGCTATTTTCCCATGAGCTATATATTGTAAAGGCAAAGAATAGAATTTTAAAGGTAGCACTCAAGTAATGTACTTTGGAATGGCAGAGAAATACCATGTAGTAGGTAGGTATGGTGGACACAAATGGCATAGTTTTTGGCTCAAGGATTTGAATGCACGAGAAGAATTCCTCTCAATACAAGGCTTAGGCTAGCAAGGTTGTTTGAAGCAAACTCAAGTATAAAACGGTACAACAAAGCTTACATAAGAACATATTGCAAGCATTATAAGACTCTACGCTGTCTCCTTGTTGTTCAAACACCTTAACCAGAAAATATCTAGACTCTAGAGAAACCAATCATGCAAACCAAATTTTAACAAGCTCTATGTAGTTCTTCATTAATAGGTGCAAAGTACATGATGCAAGAGCTTAAACATGATCTATATGAGCACAACAATTGCCAAGTATCAAATTATTCAAGACATTATACCAATTACCACATGAAGCATTTTCTGTTTCCAACCATATAACAATGAACGAAGCAGTTTCAACCTTTGCCATGAACATTAAAAGTAAAGCTAAGAACATACGTGTTCATATGCAACAGCGGAGCGTGTCTCTCTCCCATACAAGGAATGCTAGGATCCGATTTTATTCAAACAAAAACAAAAACAAAAGCAAACAGACGCTCCAAGTAAAGCACATAAGATGTGAAGGAATAAAAATATAGTTTCACTAGAGGTGACCTGATAAGTTGTCGATGAAGAAGGGATGCCTTGGGCATCCCCAAGCTTAGATGCTTGAGTCTTCTTAAAATATGCAGGGATGAACCACGGGGCATCCCCAAGCTTAGACTTTTCACTCTTCTTGATCATATTGTATCATCCTCCTCTCTTGACCCTTGAAAACTTCCTCCACACCAAACTCAAAACAAACTCATTAGAGGGTTAGCGCATAATCGAAAATTCACATATTCAGAGGTGACATAATCATTCTTAACACTTATGGACATTGCGCAAAGCTACTGAAAGTTAATGGAACAAAGAAATCCATCAAACATAGCAAAACAGGCAATGCGAAATAAAAGGCAGAATCTGTCAAAACAGAACAGTCCGTAAAGACGAATTTTTCTGGGGCACTTAACTTGCTCAGATGAAAATGCTCAAATTAAATGAAAGTTGCGTACATATTTGAGGATCACGCACGTAAATTGGCAGATTTTTCTAAATTACCTACAGAAGGGGCTGCACAATTTCGTGACAGTAAGAAATCTGTTTCTGCGCAGTAATCCAAATCTAGTATCAACATTACTATCAAAGACTTTACTTGGCACAACAATGCAATAAAATAAAGATAACGAGAGGTTGCTACAGTAGTAAAAACTTCCAAGACTCAAATATAAAACAAAAGTGTTGTAGTAAAATAATGGGTTGTCTCCCATAAGCGATTTTCTTTAACGCCATTCAGCTAGGCGCAGAAAGTGTGAATCAAATATTATCAAGAGACGAAGCATCAACAGAGGGGTTTGGGGTTTTCTCAACTATGCATTGTATCTTGTCTATGTAAGTTTCAGAGGCCCCTTTTTCATTACTCTTAGGCTTGCTATTCTCATCAAACAAATTTTCAGGAACAATCCAATCATAATTCTTTTCTAGTGCCTCGCACATTCCTAAGAGCTTGCAAGGTATTGATGTCTTAACCTCCCCTTCACAATTAACTTTGTTAGTGTACTTTAATCTATCTTTTTCCATCTTTTCAAGGGTACTAGCAAAATTGGTATAAAGGCCAAGCATCTTATATTTAATAAAGACTTTTCTAGCTTCTCTTGCTACCTCACCAAATTCTTTAAGAAGGGTTTCTAAGACAAAATCTTTCTTTTCTCCTTGCTCCATATCACAGAGTGTAAGAAACATATGTTGCATTACGGGGTTAAGATTAACAAATCTAGCTTCCAACATGTGTACTAAAGAAGCAGCAGCAATTTCATAAGTAGGAGCAAGTTCTACCAAGTGTCTATCTTCAAAATCTTCAGCTGTACTAACATGAGTGAAAAAATCTTCTATATTATCTCTCCCAATGATAGATCCTCGTCCTACCGGTATGTCTTTCAGAGTATATTTAGGAGGAAACATGATGAAATAAACAAAATGTAAATAAAGTAAATGCAAGTAACTAATTTTTTGTGTTTTTAATATAGAGATCAAGACAGTAAATAAAGTAAATCTAGCAACTAATTTTTTTGTGTTTTTGATATAAAGAGCAAACAAAGCAGTAAATAAAATAAAGTAAAGCAAGACAAAAACAAAGTAAAGAGATTGGATGTGGGAGACTCCCTTGCAAGCGTGTCTTGATCTCCCCGGCAACGGCGCCAGAAAAAGTCTTGCTGGCGTGTAGTTGACACACGTCCGTTGGGAACCCCAAGAGGAAGGTGTGATGCGCACAGCAGTAAGTTTTCCCTCAGTGAGAAACCAAGGTTAACGAACCAGTAGGAGTCAAGGAACACGTGAAGGTTGTTGGTGGCGGAGTGTAGTGCGGCGCAACACCAGGGATTCCGGCGCCAACGTGGAACCTGCACAACACAATCAAAGTACTTTACCCCAACGTAACAGTGAGGTTGTCAATCTCACCGGCTTGCTGTAAACAAAGGATTAGATGTATAGTGTGGAAGATGATGTTTGTTTGCGAAGAACAGTAAAGAACAAGTTTTGCAGTAGATTGTATTTCAGATGTAAAGAATGGACCGGGGTCCACAGTTCACTAGTGGTGTCTCTCCCATACGATAAATAGCATGTTGGGTGAACAAATTACAGTTGGGCAATTGACAAATAGAGAGGGCATAACAATGCACATACATATCACGATGACTACTATGAGATTTAATCAGGGCATTACGACAAAGTACATAGACCTCTATCCAGACATGCATCTATGCCTAAAAAGTCCACCTTCAGGTTATCATCCGAACCCCTTCCAAGTATTAAGTCGCAAACAACGTGAAAATTGCATTAAGTATGGTGCGTAATGTAATCAACACAAATATCCTTAGACAAAGCATTGATGTTTTATCCCTAGTGGCAACAACGACATCCACAACCTTAGAACTTTCTCGTCACTCGTCCCGGATTCAATGGAGGCATGAACCCACTATCGAGCATAAATACTCCCTCTTGGAGTCGAAGTATCAACTTGGCCGAGCCTCTACTAGCAACGGAGAGCATGCAAGAAAATAAACAACATATATGATAGATTGATAATCAACTTGACATAGTATTCCATATTCATCGGATCCCAACAAACACAACATGTAGCATTACAAATAGATGATCTTGATCATGATAGGAAGCTCACAAGATCTAACATGATAGCACAATGAGGAGAAGACAACCATCTAGCTACTGCTATGGACCCATAGTCCAGGGGTGAACTACTCACACATCAATCCGGAGGCGATCATGGTGATGAAGAGTCCTACGGGAGATGATTCCCCTCTCCGGCAGGGTGATGGAGGCGATCTCCTGAATCCCCCGAGATGGGATTGGCGGCGGCGGCGTCTCAGTATGTTTTCTCGTATCGTGGCTCTCGGTACTGGGGTTTCGCGACGAAAGCTTTAAGTAGGCGGAAGGGTAGGGTTGGAGGCGGCGCGAGGGGCCCACACCATAGGGCAGCGCGGGCCCCCCTCTGGCCGTGCCGGCCTATGGTCTGGCCACCTCGTGGCCCCACTTCGTAATCCCTTCGGTCTTCTAGAAGCTTTGTGGAAAAATAATACCCGGGGCGTTGATTTCGTCCAATTCCGAGAATATTTCCTTTGTAGGATTTCTGAAATCAAAAACAGCAGAAAACAAAGAATCGGCTCTTCGGCATCTCGTCAATAGGTTAGTGCCGGAAAATGCATAATAATGACATAAAGTGTGTATAAAACATGTGAGTATCATCATAAAAGTAGCATGGAACATAAGAAATTATAGATACGTCTGAGACGTATCAGACCCCGGGATCCGTCCTGCGTGGCGTGGTATCGCACACGAATGCGCTCTGCTACTTTTTTCCGTATCAACAGATGCGAAGAAAAATCCTAACGGACGCGTTAGGTACCCGATAAAATATGACTTGAGTTTGGCATATGTTAAGACCTTAAGTGGCACATGTCGAATTATGCCAGTATACCGAGATCATGTCCAGGGACTTGATCTTGAAGTAGTTTGTTGCGGGATTGCCACGAGAGCAGTTGACTGGTACCTGATCCGTCAGATGAACCAGCCCCATCTACCATTATCCCTATATGATACATGATTATTTTGTGAAGATTATTTAGTGACTCGAAGAAATCATGTGTTAATTGTAAAGATGGAGATTTTGCTTGATTCTTCAATTCAAGTAAAATCTCGGGGGCTACTGACATAGTCATCCCCAATGGGCCTACCGTAGAAGGTACCCGGGGTTTACTAAAGGCCCATGACTCGAAGAATATGAAGCCCGAAAGCCCAATTAAGTGTCGGTTTGTAAAGATAGAGTTGTATTAGGACTAAGGAGTTGTAACTATTACGGGACGAACTCAAAGAGTATCCCGATGTTTGTAACTTGTACATCACGAAACCCTTGGCTCCGCCTCCTATATAAGGGGGAGTCGAGAGAGAAAGAGATGATCGATTCATTGTCAACATAACCCTAGTTTTCTAGCAGTCGAGTACTTTTCCGGCTGAAACCCTCGAGATCTACTTGCCCTGTACTTTCCACAAAACCCTAGTCTACAACTTGTAGGCATTGACAAGTCGATACCTTGTCAGCTGGTCCTCTGTGGTCCAGGGGGCGCTGGTGTCAGAAACCGAATTCTTGACCCGGGCCTTGGCAAAGGTGGCCTCGGCATGTGCCTGAGAATCCGGGAAGAATTCTACGGAAAGATCAAAATAAGCTGGTGTAAGAACAAACCGGTAAGAAAAGAAAGCTTGTAAGCAAAAGGCAAGAACACCTACTCAGGGCTTTGTCATTAACGTCCTTGACCATCTGGCCAATTGAGGCCTGGACCGCCAAGAGCTCGTCGTTCCGCTCCTGCTCCTGCTTCCGCAGCTTCCTCTCCTCCTCAAGCTCTTGGCGCAGCTGCTCCTAGGCATCAGCAAATTGCTTCTTGGCCTCCTCGACCTTGGCCTCACCGGCAGCAACGGCCTCCTTCAGCGCCCCAGCGTGCTGCAGCCCGGCCTGGACCAGTTGCTCTTTGAGGTTGGCGGTTTCATTCCACTGAGCCTGCAGGTCGCGCTGGTGCTAGAGGGACAACTCTTCCTTTTCAGCTGAAATTCGGAATGGATGGAGTTAGTAGAAAAAGATAACAAGGGAAAAAACAAACCGACAGATGCGACTTACCTTTAAGCGCAGCGACTTGGCTGATCAGGTCGTCGAGGGAAGCTTCCGACAGAGCAGCTGCGCAAAAGAAACCTGTTAGCAAAGTTCGTCAAGGAAAAAAACCGGTACAAAAGAAGCCGGTAAGATCAAACAAACCTTGGCACTGGCTGTGGCTGAGCTTGAGGGCAGTGAAGGCCTCGGTAAGGTCGCGATGCTCCCATAGCAGCTCCTCAAAGAGTTGCTTGTGTGAGTCTAACACGCCCTGCAAAGTTAAAAGAAAACGTGAGAGATGCTGGTTTTTTGGCAAGTTTCGCGCTAAGTACTGCGTGCTTAACCCGAAACTCGGGGACTATGTATGCCGGGTTTTTTGGCAAGTTTCGCGCTAAGTACTGCGTGCTTAACCCTAAACTCGGGGACTATGTATGCCGGTTTTTTGGCAAGTTTCGCGCTAAGTACTGCGTGCTTAACCCGAAACTCGGGGACTATGTATGCCGGTTTTTTGGCAAGTTCCGCGCTAAGTACTGCGTGCTTAACCCGAAACTTGGGGACTATTTATGCCGGTTTTTTTGGCAAGTTTCGCGATAAGTACTGTGTGCTTAACCCGAAACTTGGGGACTATGTATGCCGGTTTTTTGGCAAGTTTCGCTCTAAGTACTGCGTGTTTAACCCAAAACTCGGGGACTATGTATGCCGGTTTTTTGGCAAGTTTCGCGCTAAGTACTACGTGCTTAACCCAAAACTCGGGGACTATGAGGACATATGTATGAGATCTAAGTTGAAAACAATCCGGTATGAGAATAAAATCCGAATCCCGAAGAAACAACTTACCAGCACATTGTTGTTAGCATCGTGCCAAGCGTTGTCGAACTCCTTCACAGCGTGCTTGAGCCGGCTAAGTGCTGCACGGTGTTCCGGGGGCCGCGGGAGTCAATGACCACCTTCTTGTCCTTGCCAGCGCCAAGGGTGGCCTCGGTGATGTCAGAGATGTTCCACTTATCGACATACCATTGGAGCGCGCCCAAATTGGCGTCGCCGCGATTCAGCTCAACGATCCCGCCTAGCTGTGCTGAGACCTTCTCGCCGGCGGCAATTGCTGCGCGCCCGACATGAAGAGTAAGGGCCTGGGCCTGGGAGTCGGTGGCCTAAGCCGACGCAGCTTCGACAGCGCCAGAGAGCTGCTCCTCTGTGATGTTCGCGTTCCTCCGGGAAGAAGATTTCTTGCCGGAGGGAGCAGGAGGAGGCTTGCTGGAGGATGTCGGCGGTGCTGCGGTAGCGCCCTTGGCCGGTGAAGAGGGCTTGGTTGGTGCAGAAGAAGTCTTGGAGGGGGAAGCAGTTGGTACCTTGCTGATTTTCTCAAGGACGGGCGGAACCGAAGGTTCCGACCGCTCGGTTTGTTCGGAACCGGCGCCCGTGTTGCTGGTGCCGGTGTCTTCAATTTCTGGAGGGGAAGAAGAAGCCTCCTCCACGTGGTAATGTTTCCTTTTAGGGGCCGCACTCCCCGAACTTGTTGTACCTCCCCGAGGGGAGGAAGGAGCTTTGTCGGCACCAGAGTGTGCCGGACTTTTGTGAGGAAGGTCCTGGGTCTTGCCGGTACCCTTGGAAGCTTCCGGCCTCATCCCGAGCGCACTCCTAGTGAGTTAAAGAGCAGGCCTGAAAGATAAAAGATATAAGTTGGCCGCGAGAAATATCAAGAATGAAACTTAAACCGGAAAGGTGTGCTAATGAAGTTTACCCGGAGGAGACCGGAATGGTGTTTCTCTTCTTCCTTGAAGGCCCGGAGCTTAAGATCTTCTGGCGCTTGGTAGCCGGAACATCGTTAGCACACCTAAGCAAATCTTATGGGCGCGACGCTGCAAGGGAAGAACCCGGCGCGAGACAAAAGCGCGCATGATATCATCAACGCAGATGTTGGTTGTGTCGTTGAGCGTCTCCATGAACCGGATAATCCGGTTGGTTTCATCATGGCGCTCCTTGGGGTTGAATTGCTAGTTGGTTCTGGCGGGTGCACCGGGGAGATACGCCGGAAGGTTGATGAAGTCGGAAGGGTCGGCATTCCGGACATAGAAAAAAGTCTTTTGCCACGCCCGGCAGGACTCTAAACCGGTGAACTTGTAATAGGGGCTCCCCTGGCGGGGCGTAAGTATGCACGCCCCGCACTGCACTACAGGTTTGGGGGTCGGGAGTTTCGTATCCTGGATCGAATTGACCTGGAGATTGTAGAAGCGAGCGAACGTTTCGATGGTAGGGAGGAGGCCGACAAAACCTTCCATGAGAGAAACAAAAGAAGAAAGGTAGAAAACGGCATTGCCGGGGAGATGGTGGGGCTGAAGCTCATAGAAGTCGAGAAAGCGCCGGAAGAAGTCCGACGCTTGAAGACCAAAACCGCGGTCAAAATGGGCGTGAAAACAACTACTTCGCCTGGATTGGGAACATGCTCACGCTCATTTCCCGGAATCCGGTAGAATACCTCTTCCGGTATCCTCCGGGACCGGTATAACCAGTCAATCTCTGCCTAGCTCACATCGGAGCCCTTCCAGGCACCGTGGGTGTAAGCCGCAAGGTTTGAACCGACACCTTGATCCGGATCGCCAACTTCTTCCTCCAGCCCGCCAAGATCCTCTTCCAGCCCGTCGGCTTCTTGCTCTACGGCTTCTTCTTCGCCCAAAGAGATCTCGGGCTCCTCGCTAAATTGAGTGCTACCAGAGAGCTCCATGTCAGATTCTTCGGAAGCCATTTCTCTAAGATACCGGAGCTACCTAACAACTGGATTCTGAACTTCTACTCGATTCGCGAAGATCTAAACACAAGAGAAAAAGAGAGAAAAAGGGGGGTAACTAAATCTACCGCACCCATGAAGAACACGAAGAACACAGAGAAGGGAAAGGAAGTAGATCGAGGCACACTAACCTTAGATGGGCGGCGGAAGACCCCCGAGGCGTCACACCAAGAGTTCGCCGGAGAAAAGAGCGTCGGCGGCGAGCGGCAGCGCGGGACCTCGAGCGGCAGTGCACGCCAGAGAGAAGAAAGAATGGCGAACGCGAGAAACGGAGAAAGCCTGAGTGAGGCAGTGCGCTCCCCGCGGAAGTTTGCCGGAGAGACTGGCCTTGGCGACGAGCGGCGACGCAGAAGCTCAGGAGGCAGAGAGCTATGAGGATTGGAAGTGGCGAAGTGAGGAGTGCGATGGGGACGACGAGGAACCATCGCCCTTATATATGCAAAGAGCTTAATGGGCCGGAAACCGCTCGGCCCACGTACCTTCGCTTGATGGGCCGCCACATGGCATCGAGCTACACGCGCCTTTGGAAAGTTCCACACGGAGGGCCACACGGATCCAGTGCGGCGTATTAAATGTGCGCGGGAGACGAGGGATTTGAACCCCGCTGACACTGCGCATGTCAGTCACACTGCGCATGTCACTGACAAGCACGGTTTTTGAGATATTCTCGATCTCGTCGAGGAGAACTCAATGACAAAGGAACCGACAGAAAGAAGCCGGAAAAGCTCTGATAAGATCGGTAAAACACCGGCTAAGTTTAATTTGAAACCGGAATGATTAATCCGGTACGTTTGGGATAAGAACCTGGCGTGGTCCGTCGGATAAATAAGCCGGACCGCACCAGCATCGGGGACTAATGTCGGGGGGATGGCCCCTGGTAGGCCAAGACTATGGCAAATATGCCATGATAAACCATCTGTATACCGGATTAAAGATTAATCCGGATGCTCAAAGTTGAGTGAAAACTATGTTAAGTTAGTACAAACCGGTATACCAGGAGGGGTATGCCGGAGTACGAGAAACATAAGAGATCGATTGAGATAGAAAGGCAAAGATGCCGGAGCTCAAAGGTAAAGATACTGGAGATCCGGCATAGGCTCAACTATAGCATGTCGGCATTCCAGTCAAAGATTCCTTCAAGGACCAAAGGACAAGATGAGCGAAGCACTTCAGCTTTAATCGAAGCACTGATGCCAAAGGAGCTGCTGACGTTAAAGAAGCCGGAGGAGGTCATCAACTCCTGATTAAAGACAGAAGCATCGTCATTGGGGCCAAAGAAGCTTTATAAAGTAGCTTAGCTCATCAAAGATGTCATTAGAATTTCTTCCCTTGTAAGCCACCTCTCTCCTATATAAGGAGATGAGGGGCACCCCTGTGCAGGACAATCAACATTGGGGTAGAGGTTTTCACCTTATAGTCCGTACGTCCTCAACCTTTGGCCTTTGGCCAAGTTCATCAATACAATCTTGAGTTCAATCTCTCTCTTTCTTAACCTTTCCCTCACCCAAATCCTCAAGCGTACATCCGGCCCCAACTTAAGCCTACCCATGGCATATGTTGTTCCACCACGACGACAGTTGTACTTCTGCGACGATGAACAAACTTCATATTGCTTTATTCATGTGGAGACACTTGTTTGTTCATCGTTACTTCCCATTCCTCTGATTTCCTGAATTCATACCATACATATCGGTTAATTTGGTAAGAGTGTTTTCCAATGGTATAGATATCTTAATGTTTATTTCCACACATAACACATTGTGGACTGTTTTCTAAATCAAAATTACGTACCAGCAGTAGGGGAAGGCCGACCCATCGGGAACAAGGCGGCCAAGGCGGAGAGAAACGCCAGCCCAATGGCTGGACGCCTGCATGCTTCAATCGACAGGTGCATCACTGAGGCCGCCGCGAGAGAGGAAGAGAAGGCGCACGCCGCGGCAGCGAGAGAGGAGAAGGCCAATGATCGACTTATTCCCACAAGTATAGGGGATCGCTGAAATCTTCGATGGGAAGTATTACCCAAATTTATAATTCGACTCAAGGGGAACACAAAAATACCAAAAAGACTTTAGCAACTGAGACGTCACTCTAAACCACACATGTATATCAATAAATTCACAAATCAAGTGGTGATTTTTTTAACAGTTGATTCAAAGTAGTAAAGACAAGTAGTAAACATCAGCATCAAATTTCCAATTTTCACCGGAAGTAGTATTATGTAACTTTAAGTGGCTAAAAGCGTAGAAGCGACATAGTAGTGGGGTGTTGTATGAATGATATTGATCATATAATGTAATCCAACTAACATAGCATCTATCTCTATTTCAGTTGTGTGTAGCTATGTGATCCAAATATAGTTATGCATACTAACAAAGAGAATTTGCATAACATCTTTTATCCTGCTTACCCATTTAACCAGGGCCAACTTGGAACTACAAGAAGTTAAGATCTACCATTTTGAATAGCCCGGAACAAAGCATTAAGTTTAATGAACACACAATATCCTCGAACTATCACGTATTCCCTTTGTTTTCCCTATCTGTCAACTTATGGATTCGCAGGATCAACATAATAATAAGCAATACACCTTGCAAATAGATACCAACCTAATATATATGATAAAGCAATATAGGATCAATACTGCAATCATGTCATTCTGGACCTAGTAACAAGCATTAAACATAGCAAAGGTGGACCAACATTCATACATGAATATCCTCGAGGCGAACACCTCAAATCTCGATACATACAGATGATTACATGATCAATCGATCTCATCCAAACCTCATCCACATCTTAAGACTACATAGAACTACTCACTCATGGTGATGGAGAGTGAGCCCATGGTTGTTGGTGATGGGTAGGTTTTTAGGGTATATAAGGCACCACACGAAGGGAGGAGGTGAGGGGGTGCTCGAGGGCCGAAAGAGCCCTGGTGGCGTGTCCATAGAGGGAGGGCGTGCCACATGCTCTCTTTACTAGCATGTTGGTCCCCTCTAGTCCTTCTTTGTCCTGGTGAATACGTCTCAAAAAATTTATAGCGTGGCCTCAGACCTTGCCCTTTTTGAAATCCCGTAGCTCCTGTAATATCAAAAACACTAACAGAAGGTGTTTTCTGCCATACATTGTTAAAACAAAAATAAAGGGACTTTATAGGAAAGTTCCGGAATAAACTAAAAATGAATAAATAATGATGTATGATGGAAAATATCAATAAAACTAATCATATAGGTCACAATATTGATGACGTAAAATGCACGTACCAACTCCCTCAAGCTTAAACCTTTGCTCATCCTCGAGCAAATAAGCGAATAGATCTGATTACGTTGGAACTCCAAGTACAGAGTGTTGTGTCAGTAGAGTATTTTCCCCACAAGGGTGAATCGAGTGTTTATATCGAACTCTCGGGGAACGACGTAAAGAGATGTATCTCCCTCCCTTCTTCTAGCAATCCTGCAAAATAAAATAAAGCCTTGTATCCCTAATTCCACGGTGTGGTTGTCAAGCACAAGGTTTCGTGTAAGTAAAAATAAATAAAGTAGTAACTGGAGTAAAGTAAACTAAGCAACTGAAATAAATTAAATAAAAGCAGTAAAGGTTTGTTTGTTTTGGGGTTTTGAGTGCAAATAAGAAAGAAACATATTTTGTATTTGCGGATTAAAATAGTGCTGCAAATAAAAAGTAAGATAAAAGTGATGGAAATGTGTTTCTTATGATTAAAATTGGACATGGGTTCATGGGTTCACTTGACTATTCTCTCTTTTAAGTTGTAATGGACAATAGCAATTCATCAATGAGATATGAAGACAATAACCCTAACATTTATAAGATAAGCATTCATATGGGCATCACGACTTAACATAGAGATGATGCAACACATCTCTCTTACACTCCACAAGATAGGAATAACTTCAAGCAATCTTCTATTAAAAATTAACATAGCATAGTTATAAGAACTTTGACATGATATTTGAATATCAAATATGCTACCTTGAACAAACAAGATCATTATTCTTGTCACTAATGAACATAGCACATGCATTCACTTTATCCCTAGTGAGATAGCAAAAGAAAAGGCAAAGCCATAATAGATCATGAATTTATTGTCACTATTCAATCACTAAAACCATGTTATTCCATCTAACACACACATCACCCCACACACCACTAGTAGGAAAAAGCCTACTAGCGGCGTGTGGATTTGGGCTACCAGTCGTGGGTGCCAGCCCACGACTGGTACCTTGCCGGTGGTATCCATTACTAGTCGCGTGCGGTGGTGTTATTCCATCTAACACACACATCACCACACACACCACTAGTAGGAAAAAGCCTACTACCGGCGTGTGGCTTTGGGCTACCAGTCGTGGGTGCCAGCCCACGACTGGTACCTTGCCGGTGGTATCCGTTACTAGTCGCGTGCGGCGGTGCGGGGACGCACACGACTAATATATATTCTACTTACCAGCCGCGTGCGGACCCGGCGCGCGACCAATAAATTTAATGTCAACGTGTGGACCGCAAGCTGCCAGTATACTGGCAGTGCTCCACCACACTGCCAATACTTCTGGCCCCTATTTCGAATACATGCTGCCGTTTCTCCGTATTATACTCGACAGTGCATCGAGCCGTCACTTGTTCTCGTATTTACATGATAAGTGGGGGATTAGGTGGGATTAGGTTACCACGGACTTGTTCGCCCGTCTCTCTGAAACTGTGGCTACCTACTGATTTTGTTGTAGTGTCCATTCCTAGAAAAGGATAGTGTTTTGAGAAACTAAAATAGGTCGTATTGATGTCGCGGACGCCTTGGATGTGTCTGTTTACATCCTGACTCTTATGGACCACTCAGTTCTTCTCCTTGCCTCCATCTAATCCACAGGATGAAAGTGTTGGAGATATGCCCAAGAGGCAATAATAAAATGGTTATTATAATATATCTTTGTGTTTATGATAATGTTTACATACCATGCTATAATTGTATTAACCGAAACATTGATACATGTGTGTTATGTGAACAACAAGGAGTCCCTAGTAAGCCTCTTGTATAACTAGCTTGTTGATTAATAGATGAGCATGGTTTCGTGATCATGAACATTGGATGTTATTAATAACAAGGTTATGTCATTATATGAATGATGTAATGGACACACCCAATTAAGCGTAGCATAAGATCACGTCATTAAGTTATTTGCTATAAGCTTTCGATACATAGTTACCTAGTCCTTTCGACCATGAGATCATGAAATCACTTATACCGGAAAGGTACTTTGATTACATCAAACGCCACTACGTAAATGGGTGGTTATAAAGGTGCGATTAAGTATCCGGAAAGTATGAGTTGAGGCATATGGATCAACAGTGGGATTTGTCCATCCCGATGACGGATAGATATACTCTGGGCCCTCTCGGTGGAATGTCGTCTAATAGCTTGCAAGCATATGAATGGTTCATAAGAGACCACATACCACGGTACGAGTAAAGAGTACTTGTCAAGAGACGAGTTTGAACAAGGTATAGAGATACCGATGATAAAACCTCGGACAAGTAAAATATCGCGTCACAAAGGGAATCGGTATCGTATGTGAATGGTTCAGTCGATCACTAAAGTCATCGTTGAATATGTGGGAGCCATTATGGATCTCCAGATCCCGCTATTGGTTATTGGTCGGAGAGAAGTCTCAACCATGTCTACATAGTTCGCGAACCGTAGGGTGACACACTTAAGGTTTGATGTCGTTTAAGTAGATATGGAAATATGGAATGGAGTTCGAAGTTTTGTTCGGAGTCTCGGATGGGATCCAGGACATCACGAGGAGGTCCGGAATGGTCCGGAGAATAATATTCATATATAGGAAGTCATTTTCAAGGTTTGAAAATGATCTGGTATTTTTCTGGAAGGTTCTAGAAGGTTCTAGAAGAGTCCGGAAGAAATCAGCATGGAAGGTGGAGTCCCAGAGGGACTCCACCCACCTTGGCCGGCCAGCCTAAGTGAGGAGGAGTCCCAAGTGGACTCCTCCCCATGGTGGCCGGCCACCCCACCAAAGGAAAGGGGGGAGTCCCACTCCCCCTAGGTTTGGTCATATGGAAGGTTTTATGTTGGGGTCTTATTCGGAGACCTTTGACCTAATCTTTGGGGTTTTCCACCTATATAAAGAGAGGAGGGGAGGGGCTGGCCGGCCACTCTTTCCACCACCTTGGCCGCACCCCTTTGAGGGCCGGCGCCCAAGTCCCCTCTCCCAAACCCTAGCTACCTCTCCTCCACATACAACTCCCGCATACGCTTGGGCGAAGCCCTGCCGGAGTTCTCCACCACCACCGCCACCATGCCATCGTGCTGCCGGGATTCCAAGGAGGATCTACTACTTCTGCTGCCCGCTAGAACAGGGAGAAGGACGTCGTCTTCATCAACACCGAACGTGTGACCGAGTACGGAGGTGCTGCCCGATTGTGGCACCGTCAAGATCTTCTACGCGCTTTTGAAAGCGGTAAGTGATCGTCTACCGCAGAAACGAGGGCCTCCTCTTGTAGGCTTTGGAAATCTTCAAGGGTTAGTCTCGTTCATCCCCTCGTTGCTCCCATCTTCTAGATTGCATCTTGGCTTGGATTGCGTTCTCGCGGTAGGAAATTTTTTGTTTTCTATGCTACGAATCCCTACAGTGGTTTCAGAGCCGTGTCTATGCATAGATGGTTACACGAGTATAACACAATTGTTTTGTGGGCGTTGATGCTTTGTTGTCTTTAGTTCGAGTACTTTGCATCTTTGTGGCATGGTGGGATGAAGCGGCTCGGGCTAACTTTACATGACCTCGTTCATGAGACTTGCTCCACGTTCGACATGCAACTTGTATTGCATAAGTGGCTTTGCGGGTGTCTGTCTCTCCCACCATAGTGAAGATTCAATTTACTCTTTCTATTGACAACATTAGTATCACCGTTGTGGTTCATGTTCGTAGGTAGATTGGATCTTACTCGAAAACCCTAAACCACGTAAAATATGCAAACCAAATTAGAGACGTCTAACTTGTTTTTGCAGGGTTTGGTGATGTGATATGGCCATGATGTGATGATGAATATGTATGAGATGATCATTATTGTATTGTGGCAACCGGCAGGAGCCTTATGGTTGTCTTTAAATTTCATGTTGAGTAGTATTTCAAAGTAGTTGTAATAGTTGCTACATGAGGTGAACAACCATGAAGACGGCGCCATGGACCTTGACGCTACGCCGACGATGATGGAGATCATGCCCGTTGATGATGGAGATCATGTCCGTGCTTTGAAGATGAACATCGAAGGCGCAAAGACTAAAGGGCCATATCATATCACATATGAATTGCATGTGATGTTAATCCTTTATGCATCTTATTTTGCTTAGAACGCGACGGTAGCATTATAAGATGATCCCTCACATTAATATCAAGATAATAAAGTGTTCTCCCCTCGTATGCACCGTTGCACGGTTCGTCGTTTCGAAGCATCTCGTGATGATCGGATGTGATAGACTCAACGTTCACATACAACGGGTGTAAGCCATGTTGCACACGCGGAATACTTGGGTTTGCTTGACGAGCCTAGCATGTACAGACATGGCCTCGGGACAACGGAAACCGAAAGGTTGTACACGAGTCATATGGATGATATGATCAACATGCTGATGTTCACCATTGAAGCTACATCATCTCACGTGATGATCGGTTTTGGTGTAGTGGATATGGATCATGTACCACTTAACAACTATGAGGGATGTTGTATTAAGTGGGAGTTCATTAGTAATTAGATTAAAACATGAACTAATTATCATAAGCATAGTCTGAGTAGTATTTTGAATTAATTTTGTAGTATTGGCATCCGTTTTCTACCATGCGCTAGTCTTGTAATTGAGATAGAAATACTGTTAAGTCTGACAAGTAACTTTACGGATCTGGTACCGTATTGTTAAAGAATCAAGAAATGATTAAGTCCTATTGCAAACTTTTAGTAAACCTCACATTGTTGATTCAAAGAGCTATGGTTTCAATTAGTACCTAAAGTTATCTTGTCTCCGTGAAACTTGAAGTTCAAATCTGTTTGAAAAGTAAGGAGCTGAAAATTTAGTTTTCGAAATAATCAAGGTATGAGATATATGTGATATCTAAGACCTTATTGCAAGATGATAGAATATAATTTGGTGAGACTACATAAACTCATAAGTTTTATGGGAATGTATGAAGGTTGAAGACGCAAGGCGTCCCAATCCTCCAACTATTGGGGCACTAACGATATTCACATATCCATGAAGTGATCGACCTTAGTATGCACCGTTGCTAAAGACTCGTCGTTTCGAATACTAAGGTATAGATTCTACGTGTGCATACAACGGGTGCAAGCCAGATTTGCACATGCGAATACTGAGGTTAAACTTTACGAGCCTAGCATGTACAGACATGGTCTCGGAAAAGTCGTCATGATATGATGGATAAAATTATGAGTGAAATTGTTCATCATATTACAAAGTTACTAATAGTGAAATCTGAAACACTTGTCATATGATGATCAACTTCAAAGTAAGAACCTCAAGGTTATTGGTGTTTGACCAACAAACCTAGAAGTTATTGAAGGTGAAGTGTTTTTTGAGAATGAGGAAAGCTAAAAGAGAAACTACAAAAGATATTTTGGCAGAAAGAAAGAAAAGACTAGAAGGTCTAGCTCAGATGTATATAAATGATATACATGTTATGGATATATTCTTTGTTTTGGTCACATAATAAAATTCTTGGGTATTCGTACCAGATTGGTTAGTATGAGATGTCATACAATACAACGTAATACAAGAATATGATGGCCTAAGTGACTAATAAAGAATATAGTAATGTTGCGGTCAGAAACCCACCGGCGAGCAGCGACGGGCAACACAGTAGAGCCGGGAGGCTCCCAGGACTGCGGCTGGCCCTGGTCCCTCGAGCGACGGCCCGCAAAGACTCGGCACGCACGTCCGATGCTGGTGCAAGGGCGTGCCACCCGACCTATACCCGGTCGGGAAGGTGATGGATTTGCTTCGCTTAGTTTCCGCATGGCATACACGTAAACATTAAATACGAGCCTCGATCGGCTCTCGAGTTGTCATGTGAATCGGCTCAAGGAGCCGATCCACCCATGATCCGTATGAGGTATACGATCACATGGTGGTCCTGCTTGATCAATATAGAGCTAAAACGACCTACGACGATTTAGGGATTTCACCACATAATCGGAACATCCTACGCGTGATTGAGCTCGGCGGCCACGCACGGTGATAATAAACCGACCCTAGACAAGGCCTAAAAACCAACATGAAGTTGATCCCCGGAACATCTTATCTAGGGCTAGCAAACTACACCCTACGTGCCACTGGATCCTTCAACCCGTTTGTAAGGCCTAACTATGCAGATATTAAACTAATCCTTGAAAAACAAGGAGCAATCATAACGGATCGGATCTACTAAATAATGATCAAGCGAGGTGCCGCCCTTACACCTAAGATAGGTGTAAGGGCGGCTAGACGTCTAAGGATTGCATGGACGAAAGCATATGATACGATGAAACAATGCTAATCCTAACACATCTATGATAACTACGTTGCTCGCCATCAACAAGGCTTCAGCACGAGCAACGCATGAACAACAAATAAACGTGTACTGCCTAGATCGCAAGATGCGATCTAGGCAGCATGATGCTTACCCGGAAGAAACCCTCGAAACAAGGGGTTGGCGATGCGCCTAGATTGGTTTGTGATGAACGTGATTGTTGTCTTTCTCAATAACCCTAGATACATATTTATAGTCCGTGGACTTTCTAACGTGGGAATAATCCCAACCGTGCACGAGCCAAATTCTATCTAACCGACACGTATCCTACTATATTTACAGATACATGGGCAAACTAGCCCAAACTTTGTATACAAGGCCGATTCATGTATTTCTTCCGTGTATATTCTTCAAGCCCATCTTAATCGCGGCCCACCTCTGATCCGGTCAAATTATGGTGATAACACATGCCCCCCTGGTTTTGGAAATGACAATTCCAAAATCACTCTGTTTTTTTTTCTTCGTCGGGTCACGTCGTGGAAGAGTAGAACCGCTGCAGTATCCCTCATCATGATGCCTTGCCTTCTCAACTTCTCTGCGCGATTTGACAATTCTTTGGCACCACTTCCTCGGAAACTGCTGTAACATTAACTCTCCCCAATACCCCATTATTTAACCGCGTTGAGCAGTTCGCCCCTTTCATCCTCTTGCTCCGTACTAGCCATCGGCAAAAAACCCCTTCCTCTGTAGCCATGTCTTCTTCCTCCTCCTCCTCCTCTGCCTCCTCAAACCTCTCCTACGTATCGTCTCCCTTCCGTGAGCCGACGCCAGAGTGGGGCTCGTTGGCGGCGCACGACATCCTCGCCCCAACGACGTGGGACAAGGAGGACCATGATTCCTCCGTCTGGTCCGAGGATGACAAATCCTTGACCGACGGGAGGACGACCTCCAATTCCTCATTGACGGGGAGGAGGAGGCGGAGAGCGAGGACGACCGCTTCTCCTGGGACGACTTCACCTCCTCCGAGGAAGAGGAGGAGGAGGAGGACGATGACGACTCCCTTGAGGGTTACCCACCGGCGAAGCGCCTCCGCGCTTGGTGGGACGACGACAATAGCGATGATGACGAGGAGGACGAGGCTCCCGTAGAGGGCTACGGGAGCAGCGACGAGGAGCCCGCCAGCAGCTGCGCCGGCGGCAGTGATGACGACGACGAGGGCAGCAACGGCCCTTAGATTAGGGACTACTAGCATAGGACATAGTAGTAGTAATCGGCTTTTGTTCTTTCTTCCTTGAGCAATCGGCTCTTCTCTGTAAAAGCACCTTTATTAATGAAGAAAATATCTCTAAGCCGATTCTATCCTTTTACCAGTTTTGCTGATTGTCAAAGTAAGTCATCCCACCAAGAGCCGATGACAGCGCATCGGCCCTTGCCATAAAACGCGAGCAAGGCCAGCTCTGTTGCCTACTCAATCAGTAACCTCAGGTCTCAATCACGCAGGCTCGCACCCGCAACGGACCCAAGGGCGGAACCATCCAATGCCAACACTATGGTCTCCGGCTTGAAGGTAATCCTTAACCGCTCCTCGCGGTCCGAACATAATGCTAGACTTAACAACATACATCTGAATCAATGCTTCGTTCTATCATTAATTTCTAGGCATCAGACATTCTACTGCCACATCCTTCTCTTCCAAATTTCTCTGTCTTGGCCCTCGTTCTACCGAGAGTCCTGCCCATTGTCGTGGTATCGTCACGGCATATGCCATAGGGTGGCTAATCGAAGGTGGTTCCTGAGGGATCTCACGGCGGTATCCGGATGCGGGTATGGGGACGAGCGACACAGCGACGTACCCAGGTTCGAGGCCCTCCAATGGAGGTAAAACCTCTACTCCTGCTAGAGTGTATATGATGATCACACAATACAATGGTGCTCCTAGAGCTGTGTCCGGCTGCTCCTGGGAGGCTAAGGGAGATGATAGTCTCTCTCACAGGGCAGCGCTAAGGGTGGAATGAAGTGAGAATGATCGATCCCCTACACGAGAGGGGGTAGTGCGGCTTATATAGGCACCGGCACTTTACATATAAGACCCTATAGTTTATCGGCCGGCTTGGCCGGCTCCGGCTTCCGCTCCTTCCCGAGGCGGTGACGTCGGGAGCCGTTGAGGCCTCATGGCCTGTCCCATCCGGCTGCCAAGGTCAGCGGTATGGAGAGGAGGTGTCCCTGTCGCCATCAGCCACTGTAGCCAGTACGGATCGTCGTTGGCCATGATGGCCTGTCCGGCGCGTGGCACTATTGCTCCACAGTGCCCCGCGCTTTACGGAAGATGAAGTCAGCGTGGACTTTGGGAACCCGGATCACCAACCCGGTTCCTTCCAGTGCAACACTCGCCAGCCTCAAGTCGGTCTGAGGTACAAACCCCTAGTCGGATATGGCTTGTAGAAGCCGGCCCAGCTACAGCATTGGCGGCCGTAGCCAGGCCGACTAGGACCTAGAGCCAGTCGGCTTCCGGACCAGCCGGCCACGGCGCCAGCCGGCTGCTCCTCGGCCGGCCTTTGCCGCGAGCCGGCCAGTGGCCAGCCGGCTGCTCTGCGTCCATTGCCCTACCCGGGGTCTTCCCCCCGACATTAGCCCCCGAAGCTGGCAAGGTCCTGCGTTTAGAAGGACCTAGGCAGGTTTTCCTGGCTTCTCGAATATACTTGGCGGCACTTGGAGGGGCCGACTGAGAATTTCCATTCAGCCGGCTGCGCCCTCATCCGGCTCGTTCTTGCCGGCTGCTTCTAGCCGGCCGCTATTTACACTTACGCAGCTTTTGCTCTCCCGCCAGTCTTTGATGGCGTCTCCGCCTTGCTGATGATTTTTGGTCCGAGTTGAACTTATTGTCCGGCTCCGGCTTGCGGCGCGCCGGAGTCTCCGCCGCCTCGGGTCCTGCACCCGACTTGACTGGTCTGACGCCTGGGCTCTGCCGCCGGTTCGTCTGGTCACATCAATGTCCCCTCCGGATTCAATGCGGTCGTGGGCGACGTGGTGTGGCGGTTCCGATAACGGCGGCGGTCGTGGCGGAAGTTAATGCGCAGAGGATCCGGGCGACGTGGCCACGATTGCCACTTGGAGGCTAATCGCCCTCCGCGGTCGGCTATAAATTCCGCGGGGGAGGGTACCGAGGCGGCCACTTGCTTCACTTCGTCTTCCTCGCGCTCCAGCTTTTCTCGCTTTCTTCTTCGCGCTCGAGCCCGTTGCTGCTCCGGCGAACGCCTCCCGCTGGCGAACTCCGGCGAGCGAATCTCCGCCGATCCGCCGCCGCTACTCCGTCGAGCCGGCGCCACGGGGCCCCGCGTTTCAACGGGGCGTCCTCAGCCGCCATCGTCGCCGCCGCCGTCGAAAGGCTCTTCCTCGCCCTTTCGCCTCTCGTGGTCATCTTCTTCTTCTTCCTCGACGATGGCCTCCGCCAGCGGATCGTGGCGGGGCTCGTATATGCGGGAGGACGACATCGAGCGGCTGGTGCGCCTCCGCCGGATCCCGTCGTCGGTGGTCACGCGGGCGCCCGGCGAGGAGAAGGAGCCCGAGCCGCAGCCCGGCGAGCGCGTCGTCTTCGGCGCGCACCTCGATCGCGGGCTGGGCCTGCCGGCTTCCACCTTCTTCCGCCAGTTTCTGGACAACATCGGCCTGCAGCCGCACCATCTGCCGGCCAACGCCTGCATCCTCCTCAGCTGCTATGTGGGGTTCATGGAGGCCTACGCCGGCTAGTGGCCGGACATCGACTTCTGGAGCCGGTTGTTCTACCTGAAGGCGCAAACCACTGAGGGCCGCCTGCGGGCCTGTGGCGCCGCCTCGATCTATACTCGGCCCGGTACGCCTTTCCCCAAGATTCCAACCGTTAACTCGGTGAAGAATTGGCAGATGTCGTTCTTCTACGTGCGCAACGAGGGCCAGCTCGTCGACCGGATCAACCTTCCGGAGTTCAACCCGGTTCCTCCAGTCGGCCGGATCAACTGGAGCTACAACGCCCGCACGACGGATCCGGATGCTGAGGTGAATCAGCTCTGGGACTTCCTGGGGCGGCCGTCGCGAACGGGCTGACCGCCGAGGACCTCCTCTGCACCATCGCCGAGCGCCGGGTGCTGCCGCTCCAGATGCGCACCCACAAAATCGGGCACATGTCCGGCCGGTTCGATCCGAACCGGACGTCCACGGCACTGGTCTCCAAGGCCCAGGTCGCCCGCCGGGTGAATAACATCACCAAGGCGAACATGCCTGAGGAGTGGAACTACGGGCTGGCGCCCCATGACAGGGACCACCCACCCGAGCTGGTAAGTTTTGTGTCTCCGCCGACTTCCGGCTTGCGGCTGCGAGGCCGACTTCCTTTTTCTTCTGCCGACTTCCGGCTTGTTGTTTGCTCATGTTCTGTTTTTTCTAGCTCTTCAACCGCCAAAACGTCGAGGATGGCGACCCGGCGACGAGGAGATGGACGCCGGATCACGCCGATCCGGCTGACCAAGCCGGCGACCAGGCCGGCGACGACGACCTGCTGCAGGCGCCTGACCTAGGCGGCCAGGGGGAGCACAATCCGCCCCCATCACCGGAGCAGCAGGAGGACGAGGAGTTGGCGACGTCCACCACGGGGCCAATCCCCGCCGTGCCCCTGCGCGCGAGGCCGCCAAGCACCACGGCGACTTCGGCGCCCAAGGGGAAGAAGCGAGCCGGCGACCTCCGCTCTACCGCCGCCCAGGAGGCGAAGGCGAAGAAGCTCCGCCGGCTGCAGCCGAAGAAGGTTCCGGAGCAGGCCGGGTGAGCTCTCTTTTCTCTTTTGTTTGATTCCTTTTCTTTCCTTACTTTTTATGCTTATCTTTTCCTTATCTGTTCGGCTAGGGCTCCCATCAAGTTTGCCCAGGGCGGCGGCTCCCGGCAGACTCCGCGCGTCGTGTCGCCACCCCCTCGACAAAGGAGGGAGTCGACGCCGCAGCCTTCGTCGCGCGCACCTACGCCGCCGCCGCCTGCGGGTACTCCGCCTCCCGCAGGGGCGCCTTCCTTCGCCGTGCCGCTGGCCTCAGCGCCTGATCGTGGCACGCGGGTCGAGCCGATGCGCCAGCCGACGCTGGACGACCTGTTCCCGCGCCGGACTCGTCTTCTGGACCCAGCCGCTGGGGCTGGCCGGGGCATGCCGCCTTCGACCGGAGCCGGAGCCGGTAGTGCTGCACCGCCCGCGACCGGAGCCGGAGCCGGCAGGGCTGCGCCGCCCGCGACCGGAGCCGGAGCCGGGCCGAGCGTGGTGGTGCTGGATGAAAGCCCGGAGGGGGCACCTCAGGCGCCGGAGATGGCTGCGCCGACTGGGCCATCTGCTTCGCCCAGAGCGCCGCCACCACCGGAGCCGACGACGGGGGAGCCGGCCAGGCAGGAGCCGGCAAGAGATGAGCCGGCACGCACGGAGGGCGCCGACTCGCGCGCGCTGGTGAGGACGGGAACCCCATCGGCGTCGCCGCAGGGCCTGCACGTGGCCAAGGGCGCTCTGCTCCCTGCATGTGCCGTCCGCCTCCGACTCCAGCCTTGGCTCGGGCTGGCACTATGGAGCAGGCGTGGCTCCGCGCCGACTCCTATGAGGTGACCAGCCGGGAGGGGAACCCCGGCCAAGCATCGGTGGAGATGTTCTTCTCCAGCCTGCAGGCCAACCTCAAGGCTAGGGCTGCCGAGGCCGCGGCCAACCTCGCCAAGGTGGAGGAAGCCAGCAAGGTGAGCTTCATCTGTTTTTTGATTTGGTTATCATCCTGGTAGCCCTCCGAGGCATGGGCCGGCTGCTTGGAGCCGGTCCGGGTTTCGCCTAGCATACTGATTTTTCTTTTTTCCTTAGGCTGTGGCGGATCGGCGCACCAATCTGTACAACCGCGCCGTGACCCACTACCACAAGGCCAAGCTGGACCGGGCCGGCTTGGCTCGTGAGCTGGAGGCCGTCAAGGGTAAGATCTTGCTTCTTCCGACTCGATGTCTTCTTTCTTTTTAGTCTTCGTTGGCTGACGTTTCTTTCCGGCTGCCTCGCAGTTGAGGCCGCCAAGGTCCCGCGGCTGGAGGCGGATCTCCGGGCTGCTCGCGCCCAGTGCGCCGAGAGCGAGGAGGCGGGCCGATCTGCAGCCGCCAAGCTCAAGGTGGCTGAGGGGGAGTTGACGCGGCTGCGCAAGCTGGAGCGGAACCATCTCACTGAGCTCGCCTCCCTTAGGACGGCGGAGAAGGAGAAGGTGGATGATCTGAGCCGGCGGCTGACCGAGGTGGAGAAGCAGCGGCTTGCGCTTCAGGAGGAGGTCACCACCAAGTCCACGGAGCTGACGGCTACTGCCAAGCGTTGGACGGAGGAGATTGGCGCGCTTGATCGCGGCTTGTCGGGTGAGTGCCTCTATGTTCCCTTCTCTTTGCCGGCTTTCGGTCGTCGGCTGCCGGCCTAGGTTGGTAGCCGGCGGCGAAACTTTTATCTTTTTCGCTATCTCCATCTTCGGGTCGGGGCGATCGGTTCTTGCCGGCTGCCGCGAGCTTTTTCTTTTATCCTTCGAAATCTCCATCTTCGGGCTGGGGCGGTCGGCTCGTGCCGGCTGCCGCCGCCTTACTTTAGAGCTTCGGAATCTCCATCTTCGGGCTGGGGCGGTCGGCTCGTGCCGCTGCCGCCGAGCTTTTCTTTTATCCTTCGAAATCTCCATCTTCGGGCTGGGGGCAGTCGGCTCGTGCCGGCTGCCGCCAATCTTACTTTAGAGCTTCGGAATCTCCATCTTCGGGCTGGGGGCAGTCGGCTCGTGCCGGCTGCCGCCAGGCTTACTTTAGGACTTCGAAAATTTGCATTTTTCAGCTTATTCCGGCTTTGATGGCTTCTGACATGCTTTTTCTTGCAGCGGCCTTCCCGGAAACGCAGGACGCGGCCTTGGCAGCCGTTGGCGTTGCGCGCGAGTCCAGGAGGCGGGCGACTGGTGATATGGGCATACCCTTCGGGTACCCATTATTAGTATACCTGGCTCGGCCCAATATGGAGGAGACCCAATATGGAGAAGGCCCAACAAGGCAACCCGAAGAATTAGTCGACTAGGACTCTTTTAAAACCCTAGGCTGGTTGCATATATAAAGCTAGCCAGGGCACCCGAAGTAGGGAGGCCAAGAAATAAGCATAGAGATAGACAACATAGCTACGCCGATGGCGGCACCCTGTAAAGATACTTGTGTTCATATAGTGGATTGCTAGCAGCACGTAGGGATCCTCCACCGAGGGGACCCGAAGCTGGGTACGTCGTGTGCCTAATCTCGTCCCCGGAATCTCCATCGTCGCTCTTCCCGAAAACCCTAATCTACAACACGTAGGCATTGCCGAGGTATTCCCTCGTCAATTGGCGCCGTCTGTGGGAATAGCGACGACTGGATTTTGTCATCCGGGCGGGATCCGTCGATTTCATCATCAACAATATCAACGAGTTGGAAAACACGAAGAAGAAGCAAGATCGCATCTGGCGGATTTGTATTCGCCGGCGTATTCAACTTCATCGACAACTTCGCCTGATGGCTAGTGTATTTCGTGCGGACACGCGCGGGATGCTTCGTAAAGACTGGTTTGATCATCGCTAAATCGATCGCGAAGATTACGGCGGCAGGCATACCGTATCTCAAAAAAAAAAAAAAAAATCATCATCGGGACTCCAGCCACTGTGCACTGATCAGGCGGGGCTTCTCTGGACTATCAGCTTTGCTGGCTGCGCATCATGCGAGGAAAAGTTAGAAGTGATCAAAGATGGGCCAAGTCCCCAGGAGGTGTTTCATGGAAGGAGGCCAAAAGAAGAGAACGACAAGGCGAAACAGGATCATGCATTTTCAGATCAAGAAACATTGAATAAAGAAGGCGCATTGAGCAGGCTTGGATGTCAAAGCTCCAATCATAATAATGAATTATTAGGCTGTGCGTACATGGCGAGAAGAATACTTCGCCGATTCCGCCAGCGTATGCCCGTCAATAGATATTTACCGTCGCGAATTTGTCATCCTACGCAAAGGCTATCAGGTCGTGGACTCGCCGCCAAACACGTCGACTTCGTCCTTTTTCATAGACTACGTCCTCTTCATCGACTACTTCCGGCCAAGCGACTCGTGACTATAGACTGTGTTCGAGGCACAACTTGCGTCCACATCGGCTTCTTCGCACCCGATAAAAAGCTAAGTTTTCCTCTTCGTCCAAGATTCAATTATTTATTTACTTTCGGCATACCCGAATACTCGGGAGCTGCACCATTACAATATTACAGGAAATTCACCCAACACTGGGCTGTGCCATTACTTTGTTACCACAAATACACTCGATTACTTGGTGAATTTCTTTTCTTCGCCTCTGGATATATCTCCTTCGGCTCAGTGGATTTATTTTCGGCTTAGTGAAATTACCTTCTTCGGGACAGTGGATTCATCTTCTTCAGTTTATTGGATTTTTCTTCATCGGATTCATCTTATAAGATTCATCTATATGGATATTACTGGTTTACTCTTATAAAACATTACCCGAGGCGTTTCGGGTCAGTGGATTTATCATCGAGGATTATTACTGGATTTATTTTCTTCGGCGGATTCATCTTCTATGGTTATTACTGGATTCTTCGGCTCAATGGATTCATCCTCTATATGGATCCATATTATATTATTGTCAATGGTTTCGTTTCTTCGGCGGATTCATCTTCTACGGTTATTACTGGATTCTTCGGGTCAATGGATTCATCCTCTATAATATCAACGGATTCATCTTCTATGGTTATTACTGGATTTATTTTCTTCGGGTCAATGGATTACTCCTCTATGATATCGGTGGATTTATCTTCAATATATGCTCTATATTTAATGGCGTAATCTTCAATATGGATTCATCTCAAATACTTCATCGGGGATTCATCTTCATATATTATTGTCTAAGACTTCATCCTAAATGGCTTCACCTTATATGACGCCGCGATTCCGTCAACTTCTTTCGACATCATGGCTAAACACTCGGGGGCTCGACAACGACTTCGCCTCGAGTAACAACTGTGACACGACATCTAAGCAACAATCATGACAACACCCCAGAAGTGCTCAGGGGCTCGAATATTTCTTCATCAACAATATGGCGACATCTACTTTCGCTATTTCGTGGTTTTTTACTTCAGCTCGACTTCTTCTCGGCACTCGAAGACTTCATCGCATCAACTTCGTCGTGTCCAATAAGCTAAGTGTTCTTTTATTTTGCACAAAGTTGATTATTGTTTACTTTCGCCGCACCCGACGCTCGGGGGCTGCGCGGCATATATTCACTTTACATATCATCGAATCTGAGCATCTGACACCGCATGCGAAAAAGAGAGTCAAGGAAAAGATAGAAAAAGTTTGTTTATTTATGCAGGAGAAAGCCGACGAAATTGTCTACAAAAGAGAACCCGACGAAATTGTCCAAAGGGAGAACTCGACGAAATTGTCTTCAAGAAAGAACAGGACCCGAAGAATTATCTTCAAAAAGGTCCCGAAAAATTATCTTCAAGGAGGTCCCGAAGAATTATCTTCAAGAAGGTACCGAAAATTTATCTTCAAGAAGGTCCCGAAAATTTATCTTCAAGAAGGTCCCGAAAAATTATCTTCAAGAAGGTCCCGAAGAATTATCTTCAAGAAGGACCCGAAGAATTGTCCTCAAGGAGGACCCGAAGAAATTTTCTTCAAGAAAGAACTCGACAAAATTTTCATCAAGGAGGAACAAAAAAAAAAGAGATGGACAAATCTTCGGGTCCATTGACTCGTCATATTCTTCCGAGCAAGAGCATCGGTGATGAACCCGACAATATAGAAGAACCCAATATATTTGGCTGTCTCATCACGCCCGAGAAAAATATAGAAGAACCCGCAAAATGGGTCATTGCATCAGCCGAACAAGACACTTGACAAAATATTCTCAGAGCGCCAAAGTCGCGAACAATCTCTGAATGCCGCAAAACTTGCGAAGGTAAGACCCCAGATCCGTTCTGTGTGGCGTGGCATCGCCAAAGACTGCGCTCTGCTACTTTTATCCGTATCAACAGATACGAAGAAAAATCCTAACGGACGCGTTAGGTACCCGATAAATATGACTGGGACTCGATAGAATGGTAAGACCTTAAGCGGCACCTGTCGAAGTTTACACCAGTATCCCGGGATCATGTCCAGGGACGTGATCTTGAAGTAGGTTTTTGCGGATTGCCACTAGAGCAGTTAACTAGTACCTGATCCGTCAGATGAACTAGCCCCAATTACCATTATCCCTGTACAATATAGATATGGATGTCAAATAAAAATAGCAACGGCCTGGAGTCGATAAAGAGAGGGGCGCACCAAGTTGTTTATCGAGTAGTACAACTTGAGCCTATGCCTAGGTGCAAGCACCTGCTCATAGGATCGGGGCTACTCTTATCGAGAGTATTGTTCACCTTCCCGATAAGAAAGAGGAAAAATTGTGGAGTCAATTACAAGCAAGTTGAGCCTACACCCAAGTGCAAACACTTGGCTGTAGCCTCGGGGCTACTCCCATCGGGAGCGCTGGTCGCGCACCCGATAGAAAAATAACTTCGACAAGCATCTATGACAATCAAGGTTTGTAGACTCAACTCGATTCTATGACTCGAGTGGAGCCTACTCCCATCGGGAGCACATGGATTTCATCAAATCCTTCGTAAATATAGTTAAGTTCTTTATCGAGTAGTACAACTTGAGTCTATGCCCAAGTGCAAGCACTTTCCATAGACTCGGGGGCTACTCCCATCGGGAGCGCTGCCGCGCACACGATAATTTCAAGAATCGTCGACATCATCTACGCTACACATGATCTACGACATGGACCTCGCCTTGTATTTCTTCGACTTCGGAGATGGTTATGCTTGGAGTTTCTACGCAAGTCTTCGACTTCCCTATAAACTCGGGGCTATCGACATGGGCATACCCTTCGGGTACCCATTATTAGTATACCTGGCTCGGCCCAATATGGAGGAGACCCAATATGGAGAAGGCCCAACAAGGCAACCCGAAGAAGTAGTCGACTAGGACTCTTGTAAAACCCTAGGCTGGTTGCATATATAAAGCTAGCCAGGGCACCCGAAGTAGGGAGGCCAAGAAATAAGCATAGAGATAGACAACATAGCTACGCCGATGGCGGCACCCTGTAAAGATACTTGTGTTCATATAGTGGATTGCTAGCAGCACGTAGGGATCCTCCACCGAGGGGACCCGAAGCTGGGTACGTCGTGTGCCTAATCTCGTCCCCGGAATCTCCATCGTCGCTCTTCCCGAAAACCCTAGTCTACAACACGTAGGCATTGCCGAGGTATTCCCTCGTCAACTGGCGAGGGTAGCTCAGAGTACTTCACCATGGAGGACTACATGGCGTCCATGTCTGCCCGCGTCGAGCCCATCACCAAGCTTGGCTGGGAGCTCCGGAAGGCGGCTGAGGAGCTGGTCCCGATGCTGTGGCCCGCGGAGGCGGTGCCGCAAGATATCTCCAGCCTCACCTCTTTGATGGAGCGGGCGTCGGATCGCTTCCTCGACTGGAAGGAGTCTGCCACGCGCGCTGGTGCTGACATGGCGCTATCCTTTGTCCTCTCCTGGTACAACGAGGTGGACCTGGAGCAGCTCGAGTACCGGCGAGCCGACGTGGAGGACAAGCTCCCGGCCGAACTCAAGACCGCCCGGCTTGCCCGAGCCAGCGCCATCGCCGACTTCGTCGACAAAAGCCTCTTCGTCGCGGACCCGAACCCTCAGTCTGATGAGGAGTACGAGATGGAAGATGAGGAGGCGGAAGATGCGCCCGGAGACGATCCGGCAGCCGGCGCCTCTGATGCTCCTCCAGCTGGCCCTTGATTTACCTGTCTTTCAGTTGTTGCTTTTGCCAAGACAATTTATTAAATCCCCGGGATGCCGGGTGCATATGTATGAATATTATCATCTCTTTTATTAGGTCACATTTTAATGTGTTTGTTAATCATTTGTGTGCCGAGTTGCTTTCTTTCGACTTGTTCGCTTTTTCCCATCCGCCCCACTCTTTGGCTGTGCTCTTGCCGGTCGTACGTCCGACTTGCGATCCGTCGCCGGATCAAGAGCGGGCCGCCGAGGGAGGCCGACGATACTTCGGTCGAACGAGCTGAATTCGGCAATCCGGCACTTTTATGAAAAGTTGCAAGTCAACTCGCTTTTACTCTTTCCCTTAGTCGTTTTCGCGTGCCGGCTCCCTAGGCCTTACTCCCGCCAGCCGGACAGCCGGGTTGCGGTCTGTAGCTGGATCGGAAGCCGGCTGTCGGAAACCGGATCACGTTACTGAGCCGGCCGCGTGAAAGGGTTCAAGCCAATTGGCGAAACGAAGTAGAGTACGCGAAAACTTGTCGGAAACGGTGCTCTCGGCGCATGCTTTTTTATAGCTTACAAAAGGGATACAAGGGATACATACGTTCCTGCTCTCATGTGTAAAATGGTCGAAGCAACCTGACATTCCAGGGACGTTTAGTCTCCTCGTCAGTTTTGTTTGCCTTGTTTTTCTTAGCCTCTTGGGCATCTATGAGATAGTAGGAATCGTTGCCTACCGCCTTGCTCACGATGAAGGGACCCTCCCATGGGGATGACAGTTTATGCTGTCCGGCTATCCGTTGGATCAGCCGGAGCACTAGGTCTCCTTCTCGGAATGCTAAGGACTGGACCTTCCGGCTGTGATAGCGTCGGAGGCTTTGCTGGTATATGGTAGACCTGGACTCGGCCATCAGCCGGACCTCTTCAACCAGGTCGACTCCATCTTCACGAGCTTCTTTGGCTTCAGCCTCTGTGTAGAGCTTGATCCTTGGCGCGTCGTGCTCGATATCAGTCGGCAGGACGGCTTTGGCCCCGTATACGAGGAAGAAGGGTGTGAAGCCGACTGAGCGGTTTGGCGTCGTGCGCAGGCTCCACAACACGTTGGGCAGCTCTTCGATCCAGCAGCCGGCTGAGCGCTCAAGCGGTTCCATCAGCCGGGGCCGGATGCCGGCTAAGATCAAGTCGTTTGCTTTCTCCACTTGGCCGTTTGACTCCGGGTGCGCCACGGACGATAGGTCCATTCGGATCCCCATCTCCCCACAATAGCGTTTGAAAATGCCCTCGGCGAAGTTGCTGGCCGTTGTCGGTGATGATGCTATGCGGGTAGCCATATCTCACGATTATTTCTTTGAGGAATGTGACGGCCGTGGAGCCGTCCAGCTTCTTGATTGGCTTGGCTTCGATCCACTTAGTGAATTTGTCAATCATCACCAAGAGATGAGTCATGCCGCCTCGGGCTGTTTTGAATGGGCCCACCATATCCAAGCCCCATACGGCAAATGGCCAGGTAATGGGGATGGTCTTCAAGGCGGAAGCCGGCGTGTGCTTTTGCTTGGCAAAGCGTTGGCAGCCGTTGCACTTCTTCACCAACTCTTCTGCGTCTCTGAGCGCAGTCGGCTAGTAAAAGTCGTGCCGGAAGGCTTTGGCCACTATGGCTCTGGAGGAGGCGTGGTGGCCGCACTCACCCTGATGGATTTCCCGTAGGAGTTCAATCCCTTCAGCCGGCTCGACGCACCGCTGGAACACCCCACTTACGCTGCGTTTGTACAGCTGGTGGTTGATGATTGTGTAGGCCTTGGCCCTTCTCTCAATCTGCCTGGCCTGGACTCTATCATCGAGCAGCACACCGTCGGTGAGGTAGGAGAGGAATTCTTGTGCCCATGAAGGTACGCATCTTATCTCGAATACGCTGACCAACGGGGCCTCTGCGTGGGAGCTTCCGGCTTCGACTGCATGGTCGCCGGGTTCGGCTTGCTAGCCGGCGGGTTCGGCTTGCTAGCCCCGAGTTTGGCGATGGAGCCCCCGGGTTGGACTGAGAAGTCCCCGGGTTCGGCATGGTAGCCGGCGGGTTCGGCTTGCTAGCCCCCGACTTGGGCGATGAAGCCCCCGGGTTCGGCTGAGCAGCCCCCGGGTCAGCCGGCACGAATATTGAATCCGAATCCGGTGACGATATGATGGACGGTTTCTTGATAACCGCCAAGGCGATGCCCGGCGGAATGGCTTGCCGGGTTGAGCCAATCTTGGACAAGGCGTCAGCCGCCTCGTTGTTTGCTCGTGGCACGTGGTGGAATTCGCAGCCGTCGAAGAAGCCGGATAGCTGCTGGACATGGAAGCGGTATGAGGCCATGTTGGCGTCCTTCGCGTCCCAGTCGCCAGATGCTTGTTGTATGACCAAGTCGGAGTCGCCGAAGCATAGTATGCGACGCACGCCAATCTCCTTGGCCGGCTTCAGCCCATGAATGAGCGCTTCATACTCCGCCACATTGTTGGATGCGGCGAAGTGGATCTGCGGGACGTAGTCCAGTCGGTCTCCCTTGGGAGAGGTGATGACGATGCCGGCTCCCAAGCCGTTGCGCATCTTCGAGCCGTCAAAGTGCATCTTCCAATGTGTGGAATCCGGCACAGGCGGCAGATATTGCATCTCATCCCATTCGACGAAGAAGTCCGCGAGGATCTGCGACTTGATGGCTGTGCGTGGCTCGTAGAGGATGGTGTGGGCGGCTAGTTCCAGGGCCCACTTGGCAACCCGGCCGTTGGCATCCTTGCTGCCGATGATTTCCGCCAAGGGCGCTGTGGCAACCACCCTGATGGGGTGCTCTTGGAAGTAGTGCTTGAGCTTCTTGGCCGCCATGTAGACGCCGTAGGTGACCTTCTGGTAGTGGGGGTAGTTTTGCTTCGACTGGGAGAGCACTTCGCTAAGGTAATAGACTGGGCGCTGAACCAGCTGCTCCCTGTCGGCTTCTTTGCGCTCCACCACCAGGACAACGCTAACCACTCGGTTGGTGGCTGCGATGTACAACAGCATCGGCTCCATTGAACCCGGCGTTGCAAGGATTGGCGCGGTTGAGAGCATGCGCTTTAAGTCACGGAAGGCTTCATCCGCCTGCGGTGACCAGACGAACTTGTCCGCCTTCCTCATCAATTGATACAGGGGCAGTGCCTTCTCCCCCAGCCGGCTGACGAAGCGGCTCAAGGAAGCCAGGCAGCCAGCGAACTTCTGGACGTCCTTGAGGCACTGCGGCAGTTCCATCTTCTCCAGGGCACTGATCTTCTCCGGGTTGGCTTCGATCCCTCGCTGAGAGACGAGGTAGCCAAGGAGCTGGCCAGCCGGCATGCCGAATGTGCACTTGGCCGGGTTGAGCTTCATCCGAAATCTTCTCAGATTGGTGAAGGTTTCTCTCAGGTCATCAAGGAGGGTAGTCGTCTCCTTGGTCTTTACAACGACATCATCCACATATGCGTGAACGTTTCGCCGATTTGATCCTGCAAGCATTTTTGCATGCACCTTTGGTAGGTGGCGCCGCATTTTTCAAGCCGAACGGCATAGTCGTGTAGCGATAGCCCCGTACGGGGTAATGAACGAAGTCTTTATTTGATCAGCCGGATTCAAAGGAATGCGGTGGTAGCCTGAATAGGCATCTAGGAAAGACAACGAGTTCACAGCCGGCGATCGAATCTATGACTTGATCTATGCGCGGCAGGGGAAGGGGTCCTTCGGGCACGCCTTGTTGAGGCTGGTGTAGTCGATACACATGCGCCGAGAGCCGTTCTTCTTCAAAACCAGGACCGGGTTCGCCAACCAGTCCGGGTGCAGCACTTCCATGATGAGCGCGGCTGCCGGCGGCCGGGCGATTTCTTCATCGATGGCCTTCCTTCGTTCTTCGGCGAAGCGCCTGAGAGGCTGCTTCACCGGCTTGGCTTCAGGCCGGACGTGGAGGTGGTGCTCAGCCAACTCCCTCGGCACACCCGGCATGTCTCTTGGAGTCCATGCGAAGATGTCCCGATTCTCACGGAGGAAGGCTGGTGAGCTCGCTTTCCTATTTCCTGCTCAAGCCGGCACCGATGGTGACGTACTTGTCCGGCTGCGCCGGGTCCAGCAGGATCTTCTTGGTGTTGTCGGCCGGCTGGAAGTGAGTCGTCCCAGCCGGGTTGCCTGTAGCCTGCATGTCTGTCTGCGCGGCCTTGGCGAGGGCGACGGCGTCGTGGATGAGCTGCTTCTCGGTGACGATGACCAGCGTCTGGGCCATCTTGGAGCTCTGCGTGGCGCAGTCCATGGAGCGGCGATAGTCGCCGGCTATGGTGATGACCCCCTTTGGGCCGTGCAGCTTCATCTTCGGGTACCCATAGTGGGGCACCGCCATGAACTTGGTCAGGGCCGGCCTGCCCAGGAGCGCGTGGTAGGGACTCACGAGGTCCACCACCTCGAACTCGATTCTCTCGGTGCGGAAGTGATCCGGCTTCCCGAACATCACCTCCAGCGTGATCCGGCCAATCGGCTGGCAGCAGTGGCCAGGCACGATGCCATGGAAGACGGTGGGGGTGGGGCGCAACTCGGCCTCTCGGATGCCCATCTTGCGGGCGGTGTCGCGGTAGAGGATGTTGATGCTGCTGCCGCCGTCGATGAGGACGCGCGAAAAACGCACGCTGCGCCGGGTTGTGGCGATGGTGGGGTCGAGGACCATGGCGTAGCTGCCCGGCTTCGGCAGGACAGCCGGTGTGTCGCGGCGATCAAAAGTGATGGCCTGCTCTGACCAGTTTAGGTACTGGGGGACCGGCGGTATGACCGCGTTGACCTCGAGGGAACGGCTCTGCTGGCTCGTCTTGTCCTCGGGCTCGGAGGTGAAGATGATGTAGGTAGCATCTTCGGCCAGATATCGGCCATGTTGCACTTGGTTAGCCTCGTGGTGCTCGAGGTTGGCGTTCTCTGCGCCGCCTTGGCCACCCGGCCCGCCGGGTGGAGGGGGCGGGGGTGGGGGCGGGAGGGGTTCGCCGCTTGTCAGCCGCTTCATGAAGTGGCAGTCGCGGGTGGTGTGGTTGGAGGGGTTCTTGCCGCTGTGGTACTTGCACGGCGAGTCGAGCATCTGCTCGAAGGTGTACTTCGGCTTCCATTGCCGGTCTGTTTGCTTCTGGCGCCGGCTGCCGCCTGCCGCGTTGTCTGCCACGGCGGCCACGTGGGCGGAGCCGTACCGGCGGTCCGGCTGGTCGCTGTGACGCTTGCCGCGGTAGTTGTCCCGCCGGCTGCCATGCGAGCCGCCCTCGGCCGGCTTGTGCTCAGCCGGCTTGTGGTTGTCCCGTCTTGCTGGGGCCGGTGAAATATCAGCCGGCGCCTTGCCGGCTTCCTCAGCCGGCCGCGTACTTGTCGGCGATGGCCATCAAGGCGGCCATCGACTTGGGGTCGGCTGCGGCGCAGCTTGTGCCACGAGCATGGTGTTGGGCCGGCAGCCTCCCATGAAGAAGCCGATGGCTTGGATCTCATGCACACCCTCGCGGGAGTTGCGCATCTCGCACCCGGCGCGTCGGGTATGCGCGGTCCGTCTCGTCCGGGCCCTGCTTGCACATCTCAAGGCTGTTGAGGGCGACCCGGCCGGCGATAGGTGCCGGTGAAGTTGCCGACGAAGGCCTCCTGGAAGTCCAGCCGGCCGTTGATGCTGCCGGCTGGCGGAGTTGTTGAGCCAGGTGCGGGCGGAGCCGACTAGCATCAGGGGAGAATAGCGTACCGTCCAGCGCTTGTTGCCCCGGGCGATGCCGACTGCGGTGGAGTAGTCCAGCAGCCAGTCCTCCGGCTTGGCGGTGCCGTCATACTTGGGGGTGTCGCGCGGGAGCTGGAAGCCGTCGATCATGGGCTCGTTGGCGATGCGGGGCCCGAAGCACTTGGGGCCGGCTGGATCCTCCTCTTCCGCAATGCGGGATTCGACCAGCCGGTCGAGGCGATCTCGGGCGTCCGCCGGCTCGATGCGCGGGCCCAGCCGGGTATGGGCCGGCTGGCGAGCGCCGCTGGCTTCTGGAGCCGGCCGGTGTGGGCGTCGAGGCTCGGAGTCTTGCTCCTGGTTCCGGCTTGAGCTCGCGTGCGTGGCGCGGGAGTCATTGCGCCGGCTTGGCGCTGGGGAGGTGGACTCGGCCGTGTCCCTGGCGTTGCCTGCGGCACCACGAGCGTGAGAAGCTCTAGGGTCTTGGGCGTACCAGGGTCTTTCGACTGCCGGTTGGCAGCCTTTAGCAGCTCAGTCACCCGCGTGGTCTGGCGGCGTAACTCTTCGCCTTCGAGGCCGCGCAGCTCCTCTACGGCGGCTTGCGCGGCGAGCATGTTCTTGTCGGGGGTGTTGTAGATGGGCAGCTCCATTGACGGAGCCGGCGCGTCCGCGCCATCGCGGTCGATCTCGGCGCCTAGGTCGCGGCCTCTCCGGCGGATCTGGCCGGCTCGGCTGGGGTTGTCGCCGCCTGGGGTGAGGCCGTGGGCGCGGTTGTACTCGCGGCTGGGTGATGTCCCACCGGCGCTAGCAGCAGCCAGCTCCTCGGTGCTGCGAGGAGGAGCACGCGGTGCGCCTCCGTGTCTGCCTCGACGGTGGCGGCGTCGGCGCCGGCACCGGTGGTGAGCGGAGTGCTCAGCTTTGCCCGGACTTCTTCCAGCCGGGATGGTGGTGGTGGCGGCTTTGCGCCTGATGCGGATGCATGCCCGCCGACGTTGCGCTCCAGGTCGGGGCCGCGAACGCGCGTGGACTTGGTGGGGAGTTCCTCGCCAGCCATCATGACTTGCACGACGGCGGGGCTGGCGGGAGCGCTGCTGCGCGGCTCGCGGAGGAGGGCTAGCGCAGCGCAGCACTCGCCGCGGGTAGCGCGGCGGTGCAACGGTGGCGATGTAGACGTCGAAGCCGCCGAAGGAGATGACGCTGCCGCCGGGCTGGGAAGGGCCGGTCGGCGAAGCGGCCAGCGTTGTCGGCGACGCGAGCCGAGGGAGCCGAATCTCCGGATCAAGCCTGAAGCGACTCGCTCGCCGGTGGTGATGGTGAGGCCCGTCCGGATGAAGACACCGGCCGAGGATGCTGAAGGCCCCACGGTGGGCGCCAAATGTCGTGGTATCGTCACGACATATGCCATAGGGTGGCTAATCGAAGGTGGTTCCTGAGGGATCTCACGGCGGTATCCGGATGCGGGTATGGGGACGAGCGACACGGCGACGTACCCAGGTTCGAGGCCCTCCGATGGAGGTAAAACCTCTACTCCTGCTAGAGTGTATATGATGATCACACAATACAATGGTGCTCCTAGAGCTGTGTCCGGCTGCTCCTGGGAGGCTAAGGGAGACGATAGTCTCTCTCACAGGGCAGCGCTAAGGGTGGAATGAAGTGAGAATGATCGATCCCCTACACGAGAGGGGGTAGTGCGGCTTATATAGGCACCAGCACTTTACATATACGACCCTATAGTTTACTGGCCGGCTTGGCCGGCTCCGGCTTCCGCTCCTTCCCGAGGCAGTGACGTCAGGAGCCGTTGAGGCCTCATGGCCTGTCCCATCCGGCTGCCAAGGTCAGCGGTATGGAGAGGAGGTGTCCCTGTCGCCATCAGCCACTGTAGCCAGTACGGATCGTCGTTGGCCATGATGGCCTGTCCGGCGCGTGGCACTATTGCTCCACAGTGCACGCGCTTTACCGAATATGAAGTCAGCGTGGACTTTGGGAACCCGGATCACCAACCCGGTTCCTTCCAGTGCAAGACTCGCCAGCCTCGAGTCGGTCTGAGGTACAAACCCCTAGTCCGATATGGCTTGTAGAAGCCGGCCCAGCTACGGCGATTGGCGGCCGTAGCCGGGCCGACTAGGACCTAGAGCCAGCCGGCTTCCGGACCAGCCGGCCACGGCGCCAGCCGGCTGCTCCTCAGCCGGCCTTTGCCGCGAGCCGGCCAGTGGCCAGCCGGCTGCTCTGCGTCCATTGCCCTACCCGGGGTCTTCCCCCCGACACCCATCTGATTTCATGCAAGGCAAATAGAATTCCCTTCGTGTACCAAAACCTAGATCTGACTTCCTGGGCCGACTGCTTACGAGCCTGGCCTAATCTTCCTAAAGATTGGGTTTTCATAGTACAATAGAGTCTTCAAAACCCACCATGCCATTTGGGAAACTGCAGGAATAGCCGATGCTTTAGCCTTACCACTGTCTCCCCTTGAGAAACATAAAAAACCTTCTGAAAACCATCGGCTATTTTTGGTCTGTTGCTTTGAATTGCTTCATGTTTGGTCACTGGTTTTGAGACTTGGTGATCAATGTGGAAGACTCGTACCCTCAGGAGAGCTCTGGGACCATTGCTGAAACAGCTTGATGCCGATTATGACATCCCTGCAGAGGGGGTACCACTACTCACAATTTATTTTTGAAGTGGTTTGCGCTGATCTCCCTTTATACCCTTGCTCTGTCTACTTGCAGCAACAGGACGGTCCTGACCCTGCAGATGATGACGGCTTCCCTTTCAAATTCCTCCCAGCAACTCCAGTGGTCCTTCTTCTGCAAAACTCAATCACCCTTACAGGAGGTTGTGATGCAGAGCCAGCCGATGACACCCAAATCAGCTTCCAAAAGCAGAGTGTCTACTAGGTCGGCTGCCCCCGAGCCTCGGCCAAGGCGAGCACGGCGGTGAGGACACACGGTTCAGTTGAAGGGACTCGAGCTCGGGCAATTCTGAGAAGACCACCACGCAGAGCCAGCCAGACCTGCCACCGTCGGCTTCCAAGAAAAGGTCAGCCACTGAACCTGCCGTTTCCCAAACTCCCATCAGAGCGGGGCAGGGCAGCCTACGCACAGAGAGCCGATCACCTCTTCTTCCGTTGAAAGCCGATATTGCAGACAAAATGCCAACGGCTTAATGAGCAAAAGGCTGCCTTGTACGCCAAAACTGATACATCTGACAGCACTATTGAACTGTCGATGGCTGTGCATCGGCTGTACATCATGAATTTTTTTTTTACTGGCCGATTTTTCTATCGGCCCCCAATATTTTACTGCACATGTATCGCACATGTTTATCTAATTAGGTGGCCCCGAGCCGAATCTGTCAGGTAATTGCAGATATCGGCTCTGTAGTTAGCCAAGGCACTGTACTTGAACATCGGCTCCGTCCGGACCAATGTTGACTTCTTCCAGCTCATCAGCCGGCGTAAACCCGTATCTCCGCTTTCCGCCGCCCGTTGGATCGACGTTGAACACGGGCAGAACGTATGGTGAGGATAATTTTGGCCGATTGCTGGAATCGGCCTCCATGTTGATTGAATTGTTCAATGAAGGTTTACATCTCGGTCTTGCTTCAGTATAACTACGTGACATGCTTGAGACAAGATTATCCCTTTCTATTTTTTGGGGCCGATCACAAGGATCGGCCTTGCCACATTCGTTCATAGATTTTGCTCTTGTTACACGGTCAGGCCGGTGGATAAGACCAGCCTCACTCCGTCCTTCGTCACGTCGATGCGCTCGCAGTCGTCCAAAGTGATGCCTGAGAGTGGCTCCTGGCCTGTCGTCTCCCAAACGTTCATGCCAGCCGTTGAAATCTCAGCTGAGTCATCTGCTTGGATGACCTCTACTTCATCTCCATCCCACTGTATTAGACATTGGTGCATCGTGGATGGAATGCAAGAGTTGGTGTGGATCCAATCTCTCCCTAGCAGGACAGCATAGGTGCTCTTGCTATCGACAATAAAGAACGTCGTAGGGATGGTTTTTCTTCCTATGGTCAGATCCACGTTCAGAACACCTTGTGCTTCAGATGCTTGGCCGTTGAAATCGCTCAGTGTAATGTTGGTCTTGATCAGATCCGAGCTAGAGCGTCCCAACCGACGTAGCATGGAGTATGGCATAATGTTGACTGCCGCTCCGGTGTCTACCAGCATCTTGTTGACAGGCTGCCCATTGATATAACCTTACAAGTACAGGGCCTTCGGGTGTCCGTAGCTTCTTTCTCGTGGCTTCTCAAAGATAACTGGCCGTGGGCCGCGAGTCAAGTTGTGCCACGAGTGCTTCGTCTAATCTCGGAGCACTAAACTCCGTCGGAAGGATGAACACCATGTTTGTGCCAGCCGATGTCTCATCATCGGCTTTCTTTTGTCTGGGGCGCCACTCTTTCTTTTGTGGCCGACCTTCTTCGTCTAGAGTTCGCTGAATTTTCGCGGCCAGATCAGGCCGCGCCTTCCTTAACGTGTGCAGGTATAACCTTTCGGCTTCCTCCAAACCACGTAGTCGCTGAACCCTACACTTTTGGGAACGGCTGAGTCCATCAGGGCACCACCTTGGCCGGTGGTACTTATCTTCTTCTTCTTCATCATCGTCTTCTAATTTCTCGAGATCTTCCACCCGAGAGGACTCAGCGTGCTTGTTCCGAGGCGGGAGAGGCCCTAGACGTTTGAACACGGACACGTCACCTGCATCCTTCTTCTTCTGTCTACATTCTGGGCAGTTGCCGATTGTAGGCAATCGGCTCATTCCTGAATCCCAGCAGTGTCTGAAGAAGGGACAGTCCCAATGCCTATCCACGTCGTCTTGCTCTCTTGACTTTTCCTTGGCGTGGCGCTCATATCTCTCCTCTTCGCGATCATGCCGGCGATGTCTCCTGGCGCCCCTGCTAGCCAGACGATCTCTTTCGTCATCGTTGTCATACCGTCGGCGTTGGTCGTATTGACTCACGTATTTGTTGAGGAGGTGATCAGAGAGAGGTCGCTGATATCTCACATTCCTCACTTCTCCCTCTGTGATGTAGCGCTTGCCATCGTGCCGGAGCCGATCGCGTGGAACGGCTTCCTCTTTGTCCTTGTTATGAGAGCAGCTGCCCTCGTCTCCGTCCTTACCGAGGTGGTGCCCAGATCCTACCATGTTGATGTTGAACGAGAAACCTGGCTGGCACCTCCCAGGGTAAGTGCACTCCACCATGTTAACGGCGGGGAAGGGGTGTGTGTCGACTTTCATGGCGTACTGGCTGAAAATTAGACGCCCTGGTTCTATCGCCATTTGGATCTGCTGACGCCACACCCTGCAGTCGTTGGTGGTATGGGTGAACGTGTTATGCCATTTGCAGTATGGCTTTCCGTTCAGCTCCTGCGCCGTGGGGATTTTGTGGCCTTCGGGTACCTTTAGCTGCTTTTCCTTAAGTAAGAGGTCGAAAATTTGCTCAGCCTTGGTCACGTCGAAGTCAAACCCTCTTGGAGGACCTTGTGGCCTGACCCATTTGCAGGACACGGGGCTTGCCCCCCGAGTCCATTCAGCCACTGCTACCTCTTGATCTCCGCATGAGCCTTCATCTTCATCTCGCCTCAACCAGGACCACCGCACGCTTGAATTTATCCTGGTACACCTCTGGGTGGCACTGTTCATATAACGACAGCTTCTGCACCATATGCGCCAGCGAAGGGTAGTCTGCTTGGGAGGCCACATCCTTGATCGGTGATGCGAGACCCACCACCGCCAACTCGACTGCTTCCTTTTCAGTCACACGAGCCGAATAGCATCGGTTCCTAACGGTCCTGGAGCGCTGGATGTATTCTGACACTGTTTCTCCGCGCTTCTGTCGTACTTGTGCTAGATCGGCAATGCCGGCCTCGGAAGCCTCTGAGTGATACTGCATGTGGAACTGCTCTTCCAACTGCTTCCAAGTCCGGATTGAGTCTGGTGGCAACGATGTGTACCACCCGAAAGCCGATCCTGTGAGGGACTGTGCGAAGAACCTCACACGTAGTTCATCCGATGCTTGAGATCGTGCCCAACAGTGCCAAATATCGGCTCACATGCTCGATTGAGCTGGAGCCATCTGATCCACTAAACTTGGAGAATTCAGGGAGCCGATATTTGGGTGGTAGTGGGATCAAATCGTACTTCGTTGGGGTACGGCTTGGAATAGCCGATTGCCCTCCTTTTCGGCACCATGCCGAACTGGTCTCTCAAGATTGTATCGATCCGATCCGCGGTGCTAGGCCGCGAGAGTCGAACTCGAAGATTCGCCTGGAGTGGCATACTTATCCAGCCACGCTTGTTTCTCAAGCTCGAGCCAACCTGCAGGAGTTGAGCTCTGGAGGTTCGTCGGAGTGGCATACTTAGCTAGCCACGTCTGCTTCTCAAGATCTGTTCCAGAGTTCCTCCCGCCTGTTCCGAAGTCCCTGCTGTTGCGGTCCCGGTTCGTGAGTGCCCGATTCATTGCGATGCAGCACGTATGTGCACGTGTATCCGTGAGGGATCTCCTTAGGCGCCTCATACAAGAACTGGTAATCACTAGGGTCACCAGCGATCTTGTAGACGACGTATGTCGGTGAACTCGGCACTTCTGGTGCTGCCAACGCGAACGGCAGCGATGGTCGGGACTGGAGTGGCATCTCTCCTTGGTGAGTCCCTAGAGCTGGTCCTGACGGAGAGTGCTGATGCCTCATGATTTCCTGGATCACCCGAAGGGCGATACGCTCCAAAGTGTTCACCAGGCTCTCAGAATGGCGGTGCAGCGAATGAGCTACCATGAAATTGATCTCCTGGCGCAGAGACCTGGTGCGTTCTTCTGACGGGGCAGACAGGTCCACTCCATCGAGCGCGCCTTCGGGTGAGAACCCCTTCCACCTGATGCCGTGTGAGCGGGTTCTCTGGAAAGAGCCGATGAGGTCGGCTTCGAGGATCGCTTTGACCTCGTCATACTTCTTCTTGAGCTCCTCGGTCAGGTCTTCGTACGTGATCGGAGTTCCTTCCGCCATCTCGGATGTAGATGGCGATGCGGTTGATGTCGAAGACTGTCCCACCGGGCGTGCCGAGAATGTGTTGCGGTCGAAACCCACCGGCGAGCAGCGACGGGCAACACGAGTAGAGCCGGGAGGCTCCCGGGACTCGCGGCTGGCCCTGGTCCCTCGAGCGACGGCCCACAAAGACTCGGCACGCACGTCCGATGCTGGTGCAAGGGCGTGCCACCGACCTATACCTGGTCAGGAAGGTGATGGATTTGCTTCGCTTAGTTTCCTGCATGGCATACACGTAAACATTAAATACGAGCCTCGATCGGCTCTCAGGTTGTCCTGTGAATCGGCTCAAGGAGCCGATCCACCCATGATCCGTATGAGGTATACGATCACATGGTGGTCCTGCTTGATCAATATAGAGCTAAAACGACCTACGACGATTTAGGGTTTTCACCACATAATCGGAACATCCTACGCGTGATTGAGCCTGGCGGCCACGCACGGTGATAATAAACCGACCCTAGACAAGGCCTAAAAACCAACATGAAGTTGATCCCCGGAACATCTTATCTAGGGCTAGCAAACTACACCCTACGTACCACTGGATCCTTCAACCCGTTTGTAAGGCCTAACTATGCAGATATTAAACTAATCCTTGAAAAACAAGGAGCAACCATAACGGATCGGATCTACTAAATAATGATCAAGCGAGGTACCGCCCTTACACCTAAGATAGGTGTAAGGGCGGCTAGACGTCTAAGGGTTGCATGGACGAAAGCATATGATACGATGAAACAATGCTAACCCTAACACATCTATGATAACTACGTTGCTCGCCATCAACAAGGCTTCAGCACGAGCAACGCATGAACAACGAATAAACGTGTATCGCCTAGATCGCAAGATGCGATCTAGGCAGCATGATGCTTACCCGGAAGAAACCCTCGAAACAAGGGGTTGGCGATGCGCCTAGATTGGTTTGTGATGAACGTGATTGTTGTCTTTCTCAATAACCCTAGATACATATTTATAGTCCGTGGACTTTCTAACGTGGGAATAATCCCAACCGTGCACGAGCCAAATTCTATCTAACCGACACGTATCCTACTATATTTACAGATACACGGGCAAACTAGCCCAAACTTTGTATACAAGGCCGATTCATGTATTTCTTCCGTGTATATTCTTCAAGCCCATCTTAATCGCGGCCCACCTCTGATCCGGTCAAATTCTGGTGATAACAGGTAATAATGCACGTCTGGAACATAATAAAGTGTTATCATGTTTGTCGTTGGCATTCTACCTAGCCCTTAGAATTTATAATAAAGAACTTAATAATTGTTATTTTGCTCTGGTCAAATGAAAACAATGAGTTGTTCAAATTATGACATTACTCCATGTACGATGGATAAGTTATTATAAATCTTAATGGTGAAACACACACACATAATACCGACGCTAAAATGCCATAAGGCAAATGATTTGAATTCCACTTATTTGTGGAACCGCCATTTAGGTCATGTTAGAAAGGAACGCATGAAGGAACTCCATGCAAATGGATTTTTGGAGTCATTTGATTTTTGAATCGTTTGGCGCTTGCAAATCTTTTCTAAAAGAGAATGACTAAAATACCGTTCATAGGCCAAGAGTTGAATGGGCAACTAACTTAGTGGAAATATACATGATGATGTATGTGGTTCACTGGGCATAGTTGTGTGCGGGAGATTCTTCTACTTCATAAAAATTTCCAACAATGAATTGAATATATAAATGTGGATATATTCGATAAGGAAGAAGTTTGAAACATTTGAATGGATTCAAATAAAATTCAGCATGAAGTGGAAATCATCGTAATAGAAAAGTCAAATATCTATGATTGGATCATGGTGGAAATATTTGAATTACGAGTTTTAGCGAACATCTAAGAGAGTTATGAAATTGTTCTACAACTCACGTTTCTTGGAGTATCATAGTGATGATGGAGTATCCGAGAGATGTATCCAAACCTTGTTGGGTCAATGATGAGATAAAATATTGATGCCATTATATTTTTGTGGATTATGCTTTAGATACTACCGCTTTTACACTAAATAGAGCATCATCATGATCCGTTGAAATGACACCATACGAGTTATGGCATGGGTATAAACCCTAATAGTCCTTTCTTTAAATTTTGGATGCACATAAGTAATAAGTTTACAACCAAAATCGGATGAATATCTTTGTTGGTTATCCCAAAGTATTGATTGGGAATTCTTTCCACTATGAATACAAAGACACAAAGTGTTTGTCGATGTTTCTTATTTATTTCCAAGAAATTGTTTCTAGCGAAGTATTTGAGTGGGAGGACAATAGAATTTGATAAGGTTTATGAACCTGAGCATAATGATCAGAGTAGCGCAGCATCGGAATTGGTTCCGGAAGCGGCCACGACGATCATGGCTCCCATGACTACAAAGTGTTTTAGCCATGGAGATCGAAGTACATATTGAACCTTGTAGGTATGGTTTACTTTGTGATCAAATAAATGATTTGTGGACAAAGGATTGTTTTTGAACAATGATAAATCAACTACATACAAAGAAGTTATGATGGGCCCTGACTCCGTTAAAATGGCTATACGCCATGAAATCCAAGATAGATGAATACTTTTTGAAAGTAAATGGATCTATAAAATTGATGGACTTGGATGAAATATCCTTGAAGAAGCTCGACTTGTCGAAAAGTTGTTTACGACAAAGTTCAAAGAGTTGACTACGATAAGATTAGATCTTCCGTAGCAATGCTTATAGTCTATGTGGATTATTCTAGTAATCACTACATATTTCTTTTATGAGATATGCTAGTAGGATGGCAAAATACATTACTTATCGGAAGTGCGTATTAAAGGTGTATACAAGATACAACCAAAGTTTTGCTGGTCCGTGGAATACTAAGATAGGTATACAAACTTCAATTGGATGAAGTGAGTATCGCGGAGTTGGAATCTTCACCGGATGAAATAGTCAAAGAGTTTTTGATTTCATAGAAACGATGAAGATGCTTGCATTTGCAAGAAATTAAGTGGGAGCGCTGAGACATATTTATAATACTTATGTAGATGACATATAGTTGGTTATAAATGATGTAATTATATACTTGATTAAAAGATTTCATTGAGAAATTAACTTCAATGAAAGGATATGGATTGAAACAAATTTAGTGTCAAGATCTATGAAGATAGATTGAAACACATAATAAGTTTAAGTCAAAGTACATAGAATGGATATTGAAGTAGTTCAATATAGAAATATTAAGAAAATGTTCTTGTCATGTGAAGGTTTGACAAGACTTGAGTGTATCTGACACTCAATGAGTAAAAACACATGAGTGATTATAGATCACGAATAATATGTACACAATCAGATGTCCTGTGCTCTAAAAGTGTTATGAGCATGTACCAGGATGATTCATGTGATGATCATTGAAAAACAGTAAGAATATTCTTGAGTACTTAAGAAGAACCAAGGATATATATATATATAGTTTTGTATGGAGAAATGACAAACAAATCGCTGTAAGGTGTTGCACCAATATTTGTTTTGTCACATATAAAAATAAAACTTCAATCTCAAATTAGACTAAGTGTTGTTTAAAAGGTAGCACAATGAGCTAGAAGTTGTCTATGCTAGATTTAGAAGAGTTCTAAATATTGTGACGGATTCTACAAACAATGGCAGAGTATGTCATTGTTTTGACAATGACTGAGGATGTTAAGTCAAGAGGTTCTTTGAGAACTTGGTGTAGTTCCGATAGTGTCAGAACTTTGAAGCTATATTGTGTGTGACAATATTAGTGACATATTTCAGATCGCGGAATTAAGGTTCCACCAGAAGACCAAACATATTTAATGCCGACTCATTTGGAAAATGAGTGATGCGTTGAGACGCAAATGAATTGCAAAATACATACGTTTCTGAGCATATCAGATCCATTGACTAAAATTTCTCCCGTGAGCAAAACATGATAAAGCACCGGAAGGCCAAGGTGTTATATCTTTACATATGTAAACTAGATTATTGACTCTAGTGCAAGTGGGAGACTGTTGGAGATATGCCCAAGAGGCAATAATAAAATGGTTATTATAATATATCTTTGTGTTTATGATAATGTTTACATACCATGCTATAATTGTATTAACCGAAACATTGATATATGTGTGTTATGTGAACAACAAGGAGTCCCTAGTAAGCCTCTTGTATAACTAGCTTGTTGATTAATAGATGATCATGGTTTCGTGATCATGAACATTGGATGTTATTAATAACAAGGTTATGTCATTATATGAATGATGTAATGGACACACCCAATTAAGCGTAGCATAAGATCACGTCATTAAGTTATTTGCTATAAGCTTTCGATACATAGTTACCTAGTCCTTTCGACCATGAGATCATGTAAATCACTTATACCGGAAAGGTACTTTGATTACATCAAACGCCACTGCGTAAATGGGTGGTTATAAAGGTGGGATTAAGTATCCGGAAAGTATGAGTTGAGGCATATGGATCAACAGTGGGATTTGTCCATCCCGATGACGGATAGATATACTCTGGGCCCTCTCGGTGGAATGTCGTCTAATAGCTTGCAAGCATATGAATGGTTCATAAGAGACCACATACCACGGTACGAGTAAAGAGTACTTGTCATGAGACGAGGTTGAACGAGGTATAGAGATACCGATGATCAAACCTCGGACAAGTAAAATATCGCGTGACAAAGGGAATCGGTATCGTATGTAAATGGTTCGATCGATCACTAAAGTCATCGTTGAATATGTGGGAGCCATTATGGATCTCCAGATCCCGCTATTGGTTATTGGTCGGAGAGAAGTCTCAACCATGTCTACATAGTTCGCGAACCGTAGGGTGACACACTTAAGGTTTGATGTCGTTTAAGTAGATATGAAAATATGGAATGGAGTTCGAAGTTTTGTTCGGAGTCTCGGATGGGATCCAGGACATCACGAGGAGGTCCGGAATGGTCCGGAGAATAAGATTCATATATAGGAAGTCATTTTCTATGTTTGAAAATGATCCGGTATTTTTCTCGGAAGGTTCTAGAAGAGTCCGGAAGAAATCAGCATGGAAGGTGGAGTCCCAGAGGGACTCCACCCACCTTGGCCGGCCAGCCTAAGGGAGGAGGAGTCCCAGGTGGACTCCTCCCCGTGGTGGCCGGCCACCCCACCAAAGGAAAGGGGGGAGTCCCACTCCCCCTAGGTTTGGTCATATGGAAGGTTTTATGTTGGGGTCTTATTCGGAGACCTTTGACCTAATCTTTGGGGTTTTCCACCTATATAAAGAGAGGAGGGGAGGGGCTGGCCGGCCACTCTTGCCACCACCTGGCCGCACCCCTTGAGGGCCGGCGCCCAAGCCCCTCTCCCAAACCCTAGCTACCTCTCCTCCACATACAACTCCCGCATACGCTTAGGCGAAGCTCTGCCGGAGTTCTCCACCACCACCGCCACCACGCCGTCGTGCTGCCGGGATTCCAAGGAGGATCTACTACTTCCGCTTCCCGCTGGAACGGGGAGAAGGACGTCGTCTTCATCAACACCGAACGTGTGACCGAGTACGGAGGTGCTGCCCGATTGTGGCACCGTCAAGATCTTCTACGCGCTTTTGAAAGCGGCAAGTGATCGTCTACCGCAGCAACGAGAGCCTCCTCTTGTAGGCTTTGGAAATCTTCAAGGATTAGTCTCGTTCATCCCCTCGTTGCTCCCATCTTCTAGATTGCATCTTGGCTTGGATTGCGTTCTCGCGGTAGGAAATTTTTTGTTTTCTATGCTACGAATCCCTACAGAAAGAGAGCTCGAGACCGGCTGCCATGTAAGACGCGGGATGCCCCGCTGCTCGCCGAGGAATCCATGCGGCCACTAGCTCGAGCTGTGGGAGTTCCTCAACCACTGCTTGCTATTTCGTGAGGCTATCTTCCTTAAGGGTTGTGTGACATGGCCTATGTGGGGCCATGTGCTAATGGGCCAAGTCCACGCTCCCTGTGGCTAGACGGTAAACTGCTGTTGTTGGCTCGGTGACCAAGTCAGTCAGGGTCTTCAAAGGCGGGACTGTTGGCTAAAGCCGAACATCAGCTATGGTCAAATTTGACGATGGAGGTGTACGTATTTGTTTTTTATAACCTTGTTGAAGGTGTCGTGGTTGTAATTTTCTTCTCCCTTCCTAGTAGGCTTCATGGGCAACCCTAGATTTGGGTCTATTCAGATCACATAATGCTGCCACATGGTGTCATGCATGCTCCCTCTTGGTGGCATTGTTTTTTGGATTGATTTGGCCAGTGGTTCGGGCATTGTGAGGCAAAAATGAAAGTGGTGAGGAGAGCTGAGTTGCGACATGTGCTTCGTCACCGACAATCTAGCGTGTTTTCGGGGTTCCTGTGCAACTTTCTTGTTTGAAGCTCGTCATGAAGTTGGAGCTTCCTCTTCATCAACATGTTGGGTCGACTATTTGGCATGGGCCAACATGGGTTCTAGCAGCCAGGGCTTTGTATATGGCCATCGAAAGTGAAATTGGCATTGTTGGCTGAAGGAGGTTAGATGACAATGACAACATCGATAGTGTTCCTTCTCCTTGTCGATGTGTGTGCATCGTGAGGGTTGGGCTGGTGGTTCCCAATGTGGTCATGTTCTATGACAACATTGGTGCATTTATAATGATTTTTCCCTTCTTTTTAATTATTAATTGGGCAAATTATTTTCTTCACAATTAATAAGATGAGAAAAATATTTTGGTTTGTTTAGAGTTTGGGGATAAAGCATAAAATACCTTAACCATGTTGGTGGCCTTTCTTATTTTGCGAATTCATAGAGTTTTATTGATTAGCTGACATGATTACAATCACTCTGAAGAGTATCAACGAGAAAACACAGGTTATAGTTAATCCGCAGGAATCTGCTTCTATCAATACTAGCTTGTTTAGCGCATAGATGAACAACCATGTTTGCTTCACGCCCAACGGAAATAATGTTAATGCTAGTCAAATCCCTATTGATCTCCTTAATTCTTGGCAAATAGACCTAATTCACGAACTGTTATAAGCGTGATAAGCAAATAATGAAGAACGAAAAAACACACGATGGACACAAGATTTTAACGTGAAAAACTTTCTCTAACAAAAAGAGAAACCACTGACGCAAGCCAGCAAAACTGCACTATATCGGGGAGTGTTTATAAACACCGTGGATTATCTTATTAAGTCATGAAACCCTAGCCGACGGCTTACAAGAGGTATATATAGGTGGTGATGATGATCCATATCGCATGAGACGGGTCTCGCATCGCTCCGTCGTTAGTCTTCTGATTGAATTTGGATCACAATATAACACTAATGACCAGGCTATGCCCTCTAGACATGGTATCATTAGAGAAGCTTACATCTATGTTGATTTTAATAGTACCTGACTCGAGAGTTTTCCAACGTAGCTTCTTTTTTTGAAACGTTTTCTTCCTTTCTCGACTAGTTTGGGCTAGATCGAGGGAGGTCTGCAAAACCGAGCGGATTGAGCGAGTCACAGTCCGTCCCGGTTATATATCCATTCTTCCGCGCATTACTTTCTTTCCGCGTAGCTCAAATAGTCATACTAATCTGCTCATCCGAGCGTATGGCGCCCATCAATAATGCATGACACCTAGGACTCTTGATGTAGCATCAACACTTCAAAACCAGTCGCATTTCTCAGTTCATCCCAAAATAAGGTTGCCCACGTATAGCTGTAATTTGTTGCCTCCCGCTCCCCACAAGCTTCACAGTATAATAGGATCCATATGCCTTGATTTAAGAACTTGTTGTGCATGTACAAATTTCTTCATGATCCATTCGAGGTTTTCCTGGAGCTGGATTCTCTAGAACCACAAGAATTCTTAGTATGAGATTCCAATTCAGCATATTTTGTTTTCAAAGTTGAAAAAATAGACCTTTCTTATAATCCCTTAAGCGACGGAAACCGGACCCATCCTATCCACAACAAACCCGAACCATGTCGGCGACAGAGACAGATGAAGCAGGTCGTGTCGGCTTCACTGGGATTGAAGAGCTATGAATAAGAAGATAAAGATAAAGGAGCATAACCAAATTTTACGATGATAAATTAAATTGGATTGTGTTTCTATAGACCCCAAGTCTTAAAACAGTGTAAATACCCAAAGGTGTATCGCGGTATTGTTTAATCTCATCCATCCTACCCGTAAACCTGAACATGTATTATTTAATCTCAGCCGTCTTTATGTTTCACTCAGAAAAATGTCAACAAATTGAAATCATACAACTTTAAATTGGAATCGTCCTTGCATATTTAACTTGCACTAATAAACAGAATATAATTGTTCAAGTCTAACCCATAAAAAAAACATGTACGTGTGACAAGACGAAAAGATTAAAGGTTACAACGCCGGCTCTAGGGCAACGAGCTCTCCATCTACAAATTATCGGCCACTTTTAGGAAGTAGGTTTGTCTATAATCATGTCCTGATCCTGGCATAGTAGGCTGTGGCGCTGTGCCAATCTACTGGTAGCTAGCGCAGCATACGTTCATCCTCTTTTTGGCTGGGCAGCGCGTAGCGGCAGAGCGGGCAGAGACGGCTCACGCGGAGCCAGTCGGAGATGCAGCCTCCGTGGAACGCGTGCAAGCACGGCATCCTCCTCAGCCTCTCCCCCTCCTCCCCGAACACCTCCATGCACACCGAGCACTCCTTCTCCCTCGCCTCGCCGGCCGTAGTCTCCGGCAGCGCGTCAATGGCCCTGCCCGACGCCGGGACAGCGCCGAAGCCGCCGTTCCTGTACGGCGCCGCCGCCGCCGCCGCAGCAGCGTCGACGGGCGGAGTGAACTCCCACCTGAACGGCACCCGACGAGGACCCGCGGGCCTCCTCCGCCGAAGAAATCCGAGAAAGGCGTGGACAGAAAAGCGCGCAGGCGCTTCCGCGCGCTCCTCCGGCAGTATCCGGCCGAAGTACGAGTGCGGTTCCGCTCTTGGACAGCCCGCCGTTGCCGTCGTGGTCGTGGTCGCGTGCGCCGCCTCCATCATCATCTGCGACGTGCGCGCACTCGTTGCTCAGACGATATGGCCAGTCGAGATGGAGATTTGTGAAGATGAAATAAGCATATCGTCGATATCGAGCATGTTCGTGGGGATGTAGGGAAGTCGGTATCGAGCATTGGGAGTTCGAATTCGACTCGACTCGGTGGGCGGTGCCCGTGTCGGAGTCGCCTGTAAGCACTACTAGCATAGAACGGGCCCCCATCGCACACACAAAGATATTGCTCGAGTGTACTTAGAGCATCTCTAACAGAATCCGAAAAAGTGCAAACCGAAAAAGTTGTTTTCAGTCTTCCGAAAACGATAGTTTGTTCGAATTTGGCAGTGGCGCAGATTAGAAACCGAAAAAGTGGAACTGAAAAGCGGAATTTGAAATGGCGCGGCTAAATTTTGCGATGATCATATTCGACATCAAATTGATGCCCCGATTGAGCATCGAAACATGCATTGTTCATAAAATTAAAGCTACGTTACTGGTACACCGGCGGGCGCTAGTTAGCTAAAGCAAAATGCGGCCACTATATTGACCTACGCGCGCGACGATGCCGGTGGTGGCGGAGCGGTTCGGCGGCAGAGGGTGCCGACGCTGTCGTCGATGAGCTTCACGCGTCGTCGGCGTCAAGCTCGACTATTTCGAGCTTGACGCGGCAGACGCGGGCCTCCCAGCGGGCCGCCTCGTATTCACGGACGAGGCGGACGGCTTCCGCCTCCTCCCGGCGGAAGCGCGCGCGAGCCTCGGCCTCGCTGATGGCCTTGGTCTGCGCGAGGACGGCGTCCTCCTCGTCGCTGCCGTGGACATAGTCCCCGGCGGAGAAGGTGGGCGACCGCGCGGGGACGAGGTCGTCGTCGTCGCTGCTCGTCCGCGACGGGGAGCCGCGGTGCGCGGCTTGGATCGGCCGGACGACGAGCCCTCGCCGGCGTTGCCGTACCTGGCGAGCTTCCCTGGGGGCGTGAGCCCCCAGTTCGTCCACCGGCGGGCGCTGCGCTTGCGCGCGCCCTCCGACCGGTTCCACTTCCGCGCGCTCCGCGTCGGTGCGGAAGACGGGCGGGCGTGGCGGCGAGTCGCCGCCGCCCAATCCGGCGCCACGGCCTTGGGAGCCTCGACGGGACGACATCGCGTGGCGGCGGGCTTTCGATCGGTGGCTGGGGCGAGCTGGATTGCTCGCCGGAAATGGTCAGAGGCGGCGGCGGAGGGAGAGGAACGGCGGAGGGAAGTAGGGTTTGCGACCCGAACTCCCCTCCGCGAACCCTTTTAATAGGGGCCGTTCGGGGACCGATTCGGGCCCCTGAACTTATTTTACGGGCCGACCCATCTTTTCGGTCGCTGATCTGCGACACATTCGGCCCGAACCCGTAAATCCGCCGGAAAAGTTCGGTTCCGACGGGGTTTACGGGTTCTGTTAGAGATGCTCTTAGCCAGGGATCGTGCGGCAGTTGACATTTTCTAGGTGAATGGATGCAGTCAGAGACACCAATATGCGAGCTCAAATTCTATTTGGTGTTGAAGCGGTATCCATGTCGGTTTGGTAAGCAGAGACGAGAAGCCGGATTTACTTTCTTCTGACAAGGGGTGAGGGATTGAGGGGTCGATAAACGAACACATCGCACTATATTTACCTCAAATTGCTAAAAAAAACTGTTTTAACACAATCATAGCTAAAAAAAGGTTCTCCCATAGCATTTCTATATGTGTTCCCCGTGCAAAAAAGTAAGATTGCTAATTTATTTTCGCGAAAATTGCGATATTTTCTATGTTGATTGGAAAATTTACGAATCCAAAGCCGATTTCCTATACCAACAACTGCATTTCGAGGCCCCTCCACCTCCCGTATTCACTTCTCCCCTCGCTGCTCTGACTGTTTCGCGTTCTTCCGCACCCTACCCAACGTCATGTCAGATCCCGCTAACTCCGCAACAAATTAACGGTTTCCTATTGCAGCTAACCCTAGAACGACAATAAAGGGTAAAGTGATTCTTGTGTTTTTCATTGATGCTCTCCTTCCATAGCCAACTGGCATATATGGTCGCTTACATCTGTGAGATATCGAGCTCGGCCCTTACGAGATAAACGGTAACTTTTAGGAGAAAACAAATAGAAAAGAAAATGATAATCATTGGATTGAATCACAACACAGTGGATATCCCTTCGTGCGCCTCATCCATTAGATCTTCATAACAACACCCAGACGGTATGAGCTAGAGAATTGAAGTGTTAACTGAATATTTCGATAATGTTGTCTGAATCTTGGTTTCAACATTTCCCCTTCCTGGACAACACACCTGCCCTCAAGTTGCAATGTTGTTGTTCTGAGTGAACCAAGTTTTCACAGGTTGGAAATACATTCTTAATGAAGTTGGCGTCTTCCCACGATGCATCAACATGTGCTAGATTCTCCCATTCAATGAACCATTGTATGACAAGAACCCCATTCCTAGAAAAGGATAGTGTTTCCAGAAACTGAAATGGACCGATGTGTATCTTGCCACACAGACTCATGAGGGAAAAGCCGGGTTGTGGAACAACATTATTTTGTAAGTGCTTTTTTAATTGACACACATGAAACACCGGGTGAAACACCGGGATTTCTTTTGAGACCTTTATCGTAGGGAAAACCCCTAGGGTGTACTTTTTTCATATATTAGAGACAAATTACATAGATCACCAGAGTGACCTAGAATACATCAGGGGGTAGAACTATCTTAAGAGTAGCATGATATAATAATTAAACAAAGATAGATAACATTCATTCAATAAGGGGTTGAACAGATGCTGATTTTACTTTGTATTGGTGAAGCAAAAGGTCATCTTGGAAGCCCACCTTCCATATGTTAAAAGAGACCGGCAAGGATTTAAGAATATAGTCATTCCACATCAGGTAGCACATGCAAAAACCTCCACGAAGCATGGTCCATTGAATTGGGCCTAGGCTGCAACAAATCTATCCAACAAAATAACTGGAAATATTCCATTCGATTTGAAGGAATTCCCAACATCGAGTTGCAAAGTCACACTCAAGAAAGAGATGGACACATGTCTCAAGGTAAGCACCTACACAAACCACACAACCCGGCCCAATATCCAAATTCCAATGCTTACGAAGCTTGATCTCTTTGGTATTCAACCGATCAACCATCAAGAGGCACAAAAAAAACTTTCAACTTCATGAGGGATCTGGACTTCGAAATGAAGTTGAGCGCCACATCCTTTGGCATTTGTTCAAACATAAATTTGTAGAATCTGGTAGGGGTATACTTATCTCCCCAAGCAAATGTTCAATGGTGAAACATTGTAGCCCCAATGCAAGTCTCGAGCAGCAATTGAGACACCTTGAAATTCCTGAAAAGCTTCAACCAAAAGAGGGAGGGCAAAACATCTACTTAAATCATCCACGCTAGCAAGGCCTTCCACGGACATATCCTTGTGAATCACATATTAATATAAACTTGGATATGACATAGCAACTCTCCGTTTGACCAAAAGTCTTTCCATAAGAGCACTGAGGTGCCACTTGTAACATGACATGTAGAGATACTATGATAGTCTCCCACCAAACTAAAAAAAATACGCCACCAAAACGAGTCTCTTCTAAATTGGGCATGGGGAACTCTATTACCATAAAGAGACCATACAAGATTTACCCAAGGAACATTGGTTCATGAGTTAAATTTATGAAGTTGTTTCAGAAGTAGTGCTTTGTTTTGCAGCTCTAGGTTTAGGACTCCAAGCCCACCGAGATTTGTCGGTTTGGAAACCATAGATGATAGACCATTCAACCAAAGCATTAACCGAAGCTGAATCGTCCTCTATCGCCCAAACACAATGCATTGAGATCGATTGCAGATATTGATCATATTTTGTTTTTTTGAATTTGAGGGAGCACATAAGTAAAGTGGGCAAACGAATATCACAAATTCCAAATGGACACCATAGCCCCAAAACCTAGCACTAGCATTTAGACGACGCTCCACTAAGCCCACTAAAGTATATATATCTTGAATGGAATAGTTGATTCACATGGCTTGCAGCAGTCCCGACACACTCACGAAGACGAGCGGTGAAAGTGGATCCCTTTAATGTACACCTCGTCGACAACAACAGAAAATTCCCTGAAAGAAGAAGCTATACTTTGTGATTCTGTGAAATAAAAAAACCCAACAAATGGCCTTAGGTGCAAAAACAAAAACAAAAACTCCGCCCCGGGCCTCGTCCTGCCAACAGGCTGTTGCTGCTGGTTGCTTCCTGGGCCGACTCCCGAGCCCATCTCATCTAATCTCGAGTATCCCTTCAGAAAAAAAAGAAAAAAACAAATCTCACTCTCGAGTCTAGACCTTCCGACGCCTCGCCGCAGACGCCGCAATCCCGGCGCCCAATCCAGGTCCGCCGCCGCGCGCCGCTCCCGTGCCTGCCCCACCGCTGGCCGAGCCCTCACTCTCAGGATGACCATGTACGGCGGCGGTAAGACCTCTCGCCCCCGCCCCTGCCCCTGCGCAGCTAAACCCTAAACCCTTGCTGGAGATCTCGCGCTCAGTCTCGCTCCCTCTCCCCCGCAGACGAGGTCTCGGCCATCGTCATCGACGTGGGGTCGTACAGCTGTAAGGCGGGCTACGCCGGCGACGACACCCCCAAATCCGTCTTCACGTCGGTGAGAGAAAATATGCTCCTTCTCAAACTGTTCGGATTATTATGCTGGGTATTTCTTCCGAGTTTGCCCGAGAGTCCCTCTGTGGCAGGCTGTTTTTAGTTCGTTGAACTAGGAGTGGTGATGGACGAATTAGCTCGTTCAATTGGGAGTGGAATTGGTATCTTGAGCTAGATTTATGCCGGTGATGGATGAACTAGGTGTAGTCATTTCCAGCTATTTTAGCTCGATGGCTTCAGATTCTGGTTCCAACATGGTGTGCTAGTTGTATCAGTTAATGCTGTGTCGGGCCAAGTCATAAATAAATTTTGTAGCCACATAGACATAGCCACTTTAGTACTAAGTTGAATTCAGGCATTGAGTAGACCGCGGTAAGAGACCCGCACTTACCTGTTGGCTTCAGTGCAGCGGGTGCAATTTTTCTGATCTATTGACGACAAAGTTAGCTCATGATTCTGGCCTGTCCAATGACCCAGATTTTCCACTAGTTGTTAGTGTTAGCTAGTGTGAGCATATCGTACATGTACTGTGAGTTGAAGCAGAAACTGAATTTCAAGTGCTGAATATGTCGTCTTTCAGTTGTGGGAATTCAGTTTTTCTACAAGTTGTTAAGTTTTTTTTTTCTTTTTTTTGCCTCCCTTAGACTGTACAGTGAATGTTTTATTTTCCTTGTGTGAAGATTTTTCCTCTTTACTTAGTAGGATTATTGGGCCCATTTTTTGCAGCATGGCAGTCAATTGCTAGTTTCACTATGTCTCTGATGAAGTAAGCGAACCACTCATGTAAAAACAATCAGAGAAAACAAGAAGTACTGGGTGATTAGCACTAAGAAAATGGTTTGAATTTGACCACTTAATGCTATTGTTTGGTTTAGCACTGTTTCTTCTCCTTTGCCTGAACTGTTCTTGGAAATTGTCTTGTTTTGTTTGTTCAAGAGCATGTGAGCTACCTAATTCGGGACTTCTGGCCAGTACAACTTATTGCACTCACTATCTGGTTTTGATATGTTAAGCTTGTTGGTTCAATTGAACAAACTGAAGATACCGATGAAGCTAAGCCAGAAAAGGAGTCTGACTCTACACCAGATCCTAAGAATGGATCCAAGCCTATGGATGTGGACAAAGCCAAGACAAAGCGCAAATATTTTGTCGGTCAAGAATTAGAGTTCAGGAGGGATCATATGGAGGTTAGTAACTGCACATTCTAGGGTAATTTTTGCTCATAATTTTGCTAACTATTTCTTATTATTCTCTCCCATCCCCACTGAACAGCTGATCCCGCCAATGAAAGATGGAATAGTTACTGATTGGGATGTTGTTGACAACATATGGAATCATGCTTTTAGGTAATTTTACTTATCTACTTGATGCTGCTCTGAGCAATTTCTCCTCTTTAACATGGTTCATCAGTAATCAGCAATGCCATTATTTGAACTAGGATAAAGTTGCTACTTTAAGCTTAAGAAAGTAGCATTCTGTGTTTATTTGACATAATTTGCTAAGTATACTGATTATGATTTTCTCTTAGTTTGTGTGTGCATGAGGCATGATTCATTGTTTCCCTCTTGTTTTATTTAACTCGTTGGGATGCTGTGACTTCTGTAAAAGATAATGCTGATTAAGTACAAGGATTTCCTCGTTATGATACGTATATTGGAGTTACTATTGCTTTCTTCCACTGTACTACCACACTGGCTCGTTCTATATTTCAGACGTCGGCTATTGATCAATCCCGAAGAGCATCCTATGCTGATAGCTGAACCATCTACAAACAGTGGACAGCAAAGAGAGAAGTATGTGCATATGTTTTGTGTTTAAAATATGTATATCACTGACCCATGGTTCTATAGAAAAACTTTCCTTCAAGCCTGACTCTTATTTTCCATATTTCATAGAGCAGCAGAACTTATGTTTGAGAAGTATAAAGTGCCAGCGCTGTTCCTAGCAAAAAATGCAGTATGTCTCTCGCAGAAGTATCTTTGATGCAATAAGTTCTATTATTTTTAATTGTTGATTCGGCTGTCAGGTTCTCACATCTTTTGCATCTGGACGTGCTACATCTCTGGTGGTTGACAGGTCAGAATTTTCTTGATTACGTCTTAACTGCACAACCTGCTGTTTTCCATATAGATAAATGAAGGTCTCTTTTTTCCATGTTAGCCTGAGCAGTTTATGAACAAGTGCACCTTGTTGTGGTGTCTGCTTGGTTCTTAATCTCCTACTTTATGTCTGAAGTATATTGTTTTTCACCAATAAGTTGCACATAGCACACATATATTGTGTAACAATCCATCTGCGGCAAGGAAATATACTCATGAAGAAGTTGGTTCTAACTGTTAATGCTTAAATTTCCTGTTTTCTTGCTTGATGTGAACAGCTTGTATCTGAACTTGTGAAAACCAAAGGTCATTTAGTGAAGTTAAGACTTGTCAAATTTGAGATCATAATGTTACACCGCCACCTCTTTTTTTGGGTTCTAGTTGCTGGTTTTGTGCTTAGGTGACCATCTCAATTCCTTAAGCATTTTATAAGCTATGCTATTAGACTTTAACAAACTGGTGTCAAACGTCTACTGACGATTTATTTTATCTTAATTTCACCTCTTTGGGTCTTATGTTGTGAGAGAAATTGCTGGAATATGACAGTTTGATCATGTTTGGTACAGTGGTGGAGGGTCTACTGTGATTTCTGCTGTGCATGATGGTTATGTTTTGCAAAAGGTATGTTATGCTATTAATATACCGATTCAAGGCGAGGTTTACTTGCCTGTATCTAATAGTGATTGCCCATTTTACTTTTTACATTTCACTTGAAAATGTGTTTAGTCCTCTGCTTCAACACTTGATAAATTAAGATGTCAAGTTATATTATATGGTCCCTGGCATATGCTGACACCACATTTGCCTTGCCTCTTCTGAAGTCTTTTCTTCTATCATTCACTAACTTATTTTCTTGTGGCAGTCTGTTGCAACTTCTCCAATTGGTGGTGAATTTTTAACTGACTGTATGATGAAAAGCTTGGAGAGCAAGGGCGTTGTTGTAAGCATATCCCTCTTTCTTGACATAGCATACTAGTCCTTGCTGTATTTTCATATCCCATTTGTTCACTTCTCAGATTAGGCCCCGATATTCATTTAAGAAGAAGGAAGTGAGCCCTGGCGATTACAAGGTATAGTTTCTGTAACATTATGTTTGATATTAATTTGTTTCTTGTCTGCTTGTGACACCTTCAGACAAAGAGATAACTCTTTATATCATTTGATGTGCCCCTTTGTTGGAACTTGAAACTACTTGTACCATTGAATGTGAGCTGAGCCATTAGTTTGAAATCAACACACCATTAAAGAAAAGTGGTGGAAAATAAGGGAAAGACCTCGCGGGCTGGTATCTCTGTTGAAATATAGTTGCCTAGTCTCTTCCCTTGCCTCAATCGGTCTTTCGGTTCAACTGGCTAGAGCATCCAATTCTACAATCTGGTCTCTAGGTTATCCATGGCTAACAAAATGTGAGATAGCCTGTGAAGTGGTCTCACTACCTTCCCCTTGCCAAATTCTTCTCTGGCACCCAATTAAGTTTTGCCACATGGCATTGGTCTCTAGATAGATCCTGAATATCTGAATACGATTTTGGCATTTCAAATATCATGAAGTAGCGCCTTCTTGTTCATATCAATATTCATAGATACATGAGCACTTGGTGGTCCTCTGACTATATATCTGCCCCTTTTATAATTCTTCAGTACGTATTTATGTGGTTTACCTAACGTTCTGAGTTTGACGTGTTAATCATGGTTATATTCTAAATTAATGCACATTATGCAACCGATTACTGACATTCTTATACAGTTGAAAGCCTGAAAAAATACACTACACAAATATAAGGGAAACTATGTTGTCTATATTCTGTGAACCTATGTTTGCCTTTTCAGGTTGTAGATCTGGATTTTCCAAACACGACGGATAGTTATAGGTTGTACTGCATGGTATGTTTATCGGCAAATCTGTGAATCTTGTTTTGCTTTGTTGATTACTGTCTAGATGCCTTTAATGCTGATGCTTACTCTATATCACAGAGAGCTATTGCTAGCGACATCAAGGAGTCAGTTTGCAGAGTTCCAGATACTCCCTTTGATGGTATAACATTTAGAAAATATATTATTTCTAAGATTGCTTAGCTCTGCTATATTAATGTGCAAGCTTGGCTAATACTGTTTCTACCATGCTAACCTGTACACACAGTACAAGGAATATGCCAGCTCAGATGATCCATTAATGAATCTTATATATGCATCACCATATCTGGCTACTTTCATGCATGTCGTATGCCCGTCACCGTTTTATTCATTTGACTGATTTGACACATCTCTTTGTACTTTAAGCATATCTTGCTTTATGTTCCCCTTTTGGGCTGCTGTTAACTTTCCCTGTTTTATTTTTATGCAGAAGTGGCATATGCAAATGTTCCTACAACTTCATATGAGCTTCCAGATGGGCAGTAAGTTATCAATACTATGTAGACACATATTTGTTTCCAGTGAGTTATTACCAATTAGACAAAGTATATGGGCGAGTACCTATGTTTCTGGAGGAGTATATGTATATCCAGTGCATCTTGCCTTCTTACTCCATTGTGCATGCCTCTTAAGTTTACCCTACAAATGGTCATAGAAAAATTCATTGTTTACCAGTTGACATAAAACCAATATATTGCACCACTGAAAAATGTCAGGGAATAGGATATGTACCTAATATGGGGTAATAGTGGTCTACTAGTTCTATGAGGGTAGTATTGGTATTTCACCCATGTTGTCATCTTGTAGCTGCCTTAATCTTTATAAGACTAGCAATGTATCCCGTTCCAATGAATCAAGAAATATGAACGTTAATTTTGTTCTTTATTTTCTGCAATTTATCTTAGATTTAATTCAGCAATTTATCCCTTTTTATCCCTAATTACCCTCAAATGCTTGTTCCTGATGATCCTCTTCCGGTCAGATCCATCGGGATCCTGACAGTAACCACGAAGTTTCAACCCAAAATCCGATGAAATGTAAGTCCACAAATAGAATGGGGAAATCTACAAGTCACGGTTAACTGGGATCTGCTCATGTGCCACATTTTAGTGGAGTCTTGAGTTGCAATTTTGCAGCCTGGTAGACCATATCATGATTTAGCTACTACAATAATTGTAGGAGTAGATTATTTTCATGCCTAGACATGGTATTTCGATTTCGGATGGACAATGCACCTATAAGATGTTGGGATGCTGATGTCTCAACTTTCCCTGTTGCTGTTACTGCAAATTTGTGGCAGATATGTTGTTTGTGCTTATACTGTTTAAGAGCTTATAACTTATCTGTGCTATATCCGAGCAGAACTATTGAAGTTGGTGCAGATAGATTCAAGATTCCTGACATTTTGTTCAATCCATATCTTTCTCAGGTGAGTGGGATAACTCTAATTTGCTCTGTCCGCGTACGTTACTTGGTGATAGTTGTAGATTACACTATAACAGAACAAGTTCATTGCTTTCTCCTTCAGTTCATGCTATTAATATTCGAGAAGTTCTTTTGGACCTAGCTTACTTATCTGCACCATCCCTCACGCACACTAACGTTGTGACCAACAGACCATTCCTGGTGTCGAAGGATTTGGAGATTCTACTTCAATTCGTGGACTTCCACGAATGGTGAGTTAAAGTTATGGGGACTATGCTGTTGTGCAACTTGGACAGTTCATGTTAATGAAGTTGCTACCACCATTGTTTTTCATCAGGTCCTTGACAGTGTAAATAGGTGTGATGTTGACATTCGCAAGGAGCTACTCAGCAGCATTTTGGTAAGGACATTAATTTCAGTGTTACATTGTGCTACTTTTCTCTTCATGTCCCCATGCAGGAGCTTAGTTAAATAACTTGTATGACATAATCTTTAATTCTCCTATTATGTTTCGTTAATGCATTTCTAACGTCTGCAAACTTGTATTCTGGATAGCTTTCTGGCGGCTCATCATCAATTCTGCAGTTAAAGGAGCGCCTAGAAAAGGAAGTAATGGAGGTAAAAATAATAATTAACTGAACAAGTTAGGATAAATGTCGCAATATTTTATATTCTTACCACTTCCAGTTCCATGTATATTTCATTTTAGAATATGAGCATTCAACCTTGAACCACTAGCATGTGCAAAAACATTTAGAATTTTCACATAGAAATGATAGGAGGTTTATAATCAAAAGGATTTGTACATTATTATTTTCTATATAATGACATGTGTTAGAGTTAGGCGTGTATTTTTTTTAAAGCTTTGCTATGTATTGATTCAATTCAGTAGCTTATTTGCTTCAGACAGGCACATGCTTTCCACCTTATTTCTGCCAACTTCCTTCAAATAGAAGAATTAAATGGATCTCATTATTGTTTTGGTCAGTGACTAGTAATAACAGGATAATTCATAAAAAGAAGAATCTCTATGGTAAAGGATGTTGATAATGTTTCCTTAGTCTTGATTTTGCTGGTTAGTGAATAGTGATTACAATGAAGCGATGAAAGCTGTTGAGAATGTTCCCTGAATCTCTGCAAGTCTTATTCTTATTTTTAACCCAATGGTTGCAGGAGTCCCCTCAAAATGCTCGTGTAAAGGTTTTGGCAAGTGGAAATTCAATAGAGAGGCGATTCAGGTTGGACTACTATACTTGTCTTTGTATCCGATTACCAAATTGTACCTCCTATGCTCAGTGGATACGGTTTGCAGCAGGGCAGTTTGAATGATTGCTGTGTTATGTGTGACTGGAAAGTTAAACTGATTTTTGCTGTTTTAATTACATGATTAGCTAAACGAAAGAATTTGCCGTGGACTTGAAATTGGTTTAAAATTGGCTGAAACCATGTTGATCGCCTTTGCCAGTAGAACTTACCGTACATAGAGAAACGCATGCAATGTGGGCGCCAGTGCCGAGATTCATCTGTTAGATGTTCATTGACATCAGTGATAATTCAATGCAGTGTTTGGATTGGAGGAAGCATTCTTGCATCTCTTGGGTCGTTCCAGCAAATGTGGTTCTCCAAGGCAGAGTAAGTTTGATAATTTTGGTTTTGTTTCCCTTGCTCATCTTGGACGCCTAAAAATATCGGCCATGTATCCTACATACAGGTATGAAGAGCATGGTGTTTCCTATATCCAAAGGAAATGCCCATGAAATGGTGGAACAAGCTATGTGTTGCCGAAAGTTGTGTCGGCAACCATTAGATGCAGGCGACCAACGCCACCTTGTTATGTTGGCAGCTATTATCGGGGATATTTATTCATGTCATGACTAGTTTTTAGGTCTGCGTGTGCAACTGACTCAGCTAGTACTTGTCATTAATGGCAGATGTTGGTGTGCTGATTTTGTTTGTCGGCGATGTAGAAATGTAACGAGTTACTATTCTTTAGAATCCGGTGTATCCTGGAGTGAAGTCTTTTTAGTGGCCATTGACAGCTGGTAAGAGAAGCTGTAACTGATCGACTACATGTAAGTTAAGTCAAGTCAAACGTTTTTTGAATTTAGGCTGCTAACAGTGAGCTTCTTCACAACATTAAGTTAAGTCGTGTTCTCTCTTGAGGCATGGGTATAGTTGGGTTAGACTTTTTGGCACGGGTTCTGCTGTTGGTTGTGGACAAGGGCTTTGTCGGTCGTCATCGAAAGTGAACTTGAAGTGTTCGCTCAGGAGTGATCACGATGAAGCTGAATGACAACATCGACGGTGGTCTTTCTACTTGTGATCTGTGCGTATTGTGAGGGTTGCCAGGTGGGTTGGTGGTGTCTATGACGACACTGGTTTATTTTTAAATAATTATTTCGAAAATTCTTTTCTTCATATTTTTTGCTCTGTTTATTTGAAAATAGAGTTTAGAGCTAAAGCAGGCCTTTCACCCCTAGCCAAAAGTCATCCCCATACCATATTATGTTATGCATCTCATCGATCAAAACTTAATTCCGGCAAGGCTGTACTCCCTCCATCTAAATTTAGGTAAATCTCTAAAAATAGATAGATACCATTCGTTGTCTGTTTTTTTAACAATTAATACCATATATTCATAGCAATAAATAGTACATGGTAGATATACATGAACTGACTCCAACGATTACAAAATAAAGTCTAAAAGATAGTAACAAATCTTTGAGATCTTCAATTTCTTTCTTCTTCCAGAACACAATCTTGTACTTTTCTGAAGACAGTCAAAGATAAATAATGAACCATAGATCTGTAGATACCGACGATTAGTTCTCCCATAATTTTTTGAGCCGCAATGCCAAGGCCGCGTGCACGCAGGCAACCATTAAAGCAGTCATACAATATCGGCAAGAGTATGTCTGGGAATAATAACCGATTGTCTTTGTCGTCGTCGATGGAGAGCCGAGAGTACGACTCACCATTATCAAGGATGTAGCAGCCGGGACAAAAACTGCGAGGATAATCCTCCTCGCGACAACAACGACAAAAGATCTAAAATCGATTTGGCGAAGTAAGATCCGAAGATCCATACCTAGAAAATTGTGATTGTTAAATACCACCATTGACGCCGGGAAGAAGATCTCGTCGCCGAACGAAAGGCCGAAGATCACTTATTGCAGACGATGCCATCTTCATTGAGGGGAAACCAACAAGAAGGCGGCTACCAAAATCCTAACATAATCTAATGAAAACAATACTTTTATTCGAAACTCAACGCATAGATCGGGTTCCCCACTCCTCCCGACGCCGACGAAGCCGACCGGAGGAGGGGAACCAATCTATGAAGGAGGATGAACTGGAGGCAGCTAGGGTTGAGGCAGCGGCAGAGAAGAGAGGGGAGCAAAAAGTCCCATTCGTTGTCTGGTTGATTTATATATGATTTGCTAGTTTTTAGTAAATTGAGAATTAATCTTGTGCTCAGTGAACTGGATAGCTGTCGGATCTTACATGGAGATTCGTGCGCCTTTTACTGATTTTACGTTTTGTTGTTGTTTATTACGGTCTGCCAGCTCTGGGCTGGCCCTTCAAGATAAAATTAGACCATATCACAATATCGAACGGGATTTGAACCCACGACCTTCTGTTTCGAGAATACAAACAAGTTTACCACCAGATCATCGAGCCATTGACCAAGTGGAGTTACAACCGAGAGAGAAATACTTTGGAATCCATATTGACTCTGAATTTCTATTTTTGTCCAGTTGCAAGTGGAGTTCCAACTGACCTTTATTACCCAGTTGCATATGAAGTTGCTACGGAGAGAGATTATGTTCTTAAATCCGTACTAACCATGAATCTCTAGCTTTGACTTAGTTGCAATTAGGGCGGCAACTGATCTTTGTTTCCTACTTATAAGTAGAGTTGCAATCTAGAGATAAATGCTTCGGGATTCGTGCTAACCTCTAATTTCTCTTTTTCCTAGTTGCAAGTGGAGTTGAAAGTGTCTAAATTTTCTTCAGCCAACACCGAGCAACACGCTCCTGGCTCGTCCCCGCGGGCGAGTCAGGGCGAAACCCTAACTCCCTCCTCCGCCCAGACCTCTCCCGCCCCCTCCTCCGCCGCCGGCGGCGGGAGCCGCCGGGCAAAGCCCGCGCGGTGCCGCCGGCGGCGGGCATCTCCACCAACCGCACGCATGTAGGGGCGCGGGCAAACCCGACGGCGGCGGCAGGAGCTCCATGGCTGCCCAGCGACGGCGACGGTGCTGGGGAAGGCGGCGACGGCGCTGGGTTGACGGAGACGGTGCTGGGCGGCCGGAGTTGGCGCCGTGGCGGCGTGGGTCGGCCGGCCCAGATCTGGGCCCGATCCGGGGAAGGCGGGCCCCGGCCGTTCCGGCCACCTGCGCCTGGGTGCGGTCGCCCACCCGCTCCTCGCCCATCCTCCTCGGCTCCGAGCGCGGTGGTCTGCTGCTCTGGCCGGGTTGAGCTGAGCCTAACGCCATCTTGGCGTGGTGGCTCGGGGCGCCCGTGCGGCGCTGGCGGCGCGTAGGCGGTGCTGGGTGGCCGGCGATACCTCCCTGAGGTGGATGCGCGCAACCCTGCCGGCGAGCCCTCCCATTGGACGGGTCAGCGCGTGAGCTTTGGGCGAAGGGCGGACACTGCTTGCGGTGGTGAGGTACTATGCTCCGGGCGAAAGCCCTGCCTTTCGGGGCCGGTGACGGCGACGCCTGAGGGTGCCGTTTCCTATGTGGCGTCATCGAGGAGTTGTGGCTCCTCCCTCGCCCAGGGTCTCAGGTTTCGGGTGAAAACATCAGATTTGGCATGCCAAATCGGGCGACGACGGCGTCTTTGACGTCGTACCCTTCTTGGAGGTGTCGTCTTGGGAACTTGAGTTTGGGCAGTGGTTCTTCCTCGGAGTTCTCTGTGTTGGCCGCTTGGGAGGTGTCTTGCGATGTAGGTGGCACGCCGGCCTCTTGAGGGGTATCGCGGTGGCTTGCGCGACGAGGATCTTCCTCGGACAGCGCGAGCGGGCCTCTGGATGAGCAGTGGTGGGCTGGCCTCTGTGCTCTATGGCGGGCTGCTGAAGAATGCATGCTTGCGCGTCCGTTGAGGTTGCTAGGAGGTAGCCGCTGCGGCGACGGCGTCCCTGGAGCAGCAATGCTCCCAGCTGAGCTGGGTGGGCTCGCGAGATCCGGGTGGTACGCCTCTTGGCTGCGGCTGGCAGGTTCTTGGTAATTTCGATGATGCACAAGCACTGCGACTTTCATCGGCATGGGTTCTGTTTGGCGGAGGAGCTAACACTGTAGCGTCTTAGAGGAGCACTCGACGGATTGCGGCCTTTTGTCGTAATCACGTTTTGAGTGTTGGATGTGTGTGTGTGTGGGTGTCCCAGCCTTGTCTTAGGCTTGTAATGTAAACTTCTTTTCTATCAATGAATCGAAACGCAAAGCTTTTTGCGTTTTCGCGAAAAAGTGGAGTTGAAAGTGACCTTTGTTGCCCAATTGCAAGTGGCGTCGCAAACTGAGAGAGAACTGCTCCCAGATTCGTACTAACCCTAAATTGATCTTTGTCCCAGTTCCAACCGGGTTGTAACTAGTCTTTGTTGTTGAGTTGCAACTTAGAGAGAAATGTTCCAGAATACTGGTGACCTCAAATTTCTCTTTGTCGTAGTTAGAAGTGGGATCACGACTGACCCTTCTTGCTTAGAGCATGTCTAACAGGCCCCATATTTTTTCGCCCCTTAAAACCCGAGTAGAGGGCCCTGTATCCGGATTTCACCGGCCGAAAACTCGGACGAGCTAGCAGAACCCGTATCCCCACCCCGTAAAATAGAATATTCTGTTTTACGGGCTGGGGATACAGGTTCTGCTAGCTCGTCCGAGTTTCCGGCCCCTCAAAACAGGGTTTTAGACAGCAATTTGCACAACAATTTCACATCAAACATAGCACATCCGAAATATATGATGCATAATTCATAGTTTTAACATCACAACGCGATCATAGGCAATGTTCAAGCCACGGAAGTTCCCAAATGTGATCAACCATCAAGGGATCCATCGCCACCGGCGCCACCGCTCGCCGGAGACTCACCTTGATCACGAGCTTGACGCGCAGCCTTCTTCCTCGCAATGATGTCCGCCTTGGTCTCGTTCCACCACGCCAGCTGATCCTCGTCCATGCCGTCGGTGCGCATCATCATGATTTCCCTCTCCTCGGCCAAGAGCTCCTTCATGGCCTTGGCTTCTTTGGCTTTGATCATCTTCATGTCAAGCTCGGCCTTCAACTTGGCATCTTCCCTCCTTGCTTGCACCTTGGCAAGCTTCACCTCACTCTTCTTGTCGGTGATGAGGAGCTTGGTCTCCAACGTCTTCATCGTCAATGCCTCCTTGGACTTCATGAGTTGATCCAACTTCTCCCGGAAGCTAGCTGCTTTAAGTTCTACCTTGACCCTCTCCTTGGCCTTCTTGTTGCCCTCGGGCTTGCCGGTGTTTCTCCCACTCATGTCCTCCGCTTCATCATCCATGGTGAGAAGTGCCTCCTTCTTGCACTTTGGCTCGTTGTCCCGCAACTTCCATTTAGGAAGATGTTGAAGGATGGAAAAGCAATGTTGAAATTGAAATTCCTTGTTCTTTGAGCCGGCCATGTCCTTGTACCGTTGTTGAGCATACTTGGGCTGCACAACAATAGTATGAGGAGATGTTTCCACATCATCAACACAATATGGATAGCTTGTGATGTTTGCACATCATCAACACAAGGAAAACTTACATAGTCCGGCACGCATCCACTAGGAGGGTTGTCGGCCACTTGATCCATGGCAGCACTCCAACGAGAACAAGCCGGCTTGATGATGTTCCATCGGCCTTCAAGGGAGCGGTAGGATCTGTCCGCCATGCTCTTCGTGCGAGGCTTCAGCCGGTGGTACTGATCCTCAATGCGGCTGCCAATAGCGCTTGCCGCCTTGGTCCACTCCGGTGCACGCATCCATCCCCACCTTGCTCCAAGCACGGACCAAGATGGCGTCCTCGATCTCGCTGTAGTTCGCCGTGCGTGGCCGGCGTCGACGAAGAACCGGCGGCAGCCGGATCAACCTCAACCACCTCCTCGTCACCCTCATCCTCCTCCTCGTCATCAAAGTCTTCAACATTGCACTCCCCATCGAATGCACCGATACCGGCGTCCAAATTCACCGCGGAATCGTTGAGCATGTCCAAGTAGGATGTTCTGGACTCAACATCGAACACCTTGTCTACGTCGATGGTGGTTGGCGGCGGCGCGGGCGGCGCAACGGCCGGAACGGACGGAGGAGGGGTCGTGACCTTGGAGGGCGGCGGAGGCGCGAGGCCGATGCGGCTGATTGCCTTTGTCCGCACCTTGGCCGGCGCCGCGCCCCTCGGCCCGGCGGCCTTGGTCTTCACCCGGCCCGTCTTCTTGGCAGCCGGCGGCGCTTCGCCCGGTGAATCGGCGGCCGCCGCAGGTGCTTCGAAGAATTGCTTCGGGATCCTCTTCCTCTTCGCCCACTATCCCCGCTCCCACCCCGCACAAGTAGGGGGCGAGGACCCGCCCCGTACTCGAAAACAGCAAAAAACGATTCGGGGACCGTTTTTACGGGGCGTGCTAGACGGCCGGGTAGAGCCGAAACCCTCAAATCGGCGGTTATTATACGGGTTTGCCCCTTTTACGGGGTCTGTTAGACCTGCTCTTAGCTACAAATGAAGTTGCAACTGAGAGGTAGATGCTTCAGAATTATGCTAAACACTTAATTTTCCTTCCGTTACAAGTGAAGTTGCAACTGAGACATAATTGTTTTTGAATCCATGCTAACCCTAAGTTAAATCTCTGAACTATGCTCGCCACAAATTCCCAGGAACAATGTACTAATCCACGAGGACAAAAGATAAATGAAACAACATTTTTAGGCAGGCACCGACCGTTTCGTCAAGCCGGGGAGCTTCTGGGTTAACTTTCAGAGTGGACTGTTCTGAACATGCTTGTCCGTCGTTTGCCCTAATTCTCCTCTTGGCGTTCACCCTTCCACTAGAATTCACGGAAGCCACTGAACAAGGTTCATCCTTGACCTCGGAACAATTTCATAGCGGCTGCTTGGCCGGCCCGACGTTGTATACCTCGTCGTCTCCAAGGCCCTACGTCACACCAGCCACGACGCTCACCGCTCCTTCCTCTCCTCTGTGTGAACTTCATAGCCAGGATCCGCAAGAGCAGCTTTCGCGGTTGAATCACCGAATTCAAACCTGGGCTGGGCAGTACGAACAACCAAAATCGGGACCATGTTCTCTAAGAACCCTAGGCACAAGATCTACTAATTAACCTTATTACGGGATCCAGAGGGAAAGTCCACGGATCCAGCCACCGGGAGAACGCCGAGACGCTTCCCAGCCGACGCTGACGCAGGGTTTTTTATTCCTCGGCCGAGATTTCCGAAATCTCGCCGGAAACCAGTAATCCGGCTACCCTCGGAGAAAGAACGGTACCGGCCAAAACAATTCGGTTATATTTAAACTTATACTTCAGAAAAATAGATTCATAGTATAAGAACGTGACTTGGAACACAACGAATGGTGTTCCCTGTTGGTAAGCCCGCTCGAGGTAGCCCTTTGAGGTCTCGGTTTCGAGTCACATATTGTTTTGCTTTTGCAAGTTTTACACGATTAGCTGTATGGCTAAATAGCAAAAACATAGCATGTTTTCAAAGGGATACGAACCCGCGAGCTGGCAAATGAATGGGCGTAGGCCTGACTACTTTGCCTAGCGAACACTTCAGTGAAATTTGGATAGTTAAATTATTTATTTTAAAGTTCAAAATTTGTTTGAATTAATTCGTTCGGTAAGTTACCAAGATTTCCGAGATTTCGCGGTAACCATTAATTTCGGTGCCTCCCGGTAAAAATTGTTAACCGAGAAAAAAAACCTTGCGCCGACGCGGTAGCGCAATATTGGTCAGCTGCTATTTTCAAGTGAGCAAAACGCACGAGAAGCCCCCAAATCCTTTCATCTGAACTAAACGCACGCACAGCCAAAATTTTGGACCGGCACTACATAAGTTTAAGCGATTTCCTACACCAACGGCTCAAGAAAAGCATCATCAACTGATGGACGGAGCGGCTCAACTGACGCATTAATTGGATACGTACAGTAGAACAGTTCTCTGTGGGCGGCGGTATAGCTCATTTTCTGCTCGACGAAGAACCAATCTGACAAAGACTAGCAGAACACATCCCAACATGAATACATGATATTCGACGTTCTCGATAATATGCTCATCTGGTCATGCGAGCCAAAACGCCGCGTCCAAAAGTAAGGCCCGACAAACTCACGCTACGTTCATTTCAAACATCCACGAAGCCGCAACACAAAGGACAAGAAGCTACACAAATCTTAAAGCATAGAGTTCAAACGATTAGAAAATAGGCTGGACACACATAACACGGTGACTAGCAAATCCCTTCACAATATAATATGTAGATAGCTAGATTAGTTTCAGATGTGGATGGTCATACTCGCACACAGAACACGGTGACACTTTTTAAATGACGAGATACATATATGCATGTGATTCTGTCGGTAGAACACTTTCATGGCACTAAGTTTGGAGATGCTTCATATATCTGAATTTTTCCCTCCATGGCACTAAGTTTTGAGATGCTTTAGATGTGAATTTTTTTCCCTCTTTGACGCTAGTTGAGCTGCATAAAATATAGATAGTTCATCAAAGGGTTACGCACATTTTACTCAATTTGATTTCCACGCACGTTTATTAAGCTTCTGCCATTTAGCGGTTAGTGATGTCAACGGTATCCCACTACCACACATGTCATGTTTATGCATTATGCCCTTTGCTTTGAATATCATGTACCTGCCATGTGTGTCCCTGACACAAAATAGTTCTTTAAAGTTTGAAGAAGCAATCTCATGGATGCAGCTTTATTTTAAGATCTTTCTAACACCTCTCCCAGGTGTACGTACTGCCTATATAAGGTCATCTTCCGTTTCCATGTTCTTTCAAAGCTAGTACACACTACGGCAACAACAATCCATCGCAGTACGACAACAACAATCTATTGTCATGGCTTACTCCCAAGTCTTCCTGGGCATTTCTCGGGCCGGGCCGGGCTTCGGGCTGGCCCGAAAAAAGCCCGACGGGAAATCCTTGGCCCGAGCCCGGCCCGGCCCGACCAACTTTCAGCAAATTTAGGCCCGAGCCCGGCCCGCGGCCCGAAAAAGCCCGATTTTTTCCGGGCTGGCCCGACGGCCCGGTCCGATCTAGTGGTAATTTCCTTTTCCTGTGGCCCGAGCCCAGCCCGATATAATTACGGGCTGAAGAAAGAAGGCCCGAGCCCGGCCCGATAGAGAGAAAAAGCCCGGCCCGGCCCCGGATTTTCGGGCCGGGTCGGGTCGGGCCGTTCGGGCCGGGCTTCCCATGCCCAGGTATACTCCCAAGGTGCAACCGTTCCAAACACGGCGCCTGTGTTTCATCCAACAGTATGGGGTGACTTCTTCATCGACTACAGTCCAGAAATATTACAGGTATACTTTTTTATATGTACATCCGTAGCTGTTCGATTATTTTTCGATCAGCTTGACATGGCAAATTCGAAATCTGTTGACAAGGGATACTAAGTAGTGACACCTATGTCTGGATTTTTTTGGTGTTGCTACCAATTGTTCTTATTTATGTCTGAACATGGTATTATCTCGTTTGCATGTTTTTCAAATAGCTTCCCATATTTGTAAGATTATTACAAATTTATTCGACAAACATCATGCATACAAACATTCTTATTGTCTGCTCTTAACACACATTTAAATAATGTCATCATACTACAGAAGACATTAGTTAACACTATATAACTTATATTTTGGTATGCTTGTAGATGTCTGAGGAATGGATGGCAGATAGATCCAATCAATTGAAGGAGGATGTGCTTGTGATACTTGAGGCTTGCAATACTACAGTTGATAAACTGAACCTTGTGGACACTCTCCAACATCTAAGTATAGATCATCATTTCGATGAACAAATTGTCTCCATATTAAGAAACATACATGCTTCTGAATCCAATAGCTCCAACCTTCATGAGGTCGCTCTTCGATTCCGCTTACTGAGGCAACATGGACTCTGGGTATCTCCAGGTATATACTAAGAACCAAACCCCCTAGCATAATGCATTTGGTATTGTCTGTAATTAACCTTATAGTTTTACATGTATATTTTTTTTCTTAAAATTGATAATTTTACTACATGTGAGATATCTTACACATTCATGTGATTGCTAGTACTAATACTAAAACATCACAGCTGACATCATGTTCATAATCAACTTTGTCTGGAATATCTTTGTATTACTCGCATAAAAGACGTAAAAAACATATGAGATAAGAGCCATCAAAGACTACATAATATGCTCATTAGATGTATCATGTATACCTTGCAGATGTATTCAAAAAGTTCAAAGACGAAGATGGGGCGTTCAATGTTGGCATAAGTAATGACCCAAGGGGACTCCTAAGTTTATACAACGCATCATATCTTTTAACTCATGGAGAGACGGAGCTTGAAGAAAGTATCTTGTTTGCAAGGAAACACCTTGAGTCAATGGAAAGCGACCTCAAGCCCCCATTGGCTGAGCAAGTCAGGCGTTCTCTTCACTTACCACTACCTAAGACTTTGAAGAGAGTAGAGGCGCTGCATTATATGTCAGAATACAAATATGAGCCTATGCACAATTCTTCAATTCTAGAATTTGCAAAACTGGATTTTAACCTTCTGCAACGTCTCCACTTGAAGGAGCTCAAGGCTCTCTCGAGGTAACTTTAATATTTGACATACAAAAGTTGTAAAGAGTTTAGTTTCTTGACATCAGGATACTAAATATTGTAGGTTCTTTCAACATTCCTTTTTTTTTTTTGGAAAACTTTCATAGTTGAACCACTAAGAACTATTACTACCTCCAATCTAAAATGGATGTCATTATAGCAATATTACCTACCAAATAACTCCAAGATTGATCATCTGTTAGAAAAGGTTTGCTAGGATCCCAAATACAAAATTACTATCATGAGATTTATCATGAAAGTTTATTTGAAGTGTATACTTCTTTATGCGAGGGAGCATGCTTGTACATATATTGATGGTAAAAATACCATCTCGAAAATCATATGGATGTCCTACACTATCTGCATTTTGGATAGGGGTAGAAATATCTGACCTATCCGAGCTCTACCAATCAAGTACGCAACTAGGCATACAGATGGGTGGGCATTGTATAAGACAAGTAATTTTCATCTATATTGTCTTCTTAATTATCTCAATAAATATCCCTATCATGATCTAACAAAACTTTTCATGACATATAGTTGATTTCTAAGCTTACATGTGAGAGATACTATGCACATGTGTGCTTTATTAATTCGACAATCATGCATATTTATGGGAGAAGTAAACTCTCTTACACAATAATAAAATAAGCTATCTAGAAAACACATATTTTAATTCTTCGATGCTCAAACTATGATGCAAGTTTAGTAACATCCATTAACTTCATGTGTAGTAATTTTGGGACATCCCTCATTGCATACATCTCATAAATGATCTAAGAGAAAATTTCGTTTACATAAAGTAACAAAAAAATCATTGTAGGTGGTGGAGAGATCTTTACAGAGAAGTGGGGCTAACTTACTCACGAGACCGTGTAGTGGAGTGCTATTTGTGGTCATACACAGCATACTGTGAGAAAAAGTATTCGCGTGCAAGAATTATTCTAGCCAAAATATAGTCGCAATAATAATCATGACAGATGACACTTATGATGTGCGTGCTAGTTTGATGGAGTGTAGACAACTCAATGAAGCTATACAAAGGTTGGTAATTCTTGATGTTGCTTTATGTTCTCAATTTTGGAACGAAACGTGCATTCACATAATTTCATTCAAAGGTTCAACTAAATAATTTTCATACAGATGGGAGGAGAGTGCCATTTCTCTTCTACCAGAGTACCTCAAGAATTTCTACCTCAAGCTGATAAGCACATTTAAAGAGTTTGAAGACGAGTTGAAACCAGATGAGAAGTATCGTGTCTCTTTTAGCATAAAAGCGGTACGCCACTTGCATCTCCCAACCACAAAGTGAAAATTCATGTGTGCTATGTTTTGCTTCTTTATTTGTATTATTCTCGTAACACGAACTGTGCTTGGAACTTAAGTGATGGTAATTTATCAAGACATATCTTCATTCAAAGACCTTTAATTTATGAAATTTAATGCTAGATATGTGTGCTCTGTAGTTTTAGATGTAGAAACCATATGTTTCAATATGATGTGGAAGTTTCACTAGAAATTCACTAAAGATATCATTGCTCCCTTAAGGTATAATCCCATGTGGGTATCGTATCTTATTCTATATTGTAACACTTAAAATGTGCGTATATATTTCAAATACAAAGGTTATTGTCTACATCCATATATACATGGTCAACATTGTGCAAATCTTATATCATTAGTAATGATTTTTTGTTCCATCTGTAGTTTCAAATATTATCAACTAACTATCTCCAAGAAGCCGAATGGTCTCACCATAATTACAAGCCAAGATTTAATGATCAAGTGGAGGTATCTAGTATATGCTCTGGTGCACCACTAGCATGTGTTGGCTTGTTTGTTGGTATGGGTGATACTGCAACCAAGGAGGTACTCGACTGGGCACTCGGTTGTACAGATGCTGTCAAGGCTTTCTGCAGTGGTGACACGATTAATGAATGACCTTGCTTCATTTAAGGTACAAATTAAATCTGAAGAATACCACCCATATACTTTTTATCTTTTGATAACACCTCTCATGAAGCATATGTGTTTTTTACAGCGTGGAAAGAACAAAAATGATGTGGCCAGTTCAGTGGAGTGTTACATTAGTGAGCATGGTGTGACAGGTGATGTTGCCATTGCCAAGATAGGTTCTATGATTGAAGATGCATGGAAGACTACAAACCATGCACGCTTTGAGCTCGCTGAGCTATTTCCTGCAGTACAACTAGTCGCGAATGTATCAATCAGCATGTGGTTCATGTATGCCAACCAGAAGGACTCTTTTACATTCAGCAATGGCCTTGACGGGACGATTAGGTGCCTTTTTCTCAATCCTATTCGCTTCTAGACAATGGTGCGGTGGGTACATGGGTGCTAATGGTTTCATTCACTGGCAACATCACGGTTACCTTGTTCTAAGAGAACTTGTATCATCTAATCTATTGCAGTTGTGCTTTTTTACCGCTTGATTATGGCTTTTCTCAACAATTATGATTGATCCAATAGGGATTTGTATATTTTGATATTACTTAAAAATCAATAAAGAAGAATATTTGTATTCTAATATGCGAGATGTATCTTTGATCCTCCTAAGTGTACATCATTTCAAGATCGATACATCATATTCTATATAGCTCACGTCAGTGCATTGCAATTCTACAACGAAGCAAAGCACATTCACAATAATAGGAGCAAGGATGAAGCAAAATTTAAAAATGAAATAGAGTTGACTTATATATTTTTATCGCCTCAGACTTGTGTGTTCCTCTCTATGCAACGGAAAAAAATCTAGAATAACTATAATATGAGGAAAACCAAAGCACCACCATTCGGGTTGTTTGATGTATGTTCTTTCATGACCTCTATCGAATAAATTTATAACAAATATTGCATACATCTCTTCGGTGCAGAGGCCGGGGCTCTTGAGATCCTTTTAGAAAGAAAAATCTAGTGCACCAACTGTGCTAGAAATAGAACAAATTGCAAGAACTATAGTGTGTCACTAACAGGTTTGAAGAGCATGTTGATTCCTATGTCCAAAGGAAATGCCCATGAAATGGTGAAACAAGCTATGTGTTGTCAGAAGATGTGTGGGCAACAGTTAGATGCAGGCGACCAACACCACCTTATTATGTCGGCAACTATTATCTAGGGATAATTATTCATGTCATGACTAGTTTTTAGGTCTTCTTGTGAAACTAACTTGGCTAGCACTTGTCATTAATGGCATATGTTCATGTGCTGATTTTGTTTGTCGGTGATGTAGAAATGTAACGAGTTACTATTCTCGATTCCGGTGTATCCCGGAGTGAAGTCTTTTTTAGCGGCCACTGATAGTTGGTAACTGAAGTTGTACCTAATCGACGACATATAAGTTAAGTCAAGTCAAACATTTTTGAATTTAGGCTGCAAGGAGTGAGCTTCTTTACAACATTAAAATTAAGTCATGTTCTCTCTTCGGGGTATTGTTTTGGAGATTGATCCGATTGGTGGGACAAATTGTTTGGGGATTGCTAGGGTGGTTGCTCTATAAAAAACATATCAAAGATGGGAGGAACCACTCTGCATATTAAGAAGGTTGAGAAACTCAGGTGACCCCTCTGGGAATAAAATCCGGATGTCTTGGGTCACAATACCGTACCACTGAACTAGTGCTCGGTTCTCACGGAAGCTATTTTAGATCTAGTGGTGTTATGAATTGTTTGGCAAAGATTACAGTGGTGAATGGATCCTAGTCACTGATAATCTAGCGAGCTTTTTTTTTGGTTCACCTACATGTTTCTCGTTTGAAGCTCATCATTGAAGTCGGAGCTGCCTCTTTATCAACCTATTGGGGTGGCTTTTTGGCATGGGATTGGGTTGGCTTTTTGGCATGGGTTCTGTCGTTGGTTAAAAATAGGTCTTTGTCGATGGTCATGGAAAGTGAAGTTGGAGTTTTTGGCTCAGGACTAATGACGATGAAGCTCAATGGAAAGATAGACGGCGGTCTTTCTCCTTTGATCTATGTGTTTCGCAAGGGTGGCCATGTGGGACAGTGGTATTTCTCCTTTTATATGTGTGTTTCGTGAGGGTAGCATGGTGGGTTGGTGGCATCGATGATGACACTGATGTATTTATAACGGTTGCCATGTTATTATCAGAAAAATTATTTTCTTCATCGTTCGGTTGCTTTCGATGGTCCTGGGAGACTTTAACATGATTCTAAACGCCTCTCAAAAAACAATGATCTTCTGGATAGAAACATGATGTTGAGGTTTCGAAACTTTTTGCATGAGCATGGGCTCAAGGAATTATACTTGCATGTGAGAATTTTCACTTGGAGTAATGAGAGAGAGAGAGAGAGGCCTATGCTTACTCGCATTGATTGCGCCCTCGTTTCTGTGGACTGGGATCTGACACACCAAGACTCTATGATTCAAACACTGTCTTCTCTAGTCTCAGATCATGTACAATACACCTTGCTTTGAATGTTGCATTCATGCCTAAGCGAAGATTTAAATTTGAGGCATTTTGGCTAAAATTGGAGGTTCGATGAAGCAGTTTAAAAAGCCTGATCCTTTTCGGAGAATGGATGTCTTAATTAGAAACGCAGAAAAATACATTCAGTCCTGGGTACAGAGGAGAGTTGGAAACGTGAAACTAAAAATCTCCATGGAAAATACCATAATCTTCCAGTTTGATGTCTCCCAAGAGACGAGGAGGTTCACACTGGCAGAGTCTTAGCTCCGCAACAGGCAAATGGTACTTGGTCTGGCGTCCCTTGAACGCACGATCATCAGGCAAAGATCTAGAATCAGGTGGTTGTAGGAGGGTGATGCCAAATCTAAGTTGTTTCATGTGGTTGCCAACGGCATAAGGATCAAGAGCTACATCTCTTCAGTTAGAGTGGGAGAAGCAATTGTGACAGACCAGGAGAGGAAGAAAGAAGTGTTCACTACAATCGTATGTCAATCTGCTTTTGAGTATTCAGAACAGTGTTCACAATATCATTTTGGAGGCTTTGGAGACATCGGTTGCTGAATTTTAGGACCTTCACAATATCTTCACAGAGGATGAGACATGGAACACTATCAACGATTTGCAGCCCGATCGAGCACCATGCTCGGACGGTTTCATATGGGCATTTTATCAAAGAGCATGATCATTGACCATAATATTTTTTGTTGGCTTGCTAAAATTAGGAGTGGGAGATGGAAGGAGTTTTTCTATTCTAAATCGAGCTTTGATGATGCTGGTCCCTAAGAGGCGGGATGCGACGAAGATCAAGGACTACATACCCATAAGTCTAGTCCATAGTTTCTCAAAACTTTTCACAAAGATGATTGCAAACCGTCTACATGAGAGACTTGCTGAGATTTTTAGTATGAAAAAAGATTTTGCATGAAAACTTCGTCCTTGTTCGTCAAGTAGCCATGAAGATCAACTTGAGGAGACAAACATGTGTGTTACTAAAGCTCGATCTATCACGTGCTTTCAACTCGACTTCCTGGGGGTTTCTCTTTGAGGATAATGGGGTTTGGGGAGAGGTTTATTAAGTGGATTGATTTGCACTTGTACATTGCAAATACAAATTAGATCATTGTTTACTGGAGTTCCGGGTGAGTGCATACATCATGTGCGAGGCCTGATGCAGGGGATCCCACCTCCACCATGTTGTTTGTTGTAGATATGGAAGTTTTGATGGTGGCGATCAAAAAATCAGTGCATGAGTCGATGTTTAGTAACTTGGCTGGGATCATGCCTTCACAAAGAATCTCCTCTTCAAACCGGAATTCCAGGAGTTGTTGGCGATTAAGCAAATCTTAAGTATTCTTTGTGAGGGCGGTTCTGGTATGCATGTTAACTTCAGAAAAACCACCACAACTCTAATTAGAGGAGCAGATTGAGACGAGGAGAGAATCGTGCAAGTTAGGATGTGAATTGGCTTGGTTTTCAATTAAATACCTCGGTTTGAAACTAGCTCTTGGCCCCTAACCAAGGCAGAGTGGCAACCGCTGCTTGATTAGGTGATCAAGTGTGTCTCGGTGTGGAAAAGAGGTCTCATTCATACGGAGGGAAGGCTAATTCTAATCAAGTCAGTTGCTTTGGCTATAGCGGTTCATCATATGGTGGTGGCAGAGGCATCTGTTTCCTTGAAGAAATTAACAAGTTGTTGCGTGCATTTTTTTGGGCTCGGAAAATGAGGTGCGTGGTGGATAATTGATGGATCCCAAGTGCAGGAGATCAATTCTAGTAATTTTCAATAATAAAGGTTGTCAAACCCATGAGAAGCTGAAGATATTGGTTAGCAAGTTTGACAAGTAAACAATAAAAAGGATACAGTAGTTTTGGTATTTTGAGTGTATAGTTTGCAATCAAATGAAGCACGGAAAGTACATATCACTAAGTAAATGATCTCAATGAGAGAAATCCCAATCCTCTATGCAAGAAGAGGACAAACTCAAGTGTGTGTGTGTGAACTTATATGTGACAAGTGTTCCCAAGGACGGCATGGATTTACTAGCATTTAGATCTCTACACAACATGTTGAATTCTTATCAAGTTTATTTCCTTAGGGGCTGAGCCTAAATTAGGTGCAGCCACAGATATGAGAAACACACCTTATGATGGGTCCTAGAGCCATTTTCATGAGCAAGTATATGAATGATTAAGACAAAATGTCCCATCATAGCTGTTAGTTCATGGGTCCCCAACATAAACCTCTCTAATGCAACTCAAAGTATTGGAAAACGGTTTTTGTCATTCCGTCCCTTCCAACCCTCATCATTACATTAAGGTGCAGCCCTATGAGCCCATATAGGTGAAGTAATATGCAGTCAAAGTTTGCATAAAACCATCATAGAACAAATACTCATTGCACGTTATATAGAATCATAGCCAGATCATCCTATGCCCACAGAAACATGGGGAACTACTCAAAATTGCCAAACATATGATGTGGACCAGAGGCATAATGATTACAACACAATTTGAAATTATAATCTCTCCACCAAATAAAGACAAGATGCCTATCACAATCATGCAATAGAACTTAAAACAATATCCAGGGTTCGATCTATCGCAAACTATGAGGGAGGATGGAGTTGATCTCGAAAATGGTGATGATGGTGCTGATGGATATGTTGATGGAGATTCCTCCCCCTATGTCAAGTAGGAGTGGTGATGATGATGGCATCGATTTTCCCTTCACCGAAGGTACCGGTGCGGTAGGATCTGCTCTCTCCCGGAGTAGGAGATGACTTTCACCTCTGCCGCCGCCTCAATAAATCTTGGGAAATATGGCTTAGGTTTTCTGGCGAGAAGGAGACATCGGTAAAAAGGAGGATTCAAGGTGATGCTCAAGGCCCAAACGAGCATGGGTGGTGTGCCCATCCAAGTAGGGAACGCCACCTGGGCTCGCTTGTCGCTCGTGGCTTCCCTCGTGTGCTTCTTTGGCCCACGGTCATTCTTTCTGTGAAAAACTGATCATGTATTTTTCCTTTGATTTGTAGGTGTCCAAAAGGTCGCTGAAACAGCAAAATACGAAAAAGGAGTTTTCTGCCTCTTAGAAATTAAATACCAATGAAAGAGACTTTGTAGGAAAATCCAGTAAGTCAACTAAAATGCATAAATATTGATGTATCATGACAAATATCATTCAAAACTAATTATATGAGTTACTATATTGATGATGTAAAATGCACGTATCAATAGTATCTTGTTGCATGGGGCGCCATTTGCTAACCGCAATGCTTTCGTGGGCTAGGCATCAAGGATCTCCGGCTACAGGGCTTGGCCCTCTGTGTCCGGTTGTGTTGGCTGAGACGACCGTGGCAGGGTCTGCCGGGTATGCATCATACTGAGGTGTCCGAGTTGTTTCTAGAGCTTGGCTCTTTTCACTATTGGAGATGGTAGGGGTATTTTCTTCTGGCGTGATCAATGGATCAATGGATGAAAGGAAGAGGAAATTGCACCAACGGTGGCTAGCCTTGTTTCGACTCGGCGCAAGAATACCGGTATGGCTGTGGATGCAGAGACTGATAATGCTTGGATTAACGACATCTCAGGGGAGGTGACTATCGACATTTGCGTTTAGTGCATCATGTCGTGGGAGGCGGTCCATAGTGTAGATAGCGATGCGACTATCTGGACCGCATCACCTAGAAGGGTTCTGAGTCTGGAGCTTACTCTTCCAAAAGTACATATGAGATGCTTTGACATGGCACACACCTATATGGAAATCATTTGCGCCTTTGAAATGCAAGATCATTGCTTGGTTAGCAATGAAATATAGGTTGTGGACAGCGGATCGGAGGGCGGTACATGGGCTAAAATACTTGCCGGACCCGTGCTTTACATGCTTGCAAGAGGAAGATAATGTGGATCATATCCTCACCCAATGCACCCATGCTAGGCAGGTCTGGTTCAGAGTCCTAACTAGTGCTACCCTGAACATACCCGAACCACAACTTAACTCTAATATGGAGAGGTGGTGGACTGAGGTCCGGAAGAGAGTGAGGAAGCTAGATAGGAAGCGCTTTGATTCTCCGGTTGCCCTCATGGCCTAGATACTCTAGAAGTAGAGGAATGCCAGGGTGTTTGGCAATGAATCCAATTCAGATTTTTAGCTTAATTAGAGAAGAGTTCCATTTCTTGGAGATCGCGAAGAGAGGACGAAGTCAGGTTTTACCGTGAGAGTAGGCTTTAGTTCGCGGGGGGGGGGGGGGTGGGGGGAGTTGAGTTCGAAGCACCGGTGTTTGCATCGGCTTGTTTGTTCTTGTACTTTTTTTGTTGCTTCTTCTTCTATAAAGATATGGTCTCGAAAAAAGAGGTTTGTTTCCACCTCAATGGAATGCATTCGTCTATGGAATATGGAGGGCCCAAGACCACATACAATACAGGGTTCTTAGAAACGTGTTCATATGAAAATAAGCCTAGTTTTATTTAAGAATTAGTATTCATTTGTACAGTAGAGATACCTAGTTAGACATCTCTTTACTGAGAATTAGTAATTCTCGGTCGACCTATCCCCGTGTGATTAACTCAAGTACTAATGCTCCGTTGTTTTGCACTTAATTCTGTAGTTTTTATTTTCTTTGGCTGGATTATTTATAGAGGGAGATTTGAGTGGCTTATTTCTGCTTGCGTTGTTTTTCCCAAACCAACACAAAATAACAATCATAAAAAGCAAACACATATGCACACTATTGAAGAAGAAAAGTACACCTAAAAAACTCTCATCTCATGTGCAACTAAGAAATAACTGGGAAAATCTCAGTTGCAATCTAATTGTAACTAGGAAAATCTCATTAACAACAAATGTGCAACCGGAAAAATTTCAGTTACGATCCACGTGCGATTGGAAAAATCTTTGCAACCTAATTGTAACTAGGAAAATCTCGGTAGCAACAAGTGTATAACTGGAAATTTTTAGTTGCAGCCCTACGTGCGACTTGAAAAATCTCAGTTGTAACCTGCAACCGAGAATCTCGGTAGGAACTGAAAAAAATTCAGTTACAACCCACGAGCTGCAACCGAAAAATTCCAGTTGTAATGCAATTGTAATCTGGAAATTCTCAGTTGCAACAAGTGTGCAATTGAAAAAAATTCAATTGTTTTCCATGTGTAACTAGATAATTCTCAGTTGGTGGAAAAGTTGCAACCCACGTGCAACTGAAAAAAATATCAGTTGCAATCCACATGTAACTGTAAAATTCTCATTTGCAACCTAATTATAACTAGGAAAATCTCGGTTACAACAAGTGTGCAACTGAAAAATTTCTAGTGGCAATACAAATGATAAAAAATCTCAATTTCAATCTAAGTGTAATTGGAAAAATCTTACTTAATATTTCAACAATAGGAAAATAAAAATCAGAAAGTAGAAAGGAAATATATCACCGGTGGACCGCCGCCTTTGCTGATGTACTCGTGGGGCATTGCCATTCACGAACTTAGCAATCCAAAAGAAAAAGAGTGCGTAGGGGTACTAAGAGCATCTCCACCGTCGGCTCCCATAGCGGTCCCGACAGCGTTTTGAGGCCAGGAGCGAAAATAGGCTGACACCGGCGCGTCCCAAACGGCGCCTGCGATTTTTCGAGTTCAGTAGAAGCACCGACAACCCCGTGCCGGCCCCTTGGCCAAGGGCGCGAATCGGGCGTGCCGGCGCCTCGCGGAATGACGGTTTTCGCGGGTGGGGGCGCCTTGTCAGCGAGAGGACGCGGTGGTTCGCATCGGAAACGATGCGGGGAGGATGGTCATCAGCGTTAATGGCCTCCCGCGCGGAAACCCAAACGGCGAGGGCGGCGACTGGCCACACGGCGTCCATCTACCGTGCCCATGTGCCTTCAATGCGCGTCCGCCGCCTCCCTTAAAACCACACCGTCGCGCACTTCTCGATGTTCCCCGCGTTCCAACCCTAGCCGCCACCGTCCAACCGCCGCGCAAATCTCCCACGCACCCACCGACGATGGCGCACAATGACGAGGCCGGCGGCAGCGGCGGCGGCGTGCTCCGCTCGTTGCAGCTCAGCCTTGACGAGGCCGACGTACTGTACTGGCACCGCATCCCCGTGCTGGTGCAGTACAAACTGCCGCATGGCTGGCACGTCTCCAACGCCGGCTTCGCCGTGCCACAGCCGCCACCAGAAGGAGTACAGACGCGAGCCCTCGCGAGGGAACGGTGAAACCGGATGACGCCGGCGGAGAGGAGCTTGCCGGAGAACGTCGTCCAAAGCCCGACCTGGCAGCGGCGTTTTGAAGATGAGCGCGCCGTCGAGCTCGCGCGTGCGGCCGACCACTCCACCGGTCGCTTCAACACCGTCGGCTGCCATGCGTGGTGGTACGGCCACGGCGTCGACACTGTAGGATAACGTTGCATAGAAAACAAAAATTTTCCTACCGCGAACACGCAATCCAAGCCAAGATGCAATCTAGAAGACGGTAGCAACGAGGGAATTATCGAGTCTCACCCTTGAAGAGATTCCAAAGCCTACAAGATGAGGCCCTTGTTGCTGCGGTAGACGTTCACTTGCCGCTTGCAAAAGCGCGTAGAAGATCTTGATCACGGCGCCACGAACGGGCAACACCTCTGTACTCGGTCACACGTTCGGTTGTTGATGAAGACGACGTCCACCTCCTGTTCCAGCGGGCTGATACGTCTCCGACGTATCGATAATTTCTTATGTTCCATGCCACATTATTGATGTTATCTACATGTTTTATGCACACTTTATGTCATATTCGTGCATTTTCTGGAACTAACCTATTAACAAGATGCCGAAGTGTCGGCTCTCGTTTTCTCGCTGTTTTTGGTTTCAGAAATCCTAGTAACGAAATATTCTCGGAATCGGACGAAATCAACGCCCAGAGTTCCTATTTTTCCCGGAACCATCCGAACACCCGAGAGCCGCCGGAGGGGAGCCCTGGGGGCCCCACACCACACCCTGGCGCGGCCAGAGGGGGGGCCGCGCCGCCCTATGGTGTGGGCCCCCCAGAAGCCCTCCTGCGCCGCCTCTTCGCCCATTTAAAGCCTCCGTCGCGAAAACCCTGATGCGATCGACGAAACCCACAGAAACCTTCCGGAGCTGCCGCCATCGCGAAGCCAAGATCTGGGGGACAGGAGTCTCTGTTCCGGCACGCCGCCGGAACGGGGAAGTGCCCCCGGAAGGCTTCTCCATCGACACCGCTGCCATCTCCACCGCCATCTTCATCACCGCTGCTGCTCCCATGAGGAGGGAGTAGTTCTCCATCGAGGCTCGGGGCTGTACCGGTAGCTATGTGGTTCATCTCTCTCATATGTGCTTCAATACAATAATCTCATGAGCTGCCTTACATGATTGAGATTCATATGATGATGCTTGTAATCTAGATGTCATTATGCTAGTCAAGTGAGTTTTACTTATGTGATCTTCGGAGACTCCTTGTCCCACGTGTGTAAAGGTGACAAGTGTGTGCACCGTGTGGGTCTCTTAGGCTATATTTCACAGAATACTTATTCACTGATGAATGGTATAGTGAGGTGCTTATTTATATCTCTTTATGATTGCAATGTGTTTTGTATCACAATTTATCCATGTGCTACTCTAGCAATGTTATTAAAGTAGTTTTATTCCTCCTACACGATGTAATGGTGACAGTGTGTGCATCCGTGTTAGTACTTGGTTTATGCTATGATCATGATCTCTTGTAGATTGCGAAGTTAACTATTGCTATGATAGTATTGATGTGATCTATTCCTCCTACATATGCATGAAGGTGACAAGTGTGCATGCTATGTTAGTACTTGGTTTAGTCTTTTGATCTATCTTACACTATAAGGTTACTAAAATATGAACATTAATTGTGGAGCTTGTTAACTCCGGCATTGAGGGTTCGTGTAATCCTACGCAATGTGTTCATCATCCAACAAGAGTGTAGAGTATGCATTCATCTATTCTGTTATGTGATCAATGTTGAGAGTGTCCACTAGTGAAAGTGTAATCCCTAGGCCTTGTTCCTAAATACCGCTATCGCTGCTTGTTTACTGTTTTACTCGCGTTACTACTACCGCAATACTACCACCATCAACTACACGCCAGACAAGCTATTTTCTCGGCACCGTTGCTACTGCTCATATATATTCATACCACCTGTATTTCACTATCTCTTCGCCGAACTAGTGCACCTATTAGGTGTGTTGGGGACACAAGAGACTTCTTGCTTTGTGGTTGCAGGGTTGCATGAGAGGGATATCTTTGACCTCTTCCTCCCTGAGTTCGATAAACCTTGGGTGATCCACTTAAGGGAAAACTTGCTGCTGTTCTACAAACCTCTGCTCTTGGAGGCCCAACACTGTCTACAGGAAAGGAGGGGGAACGTAGACATCAAGCACTTTTCTGGCGCCGTTGCCAGGGAGATCAAGACACGCTGCATGGGGAGTCTCCACTTCTCAATCTCTTTACTTTGTTTTTGTCTTGCTTAGTTTTATTTACTACTTTGTTTGCTGCACTAAATCAAAATACAAAAAAATTAGTTGCTAGTTTTACTTTATTTGCTATCTTGTTTGCTATATCAAAAACACAAAAAAATTAGTTACTTGCATTTACTTTATTTAGTTTGCTTTATTTACTGTTGCTAAAATGGCCAACTCTGAAAATACTAAGTTGTGTGACTTCACAACCACAAATAATAATGATTTCTCATGCACACCTATTGCTCCACCTGCTACTACAGCAGAATTCTTTGAAATTAAACCTGCTTTACTGAATCTTGTTATGCGAGAGCAATTTTCTGGTGTTAGTTCCGATGATGCTCGCTGCCCATCTCAATAATTTTGTTGAATTATGTGAAATGCAAAAGTATAAGGATGTAGATGGTGACATTATAAAATTAAAATTGTTCCCTTTCTCATTAAGAGGAAGAGCTAAAGATTGGTTGCTATCTCTCGCCTAAGAATAGTATTGATTCATGGACTAAATGCAAGGATGCTTTTATTGGTAGATATTATCCCCCTGCTAAAATTATATCTTTGAGGAGTATCATAATGAATTTTAAACAATTAGATACTGAACATGTTGCTCAAGCTTGGGAAAGAATGGAATCTTTGGTTAAAAATTGCCCAACCCATGGACTGACTACTTGGATGATCATCCAAACCTTCTATGCAGGACTAAATTTTTCTTCGCGGAATTTATTGGATTCAGCTGCTGGAGGTACCTTTATGTCCATCACTCTTGGTGAAGCAACAAAGCTTCTTGATAATATGATGATCAATTACTCTGAATGGCACACGGAAAGAGCTCCACAAGGTAAGAAGGTAAATTCTGTCGAAGAAACCTCTTCCTTGAGTGATAAGATTGATGCTATTATGTCTATGCTTGTGAATGGTAGGCCTAATGTTAATTCTAATAATGTTCCGTTAGCGTCATTAGTTGCTCAAAAAGAATATGTTGATGTGAATTTCATTAAAAATAACAATCACAATGATTCTAGGCCATACCCTGCTAATGGTAACTCTTATGGTAGATATGCTTCACCTAATGAAGAAAAGATGCTAGAAATTGAAAGATCCACCAAGAGCTTTATGCAATCACAATATGAGCAAAATAAATTGTTTACTAAAACTATGAATGAGCAATCTACCTTGTTGAAGAATATAGGGAATCAACTTGAAAATCTGAATAGGGAGATCTCGGGGTTGCAAACTAAACTTGCTAATGCTCGAAACCCGAATCTCATACATGTCTGCATCACAATCTTCTTTAATTAATAAAATGGCTGCTAAACCTGAGGATTTAGATGACAAAATTACTACTACAGCAAATGCCATTCAAGTTAGAATTAATGAGAATATAAGATTAATGGCTGAACTGCGTGCTAGGTGGGATAGAGAAGAAAATGAAAAACTAGCTAAAGAGAAGAATGTAGCTAAAGTTTGGACTATTACCACCACTAGTAATGCTAATGCCACACATGTTGCTGCACCTCCTACTAATACTAATAAAAGAATTGGTGTTAGCAATGTTTCCACTTCTAATGCAAAGCGCGAGAAACTGCCTCGAAACTGCTAAAACCGTTGAAACTGCTCGTGATAAAGCTCGTTGAAATTTTTTCCAACATTGGGGATGATGATCCCATTGCTTTAGATTATAATGATTTGAATTTTGATGATTGCAACATCTCTGAAGTTATAAAGTTCTTGCAAAAACTTGCTAAAAGTCCTAATGCTAGTGCTATAAATTTGGCTTTCACGCATCATATTACAAATGCTCTCATAAAAGCTAGAGAAGAGAAACTAGAGCGCGAAGCCTCTATTCCTAAAAAGTTAGAGGATGGTTGGGAGCCCATCATTCAGATGAAGGTTAAAGATTTTGATTGTAATGCTTTATGTGATCTTGGTGCAAGTATTTCTGTTATGCCTAAGAAAATTTATAATATGCTTGACTTGCCACCGCTGAAAAATTGTTATTTGGATGTTAATCTTGCTGATCATTCTACAAAGAAGCCTTTGGGTAAAGTTGATAATGTTCGCATTACCGTTAACAATAACCTTGTTCCCGTTGATTTTGTTGTCTTGGATATTGAATGCAATGCATCTTGTCCCATTATATTGGGAAGACCTTTTCTTCGAACTGTTGGTGCTATTATTGATATGAAGGAAGGTAATATAAAATATCAATTCCCTCTCAAGAAAGGTATGGAACACTTCCCTAGAAAGAGAATGAAGGTACCTTTTGATTCTATTATGAGAACAAATTATGATGTTGAGACTTCGTCTCTTGATAATACTTGATACACACTTTCTGCGCCTAGCTGAAAGGCGTTAAAGAAAAGCGCTTATGGGAGACAACCCATGTTTTTACCTACAGTACTTTGTTTTTATTTTGTGTCTTGGAAGTTGTTTACTACTGTAGCAACCTCTCCTTATCTTAGTTTTGTGTTTTGTTGTGCCAAGTTAAGCCGTTGATAGAAAAGTAAGTACTAGATTTGGATTACTGCGCAGTTCCAGATTTTTTTGCTGTCACGAATCTGGATCCACCTCCCTGTAGGTAACTCAGAAAATTATGCCAATTTACGTGAGTGATCCTCAGATATGTACGCAACTTTCATTCAATTTGGGCATTTTCATCTGAGCAAGTCTGGTGCCATTTTAAAATTCGTCTTTACGGACTGTTCTGTTTTGACAGATTCTGCCTTTTATTTCGCATTGCTTCTTTCGCTGTGTTGGGTGGATTTCTTTGTTCCATTACCTTCCAGTAGCTTTATGCAATGTCCAGAAGTGTTAAGAATGATTGTGTCACCTCTGAACATGTGAGTTTTTGATTATGCACTAACCCTCTAATGAGTTTATTTCGAGTTTGGTGTGGAGGAAGTTTTCAAGGGTCAAGAGAGGAGAATGATATACTATGATCAAGAAGAGTGAAGAGTATAAGCTTGGGGATGCCCCGGTGGTTCATCCCTGCATATTTCAAGAAGACTCAAGCATCTAAGCTTGGGGATGCCCAAGGCATCCCCTTCTTCATCGACAAATTATCAGGTTCCTTCTCTTGAAACTATATTTTTATTCGGTCACATCTTATGTACTTTACTTGGAGCATCTGTGTGCTTTTGTTTTCGTTTTTGTTTGAATAAATGCTTGTGTGGGAGAGAGACACGCTCCGCTGGTTCGTATGAACACATGTGTTCTTAGCTCATAATATTCATGGCGAAGTTTCCTCTTCGTTAAATTGTTATATGGTTGGAATTGGAAAATGATACATGTAGTAATTGCTATAATGTCTTGGGTAATGTGATACTTGGCAATTGTTGTGCTCATGTTTAAGCTCTTGCATCATATACTTTGCACCTATTAGTGAAGAATACATAGAGCATGCTAAAATTTGGTTTGCATAATTGGTCTCTCTAAGGTCTAGATAATTTCTAGTAAGGTGTTTGAACAACAAGGAAGACAATGTATAGTCTTATAATGCTTGTAATATGTCTTTTATGTGAGTTTTGCTGTACTAGTTCATACTTGTGTTTGCTTCAAACAACCTTGCTAGCCTAAGCCTTGTATCGAGAGGGAATACTTCTCATGCATCCAAATCCTTGAGCCAAACAACACTATGCCATTTGTGTCCACCATACCTACCTACTACATGGTATTTCCTGCCATTCCAAAGTAAATTGCTTGAGTGCTACCTTTAAACAATTCAAAATTTATTACCTCAATTTGTGTTAATGTTTTATAGCTCATGAGGAAGTATGTGGTGTTTAGCTTTCAACCTTGTCATTTACTTTTGACGGACTCTCATATGGACTAGTGGCACATCCGCTTATCCAATAACTTTGCAAAAAGAGCTGGCAATGGGATTCCCAGTCCCAAATTAATTAACTTAAATAGACACTCCTCCATGGTTTGTGATTGTTGGACGGCACCCGAAGGATTCGGTTAGCCATGGCTTGTGTAAGCAAAGGTTGGGAGGAGTGTCATCATAATAAAACTAAAATAAAAAGGCACTCCTTCATGGTATGAGATTGTTGGTAGGCACCCGAGGATTCGGTTAGCCATGGTTTGTGTAAGAAAGGTTGGAAGGAGTGCCACCAAAGAATAAAATAAAATGGGAGCCGCTCTTGGAAGTCCGGTTGGCGAGGTAGTTAGTGTACCCATTACCATTCGTTGACAACAACATACACCTCTCAAAACTTTATTTTTATGCTCTCTTTATGTTTTCAAAATCAAAGCTCTAGCACAAATATAGCAATCGATGCTTTCCTCCTTGAAGGACCATTCTTTTACTTTTATTGTTGAGTCAGTTCACCTATTTCTCTCCATCTCAAGAAGCAAACACTTGAGTGAACTGTGCATTGATTCCTACATACTTGCATATTGCATTTGTTATATTGCTTTGCATTGACAATTATCCATGAGATATACATGTTACAAGTTGAAAGCAACCGCTGAAACTTAATCTTCTTTTGTGTTGCTTCAATACCTTTACTTTGAATTATTGCTTTATGAGTTAACTCTTATGCAAGACTTATTGATGCTTGTCTTGAAAGTACTATTCATGAAAAGTCTTTGCTTTATGATTCAGTTGTTTACTCATGTCATTACCATTGTTTTGATCGCTGCATTCACTACATATGCTTTACAAATAGTATGATCAAGGTTATGATGGCATGTCACTCCAGAAATTATCTGTGTTATCGTTTTACCTGCTCGGGACGAGCGGAACTAAGCTTGGGGATGCCGATACGTCTCCGACGTATCGATAATTTCTTATGTTCCATGCCACATTATTGATGTTATCTACATGTTTTATGCACACTTTATGTCATATTCGTGCATTTTCTGGAACTAACCTATTAACAAGATGCCGAAGTGCCGCTTCCGTTTTCTCGCTGTTTTTGGTTTCGAAATCCTAGTAACGAAATATTCTCGGAATCGGACGAAATCAACGCCCGGGTTCCTATTTTTCCCGGAACCATCCAGAACACCCGAGAGCCGCCGGAGGGGAGCCTCGGGGGCCCCACACCACACCCCGGCGCGGCCGGAGGGGGGCCGCGCCGCCCTATGGTGTGGGCCCCCGTAAGCCCTCCCGCGCCGCCTCTTCGCCTATTTAAAGCCTCCGTCGCGAAAACCCCGATGCGATCGACGAAACCCACGTAAACCTTCCGGAGCCGCCGCCATCGCGAAGCCAAGATCCGGGGGACAGGAGTCTCCGTTCCGGCACGCCGCCGGAACGGGGAAGTGCCCCGAAGGCTTCTCCATCGACACCGCTGCCATCTCCACCGCCATCTTCATCACCGCTGCTGCTCCCATGAGGAGGGAGTAGTTCTCCATCGAGGCTTGATACGTCCAATTTGCATCACTATTTTATATCATAATTTGCTGTTATTCATTGATATATTTCATATTGGGACACAATACTTATGTTATTTCATCTATTTTGCATGTTTCATCATTATTGGAGGATCAAGCACCGGAGCCGGGATTCTCGCTGGAAAAAGCACCGTCGAACGCAATATTTCGGAAGATCAACTCGTGGAAGGAAATTATACCAAAAATCCTATTTTTCAAGATGACGAAGGAAGCCGAAGGAGGGGCCGGGAGGACCCGTGGTGGGCCCACACCCTAGGGCGGCGCGGCCCATGCCCTGGCCGCGCCGCCATGTGGTTGGGGGGCCCACGACCCCTTTCGCCTCCTTTTCTTCGCGAAACCCTTCGTCCCGAAGACCTAAGCCACAGAGGGTTCCTCACGGAGAGTTACAGCCGCCTCTGCGGGGCGGAGAACACCAGAGAGAAAAGAGCTCTCCGGCGGGCAGGAATCCGCCGGGGAAATTCCCTCCGGGAGGGGGAAATCGACGCCATCGTCACCGTCATCGAGCTGGACATCATCTCCATCACCATCATCATCATCGCCACCATCATCACCGCCGTCTCCACCGCTGGACACCGTCACCGCCGTAGCAATTTGGGTTTGATCTTGATTGTTTGATAGGGAAACTCTCCCGGTATCGATCTCTACTTGTTGTTGATGCTATTGAGTGAAACCATTGAACCAAGTTTATGTTCAGATTGTTATTCATCATCATATCACCTCTGATCATGTTCCATATGATTTCTCGTGAGTAGTTCGTTTAGTTCTTGAGGACATGGGTGAAGTCTAAATGTTAGTAGTGAACTATGGATGAGTAATATTCAATGGTATGATACTTAAGTTGTGGTGTTATTCTTCTAGTGGTGTCATGTGAACGTCGACTACATGACACTTCACCATTTATGGGCCTAGGGGAATGCATCTTGTATTCGTTTGCTAATTGCGGGGTTGCCGGAGTGACGAAACCTAAACCCCCGTTGGTATATCGATGCGAGGAGGGATCGCAGGATCTCGCAGTTTAAGGCTGTGGTTAGATTTATTCTTAATTACTTTCTTGTAGTTGCGGATGCTTGCAAGGGGTATAATCACAAGTATGTATTAGTCCTAGGAAGGGCGGTACATTAGCATAGGTTCACCCACACAACACTTATCATAACAATGAAGATTATTTAGCCGTATGTAGCGAAAGCACTAGACTAAAATCCCGTGTGTCCTCGAGAACGTTTGGTCATTATAAGTAAACAAACCGGCTTGTCCTTTGTGCTAAAAAGGATTGGGCCACTCGCTGCAATTGTTACTCTCGCACTTTACTTACTCGTACTTTATTCAACCGTTACATCAAAACCCCCCGAATATTTGTCTGTGAGCATTTACAGTGAATCCTTCATCGAAACTGCTTGTCAACACCTTCTGCTCCTCGTTGGGATCGACATTCTTACTTATCGAAGATACTACGATACACCCCCTATACTTGTGGGTCATCAAGGCTCGGGGCTGTACCGGTAGCTATGTGGTTCATCTCTCTCATATGTGCTTCAATACAATAATCTCATGAGCTGCCTTACATGATTGAGATTCATATGATGATGCTTGTAATCTAGATGTCATTATGCTAGTCAAGTGAGTTTTACTTATGTGATCTCCGGAGACTCCTTGTCCCACGTGTGTAAAGGTGACAAGTGTGTGCACCGTGTGGGTCTCTTAGGCTATATTTCACAGAATACTTATTCACTGATGAATGGCATAGTGAGGTGCTTATTTATATCTCTTTATGATTGCAATGTGTTTTGTATCACAATTTATCCATGTGCTACTCTAGCAATGTTATTAAAGTAGTTTTATTCCTCCTGCACGATGTAATGGTGACCAGTGTGTGCATCCGTGTTAGTACTTGGTTTATGCTATGATCATGATCTCTTGTAGATTACGAAGTTAACTATTGCTATGATAGTATTGATGTGATCTATTCCTCCTACATATGCATGAAGGTGACAGTGTGCATGCTATGTTAGTACTTGGTTTAGTCTTTTGATCTATCTTACACTATAAGGTTACTAAAATATGAACATTAATTGTGGAGCTTGTTAACTCCGGCATTGAGGGTTCGTGTAATCCTACGCAATGTGTTCATCATCCAACAAGAGTGTAGAGTATGCATTCATCTATTCTGTTATGTGATCAATGTTGAGAGTGTCCACTAGTGAAAGTGTAATCCCTAGGCCTTGTTCCTAAATACTGCTATCGCTGCTTGTTTACTGTTTTACTGCGTTACTACTGCTCGCAATACTACCACCATCAACTACACGCCAGACAAGCTATTTTCCGGCACCGTTGCTACTCGCTCATATATATTCATACCACCTGTATTTCACTATCTCTTCGCCGAACTAGTGCACCTATTAGGTGTGTTGGGGACACAAGAGACTTCTTGCTTTGTGGTTGCAGGGTTGTATGAGAGGGATATCTTTGACCTCTTCCTCCCTGAGTTCAATAAACCTTGGGTGATCCACTTAAGGGAAAACTTGCTGCTGTTCTACAAACCTCTTGGGGTGGGATTCCCCCCTTCCATGTGGGGGGTTGGCCGGCCCCCATAGGGGGAGTCCACTTGGGACTCCTCCCCTTCTAGGGTTGGCCGGCCATGGAGGTGGAGTCCCGGAGGGACTCCACCTTCCTTGGTGGTTTCTTCCGGACTTTTCTAGAACCTTCTAGAACCTTCCATAGAACCTTCCGGATCATTTTAAATCTCATAAAATGACTTCCTATATATGAATCTTATTCTCCGGACCATTCCGGAACTCCTCGTGATGTCCGGGATCTCATCCGGGACTCCGAACAAATATTCGAACTCCATTCCATATTCAAGTTCTACCATTTCAACATCCAACTTTAAGTGTGTCACCCTACGGTTCGCAAACTATGCGGACATGGTTGAGTACTCACTCCGACCAATAACCAATAGCGGGATCTGGAGATCCATAATGGCTCCCACATATTCAACGATGACTTTAGTGATCGAATGAACCATTCACATACGATACCAATTCCCTTTGTCACGCGATATTTTACTTGTCCGAGGTTTGATCATCGGTATCACTTCATACCTTGTTCAACCTCGTCTCCCGACAAGTACTCTTTACTCGTACCGTGGTATGTGGTCTCTTATGAACTTATTCATATGCTTGCAAGACATTAGACGACATTCCACCGAGAGGGCCCGGAGTATATCTATCCGTCATCGGGATGGACAAATCCCACTGTTGATCCATATGCCTCAACTCATACTTTCCGAATACTTAATCCCACCTTTATAACCACCCATTTACGCAGTGGCGTTTGGTGTAATCAAAGTACCTTTCCGGTATAAGTGATTTACATGATCTCATGGTCATAAGGACTAGGTAACTATGTATCGAAAGCTTATAGCAAATAACTTAATGACGTGATCTTATGCTACGCTTAAATGGGTGTGTCCATTACATCATTCATATAATGACATAACCTTGTTATTAATAACATCCAATGTTCATGATTATGAAACTAATCATCCATTAATCAACAAGCTAGTTAAGAGGCATACTAGGGACTCTTTGTTGTTTACATATCACACATGTACTAATGTTTCGGTTAATACAATTATAGCATGACATATAAACATTTATCATAAACATAAAGATATATAATAACTACTTTTATTATTGCCTCTTGGGCATATCTCCTTTAGTCTCCCACTTGCACTAGAGTCAATAATCTAGATTACATTGTAATATACCTAACACCCATGGCATTCTGGTGTTGGTCATGCTTTTCCCTAGGGAGAGCTTTAGTCAACGGATCTGCTACATTCAGATCAGTGTGTACTTTGCAAATCTTTACTTCTCCATCTTCGATGTACTCGCGAATCGAGTGGTAACGCAGCTTGATATGCTTCAGCCTCTTGTGTGACCTTGGCTCTTGTGCATTGGCGATGGCACCCATGTTATCACAGTAAATGATTAATGGGTCCAATGCACTAGAAACCACACCGAGCTCTACAATGAACCTCTTCATCCATACCGCTTCTGATGAAGCCTCTGAAGCCGCTATGTACTCTGATTCTGTTGAAGACTTCGCCACCGTGCACTGCTTCGAGCTTGCCCAGCTTACCGCAGCATCATTCAATATAAACACGTACCCAGACTGTGACTTAGAGTCATCAGGATCAGTGTTCCAACTTGCATCGGTGTAACCGCTTACAACGAGCTCTTGGTCACCTCCATAACAAAGAAACATATCCTTAGTTCTTTTCAAGTACTTCAGGATATTCTTGACCGCTGTCCAGTGTTCCATTCCTGGATCACTTTGATATCTGCTAGTCAAACTAACAGCATGTGCTATATCCGGTCTAGTACATAGCATGGCATACATGATAGATCCCATCGCCGAGGCATAGGGGATATTACTCATCCTTTCTCTTTCTTCTGCCGTAGCCGGTCCTTGAGTCTTACTCAAGACCTTGCCTGGTAACATAGGTAAGAACCCTTTCTTACTTTCGTCCATTCTAAACTTCTTTAGAATCTTGTCCAGATATGTACTCTGTGATAGACCTATTAGGCGTCTTGATCTATCTCTATAAATCTTGATGCCTAATATATACGATGCTTCACCAAGGTCTTTCATTGAAAAACTATTATTCAAATAACCTTTTACACCGCTTAATAGTTCTATATCATTCCCAATCAATAATATGTCATCTACATATAATATCAGGAATGCTACAGAGCTCCCACTCACTTTCTTGTAAATACGAGCCTCTCCATGACACTCGTATAAACCTGAAGTCTTTGATCACCTTATCAAAGCGTCGGTTCCAACTTCTTGATGCTTGCTTCAGTCCATAGATTGAACGCTGAAGTTTGCATACTTTGTCGAGCATTTTTAGGATCGACAAAACCTTTGGGTTGTACCATATACAACTCTTCCTCAATGTCTCCATTAAGGAACGCTGTTTTGACATCCATCCGCCAAATCTCATAATCGAAAAATGCAGCTATTGCTAACAAAATCCTCACAGATTTTAGCTTCGCTACAGGTGAGAAAGTCTCATCGTAGTCAACTCCTTGAATTTGTCGGAAACCCTTTGCGACAAGTCGAGCTTTATAGACAAGTAATATTACCATCGAGCATCTGTTTTTCTCTTGAAGATCCATTTATTTTCGACAGCCTTTCGGCTATCAGGTAAGTCTACCAAAGTCCATACTTTGTTATCATACATGGATCCCATTTCGGATTTCATGGCTTCTTGCCATTTGTTGGAATCTGGACTCATCATCGCTTCTTCATACGTCGCAGGATCCTCATCATTGTTATCCACAATCATGACATTTAGACAAGGATCATACCAATCAGGAGTGGCACGCTCCCTTGTCGATCTGCGAGGTTCAGTAGTTTCCTCGTTCGAAGTTTCATGATCATTATCATTAGCTTCCTCTGTTGCCGGTGTAGGCGGTATAGGAACAGTTTCCGGTACTGCGCTACTCTGATCAACGAGTATAGATTCATCAATCTCATCGAGTTCTACTTTTCTTCCAGTCACTTATTTAGTGAGACATTCTTTCTCAAGAAAGGTTCCGTTCTTAGCAACAAAGATTTTGCCTTCGGATTTGTGATAGAAAGTGTACCCTATAGTTTCCTTAGGGTATCCTATGAAGACGCATTTCTCCGCTTTGGGTTCTAGCTTGTCCGGTTGTAACTTTTTTACATAGGATTCGCAACCCCAAACTTTAAGGAACGACAGCTTAGGTTTTTTATTAAACCATAATTCATACGGTGTCATTTTTACGGATTTTGATGGTGCTCTATTTAAAGTGAATGCGGCTGTCTCTAATGCATAACTCCAAAATGATAACGGCAAATCAGTAAGAGACATCATAGAACGAACCATATCTAAGAGAGTTCGATTACGACGTTCGGACACACCGTTTCGTTGTGGTGTTCCCAGCGGTGTCAATTGTGAAAGTATTCCGCATTTCTTTAAATGCATGCCAAACTCATAACTCAGATATTCACCTCCACGATCAGATCGTAGAAATTTAATCTTCTTGTTACGTTGATTTTCTACTTCACTTTGGAATTCCTTAAACTTCTCAAAAGTTTCGGATTTATGTTTCATGAAATAGATATACCCATATCTACTCAGATCATCTCTGAAGGTTAGAACATAACGATAACCACCGCGCGATGCTATGCTCATTGGTCCGCACACATCGGTATGTATGATTTCCAATAAGTCAGTAGCTCGCTCCATCATACCAGAAAATGGAGTCTTAGTCATTTTTTCCATTAGACATGCTTCGCATCTATCAAGTGACTCAAAATCAAGTGATTCAAGTAATCCGTCAGTATGGAGTTTCTTCATGCGTTTCACTCCAATATGACCAAGACGACAGTGCCACATATAAGTAGAATTATCATTCAATTTAATTCGCTTAGCATCAATGTTATGTATACTAGATGATACCCCGCGCTTTGCTGCGGGATCCATTGAATTACCAAAAAATAATTAAAATATATGTTGTGCCTATTTTGTGGAATAAATATTTTGCATAAATTATTGAATAAAATCGGTGTGAGTGAAAAGTAGAAGTAGAAGAGAAACGCTACATCTTGCAATACAAATTGAACAAAAGCTGGACAATGGCACGATTGTTATGGTATTGTTGTCAGTAAAATGGACTGAAAGAGAGGTAACTAATGTGAGCATATTCAGAGCCCTAGAAGTGGCAAATCAAACTGGACTACCTAATCCTTGGACCTTAAAAGATATATTCGTAGTTAGTGCCTCCACATAGCAGTGCAAAAATGTAGATATGAAGAAGCTTCCTGTTGACTGATGGCCCACCAAACGAACTGAGCGAAGAAAGTGACATATTTTGTACAGTGGTAAGAAATCAGCACAAAACACTTATCTTTTAATTATTGTGGTGACCATAACCTGCAAGAACAAAAATAAAAGAGCATGTGCTTAGAACACCAAATGTTAAGTTTTTTTTAATCATTCAGCCAACCTATTGAGAGTTGTTTGGCTCAAAACATTTAGACAAAAAATTAGATCACTAATGGCGGCTCGATCGGTTTGGCTATACCATGCATGGTGGGGAGATTGGAGAAAGTTAGAGAGAAGCTCTCAAGTCTTGACTAACGCAGAAGATCATTAGTTAAGCAATGCATATATGACAGATGCACAAAAAACACGACATGGAGAATCAGGTCAGTTCACGTGGGAATTTTATCACTCACCTAGCAAGCAAAAATATTGTGTTCGTTGTTGAAAGTGGTATGAAGATAAGAGGCAGATTGAGAGACCAATATGCAGCCTAGGACATGAGTAACAAATTAGAAAACTAATCTTACTTTTACTTTCGAATTTTCTGGATCTGTAACTGCGGCAGTCTTCGAAGACTGCAAAATATTTGTGACAGTAGCTCTGAAATCCTTGTTGGGCAGGATTAATCACCAATTGAAATAGATCATGCAGAAGCTGTGAGAATAATCATCGACAAATAGGCACAACTAAATTGGCAGCAGATCTGAAATCCTTGTAGGGCAAACTTCAGCCTGCACGCAGAATTCATGGTCCCATCTCTGAATGCATATGAGCACTGCTAACGACAAACGAGAAATATTTCACCGATCAGTGTGCACAACAGTGTACTAATGAAGAAACCAAGAAGCTAGCCATGAAGCAGTTGTAAGATCCTAGGCTCGACGACGCGCGAGGAGAGGGCGCGGATGGCGGTCCAGCAATCTTGTAGAAGAATACTGCATCTTAGACGGTCTCTATGCCGTCACATGCGGCGCTGCACTGGAGGTCGAAGCCGGCATAGACCACCTCGGACAATGGATGTGGAAATGCTGCTGCTGTAGAGAAACAAATAGGAATGGAGGATAGCAGGCTGGTTAAAAGCCACAACTACTGATCCGTTCGAGGAGAATACAGAGAGAGGGAGAGGGGGAGGGAGAGAGGGAGAGAGAGATATATATATATACATATAGTGGAGGAGACAAACAGACATTGGTTACATTTGTAGTGGACTACTGTTCTGGAATCACGACTGGGCTTCTGATTATCAGTTTAATGTTCGGTTATGTGGAGAAGTGAAGACCGAGGAGAACGTGCTTCAGATTGATATCGTTTGGTTTCTTAAACCAGAAGGAGAAGATAAATGCTAGCTGCATTCCGCGGCTGTACGTAGTGAGCCGCGACCAATCAGGAAGAAAGAAATTTAATGGGCGGCATGCTAGAAGTTCCCTGTGGTTTGATGAACATCACGACATGTCTAGACCGAAAATACTCCTAAAAAACACATGCAAATTAGTGAAAAATGTTAGCTGAGATCGCATGATGATGTGGATAGGCTGCATGTCAAGAGAAATAAGTTAGTGGGGATGAATTTCTTAGTTATATAGGATGCGTATCACTACTATCGAGATCTAACAGAAATAAGCCATTCTTTTCAGGTGCTCGACCATAAAAGATATTATTCATAAAAATAGAACAACCATTATTCTCAGACTTGAATGAATAACCGTCTTTCATTAAAAAAGATCCAGATATAATGTTCATGCTCAACGCGGGTACAACATAACAATTATTTAGGCTTAAAACTAATCCCGAAGGTAGATGTAGAGGAAGTGTGCCGACATCGATCACATCGACTTTGGATCTGTTTCCAACGTGCATCGTCACTTCATCTTTCAGTAGTCTTCGTTTATTCTTTAGTTCCTGTTTCGAGTTACATATATGAGCAACTGAACCAGTATCAAATACCCAGGTACTAGAACGAGAACCAGTGAGATAAACATCTATAACATGTATATCAGATATACCTTCTTTCTTCTTCTTGACAAGGCCGCTCTTCAGATCAGCCGGATACTTGGAGCAATTACGCTTCCAGTGTCCCTTCTCCTTGCAAGTAATAGCACTCAAGCATCGGGCTTAGGGCCGTTCTTAGGTTTCACAGGAGGCGTGGCAGCTTTCTTGCCACCCTTCTTGAATTTTCCCTTAGACTTGCCCTGTTTCTTGAAACTGGTGGTCTTGTTGACCATCAACACTTGGTGCTCTTTCTTGATCTCAATCTCAGCAGCTTTTAGCATACCAAAGAGTTCAGGTAACTCCTTGTTCATGTTCTGCATATTGTAGTTCATCACAAAGTTCTTGTAACTTGGTGGCAGTGATTGAAGGACACGATTAATCCCCAGCCTATTAGGAATCACTATTCCCAAGTCACTGAGTTTCTTCGCATGCCCGGTCATGGCGAGCATGTGCTCACTAACGGAGCTGCCTTCTTCCATCATACAGCTGAAGAAATGTTTCGATGCTTCATAGCATTCCATGGCCGCATGAGTCTCAAAAATAGCTTTCACCTCTTTCATCAACTCATGAGGATCGTGATGCTCAAAATGTTTTTGAAGATCGGATTCCAAACTGCACAGGATGGCACACTGAACTTGAGAGTACCGAGTTTTCCGAGTCTCGTAAACAGCTTTTACTTCATCGGTTTTAGTTTCTGCAGGAGGGTCACCTAGCGGTGCATCAAGCACATATTGCAGATTTCCGCCAGAGAGAAAGATCCTCACATGACGGAACCAGTCGGTGAAGTTGCTACCGTTGCTCTTAAGTTTTTCTTTCTCTAGGAACTGGTTAAAATTGATTGGGGACGCCATCTCTACAACATATATTTGCAAAAGTTTGGACTAAGTTTATGACAAATTGAGTTCAAATTTTAATTCAACATAATTAAAAATCTAGGTGAACTCCCACTCAAAACAATATCCCTCGCATTGTCTTAGTGATCACACGAACGAAATCCACCGCACCTAAGTCCGATCATCACGAGACAAGGTGTGATTTCAATGGCGAACACTCAAAGTGTTCATCATATCAACCATATGATTCATGCTCTACCTTTTGGTATCACGTGTTCCGAGACCATGTCTGTACAAGCTAGGCTCGTCAAGGCCACCTTAGTATCCGCATGTGCAAAACTGTCTTGCACCCGTTGTATGCACTTGTTGATTCTATCACACCCGATCATCACGAGATGCTTCGAAACGACAAGTATTGGCAACGGTGTTACTAAGGATGAACACTTTATTATCTTGAGATTTTAGTGAGGGATCATCTTATAATGCTACCGTTGCGATCTAAGCAAAATAAGATGCATAAAAGGATTAACATCACATGCAGTTCATATGTGATATGATATGGCCCTTTTGTCTTTGCGCCTTTGATCTTCATCTCTTTGATCTTCATCTCCAAAGCATGGACATGATCTCCATCATCTTCGGGCATGATCTCCATCATCGTCGGCGTAGCGTCAAGGTCAATGGCGCCGTCTTCATGATTGTCCTCCATGTAGCAACTATTACAACTACTTTGAAATACTACTCAACATGAAATTTAAAGACAACCATAAGGCTCCTGCCGGTTGCCACAATACAATAATGATCATCTCATACATATTCATCATCACATTATGGCCATATCACATCACCAAACCATGCAAAAACAAGTTAGACGTCTCTAATTTGGTTTGCATATTTTACGTGGTTTAGGGTTTTCGAGAGAGATCTAATCTACCTACGAACATGAACCACAACGTTGATACTAATGTTGTCAATAGAAGAGTAAATTGAATCTTCACTATAGTAGGAGAGACAGACACCCGCAAAGCCTCTTATGCAATACAAGTTGCAAGTCGAACGAGGAACAAGTCTCATGAACGCGGTCATGTAAAGTTAGTCCGAGCCGCTTCATCCCACTATGCCACAAAGATGCAAAGTACTCAAACTAAAGATAACAAGAGCATCAACGCCCACAAAACCATTGTGTTCTACTCGTGCAACCATCTATGCATAGACACGGCTCGATACCACCGTAGGATAACGTTGCATAGAAAACAAAAAATTTCCTACCGCGAACACGCAATCCAAGCCAAGATGCAATCTAGAAGACGGTAGCAACGAGGGGATTATCGAGTCTCACCCTTGAAGAGATTCCAAAGCCTACAAGATGAGGCTCTTGTTGCTGCGGCAGACGTTCACTTGCCGCTTGCAAAAGCGCGTAGAAGATCTTGATCACGGCGCCACGAACGGGCAGCACCTCCGTACTCGGTCACACGTTCGGTTGTTGATGAAGACGACGTCCACCTCCCGTTCCAGCGGGCAGCGGAAGTAGTAGCTCCTCTTGAATCCGACAGCACGACGGCGTGGTGTCGGTGGCGGTGGAGAACTTCGGCGGAGCTTCGCTAAGCGTGCGGGAAGTGGAGGAGCGGGGCGGCTAGGGTTTGGGGAGAGGGGGCGCCGGCCATCTAGGGGGTGCGGCCACCTTGGTGGTTGTTGGGGTGGCCGGCCCCCTCCCCTTGGCCCCTCATTATATAGGTGGAAGCCCCAAGTGTTGGACTACAAGTCTCCGAATAAGACCCGAACCCAAAACCTTCCATGTGATAGGGAAACCTACCCAAGGTGGGAATCCCACTTGGGGTGGGATTCCCCCCTTCCATGTGGGGGGTTGGCCGGCCCCCATAGGGGGAGTCCACTTGGGACTCCTCCCCTTCTAGGGTTGGCCGGCCATGGAGGTGGAGTCCCGGAGGGACTCCACCTTCCTTGGTGGTTTCTTCCGGACTTTTCTAGAACCTTCTAGAACCTTCCATAGAACCTTCCGGATCATTTTAAATCTCATAAAATGACTTCCTATATATGAATCTTATTCTCCGGACCATTCCGGAACTCCTCGTGATGTCCGGGATCTCATCCGGGACTCCGAACAAATATTCGAACTCCATTCCATATTCAAGTTCTACCATTTCAACATCCAACTTTAAGTGTGTCACCCTACGGTTCGCAAACTATGCGGACATGGTTGAGTACTCACTCCGACCAATAACCAATAGCGGGATCTGGAGATCCATAATGGCTCCCACATATTCAACGATGACTTTAGTGATCGAATGAACCATTCACATACGATACCAATTCCCTTTGTCACGCGATATTTTACTTGTCCGAGGTTTGATCATCGGTATCACTTCATACCTTGTTCAACCTCGTCTCCTGACAAGTACTTGATACGTCTCCGACGTATCGATAATTTCTTATGTTCTATGCCATATTATTGATGATACCTACATGTTTTATGCACACTTTATGTCATATTCGTGCATTTTCTGGAACTAACCTATTAACAAGATGCCGAAGTGCCGCTGTCTTGTTTTCTCGCTGTTTTTGGTTTCGAAATCCTAGTAACGAAATATTCTCGGAATCGGACGAAATCAAGACCCGGGTTCCTATTTTCACCGGAAGCATCCGGAACACCCGGGAAGGACCGAGAGGGGGCACCGGGCCCCCGGACCATAGGCCGGCGCGGCCCGGGCCCCGGCCGCGCCGCCATATGGTGTGGCCACCCCTTCGACCCTCCCGCGCCGCCTCTTCGCCTACTTAAAGCCTCCGTCGCGAAACCCCTGATGCGAAAAACCACGATACGGAAAACCTTCCAGAGCCGCCGCCATCGCGAAGCCAAGATCTGGGGGACAGGAGTCTCTGTTCCGGCACCCTGACGGAGCGGGGAAGTGCCCCCGGAAGGCTTCTCCATCGACACCGCTGCCATCTCCACCGCCATCTTCATCACCGCTGCTGCTCCCATGAGGAGGGAGTAGTTCTCCATCGAGGCTCGGGGCTGTACCGGTAGCTATGTGGTTCATCTCTCTCCTATGTACTTCAATACAATAATCTCATGAGCTGCCTTACATGATTGAGATTCATATGATGATGCTTGTAATCTAGATGTCACTATGCTAGTCAAGTGAGTTTTACTTATGTGATCTCCGGAGACTCCTTGTCCCACGTGTGTAAAGGTGACAGTGTGTGCACCGTGTGGGTCTCTTAGGCTATATTTCACAGAATACTTATTCACGGTTGAATGGCATAGTGAGGTGCTTATTTATATCTCTTTATGATTGCAATGTGTTTGTATCACAATTTATCTATGTGCTACTCTAGCAATGTTATTAAAGTAGTTTTATTCCTCCTGCATGAGTGCAAAGGTGACAGTGTGTGCACCGTGTTAGTACTTGGTTTATGCTATGATCATGATCTCTTGTAGATTGCCAAGTTAACTATTGCTATGATAATATTGATGTGATCTATTCCTCCTACATATGCATGAAGGTGACAGTGTGCATGCTATGCTAGTACTTGGTTTAGTCTTTTGATCTATCTTACACTAAAGGTTACTAAAATATGAGCATTATTGTGGAGCTTGTTAACTCCGGCATTGAGGGTTCGTGTAATCCTACGCAATGTGTTCATCATCCAACAAGAGTGTAGAGTATGCATTTATCTATTCTCGTTATGTGATCAATGTTGAGAGTGTCCACTAGTGAAAGTCTAATCCCTAGGCCTTGTTCCTAAATATCGCTATCGCTGCTTGTTTACTTTTTACTGCGTTACTACTCGCTGCGTTACTACCTGTTGCGTTACTACTGCTTGTTTACTGTCCTGAGCAAAGCACTTTTCTGGTGCCGTTGCTAGTACTTATTCATACCACCTGTATTTCACTATCTCTTCGCCGAACTAGTGCACCTATTAGGTGTGTTGGGGACACAAGAGACTTCTTGCTTTGTGGTTGCAGGGTTGCATGAGAGGGATATCTTTGACCTCTTCCTCCCTGAGTTCGATAAACCTTGGGTGATCCACTTAAGGGAAACTTGCTGCTGTTCTACAAACCTCTGCTCTTGGAGGCCCAACACTGTCTACAAGAATAGAAGCTCCCGTAGACATCAGTACTCTTTACTCGTACCGTGGTATGTGGTCTCTTATGAACTTATTCATATGCTTGCAAGACATTAGACGACATTCCACCGAGAGGGCCCAGAGTATATCTATCCGTCATCGGGATGGACAAATCCCACTGTTGATCCATATGCCTCAACTCATACTTCCCGAATACTTAATCCCACTTTTATAACCACCCATTTACGCAGTGGCGTTTGGTGTAATCGAAGTACCTTTCCGGTATAAGTGATTTACATGATCTCATGTAGGGGTGGACTAACGAGCTGATCGGATCATTAAGGCTCGGCTCGTTAAGCTCGTGATCGTTAAGGCTCGAATCGTTAAGCTCGTTAAGAATAACGAGCTGAAATCATTGTTTGGCTCGACTCGTTATGTTCTTGCGAGCGCTCGCGAGCAGCTCGTTTAGGATCGTTAAGGAGGCAATGGAAAACAAACATGTGTGCATTGCCTAGTAAGGAAGAGAGGAAGCATAGGTTTTTAGATCCTAATGTAGGAGTTTCAAGCATGGTTAAAGAACACTATTTTGTTTGGTCCCTTCCTGCCAAATATTTGAGATAACTAAAGTGACTTGCAGTAAAAACTGGTGAAACCTAGCTTGTTACCGATCTTAACGAGTAGCTCACGAACATAGTCGGCTCGATTGTTTAGCTCGTTAACCTTAACAAGCAAAAACTAATGCTCAGCTCGGCTCATTAACAAAACGAGCCGAGATCAAACGAGTCGAGCAAACGAGCACTCATTTAACTCGCGGATCTTCGAGCTTTTTGTCCAGCCCTAATCTCATGGTCATAAGGACTAGGTAACTATGTATCGAAAGCTTATAGCAAATAACTTAATGACGTGATCTTATGCTACGCTTAAATAGGTGTGTCCATTACATCATTCATATAATGACATAACCTTGTTATTAATAACATCTAATGTTCATGATTATGAAACTAATCATCCATTAATCAACAAGCTAGTTAAGAGGCATACTAGGAACTCTTTGTTGTTTACATATCACACATGTACTAATGTTTCGGTTAATACAATTATAGCATGACATATAAACATTTATCATAAACATAAAGATATATAATAACCACTTTTATTATTGCCTCTTGGGCATATCTCCTTCAGACACCACACTGCGCCAGTAGGGCTACCGCCAGCGCGTCCGCGGCGACCCGGCGCGCGTCCCAGTGCACTTCCCGCAGGCGGCCTGCATGGCGCCGGTGGCGCCGACGCTACAGAGGCCACCGGAGAAGACCACGATGTCCGGAAGCTTGCGCACCGGATCGTCGTCTTCCATCGTGCGCACGCGCTCGGCCGCGCCCACGCCTCCTTCCGGAGGCGTCGTCATCCACGACGAGGCGAGGCGCGCGTCCTCTGCTCCGGCCCATCGGACGACGGGGTCGGGCCACCGCCCCCGCGTCAAGAAGGAGGACGCTGCGGCCTCGCCACCACTTCCGCCGGCGAAGAAGAAATGGTGGGAGAAGGAAGCCGAGGCGCATACGGTCCTCCGTGGCGATGGCGACGAAGAGGAGTTCCCCGCCCTACAGTTCATGGTCGGCCGCTCCGTCGACGAAGACTACTGGCACATTACGCTGGACCCGTGGCAAGCGGCGGTGTGGTCCGCTAGGGACCACGGCGCCAACTACATCGACCTCGCCGGACCATCGGTCCTGCCGGCGCCAAAGGAGGAGAAGGCCAACGAGGAGGAGGCCGACGAGGACGACAGCTGGTCATTTGGGCCATCCAGCGACGGCGGCGACCTGGACTTCTGCGCCTTCGACTCCCAGCGCCGCTAGGTGTTTTTTTAGTTTTTTTAGTTCAAATTCACGTTAAATTTGTACAATTTTTGTTCAAACTTCATATGAATATCGTTTTCAAAATTTGAATTTAACTTTCTAAATCTATCGGGGCCGCCGGTCTGGGGGCGCCGGTATGGGAGCAGCATCCCCAGATAGAGGATGCAGTGTCGGTGTCCCCCATACGGACGTGTCGGCGCCTCTGCCGGTGACTATTTGAGGGCATCGGTGGAGATTTTCTAAGAGCATCTCCAATAGTCACGCTAAATTTTGCACTATAAAAGCACTTTGCACCACGCTCCATCCATATTTCGCGCGTGAGGCCATATCACCTCCAACAGAAGCTCTAAATTTTGGAGCTGTAAAACTGGGTAGTTGTTCCTGCGCGCGATTTGTACCGCGCGCTCTTTCCGGCGTGGTAGATATAATGCACGAGATAATACTTTTACCCGCGCTCTATTTTACAGCACCGGTTGCAGCACCTGTTGGAGCATCAATTTACGCCTCCCACACGCTAAACTAGTCGCTTTTTTTTTTTTGGATAGAACGCCAGTTACATCACCTGTTGGAGATGCTCTAAATAATGTGTGTGTGCAAGGGTGTACATTCCGACCTAAATATCAAATAATTAGGATCAAGCATGTTTGAAACGTTCCACTAGGAACAGTGTAATGTTGCACGTAGAATAGCAAAAGACATGGAGAAAAGCTCAGTACACTACATCAGGATCCGATGGGAAACAAAACATCGAACCGGTTAGCGGCCGTCCATCTGTATTGCATCGCATGGCTCTCAAGCGGATTGATTCTCACGAAAAAATAAGGAAAAACTGGTCTGCTATCCCCGCACAACTAATGACTACGTGTATCCGAAAATTCAGCTCTTGATTTATCACACGGGTTCTCGCCAAATCGATCTCCCGGACGAGCTGACTCTCTGCTCCCCTCCCCCCGCCATGGCACCATGCACTCCTCCCCCACCTTACCACGCTCAGACCTATGCCTCCAATTGGATCGAGCTTTGCGTCTACCCTCATGCCGTTCATCTGTGGTGAATCGTCGTCGGAGAATCCATGATTGCCACCGGCTAGCACAATAGATTGGGAGGCGGCTTAGCCCAAGGCCGACCAGGCTACACTCTCTCTCCTCGATGGATCAGCGGCGGGCTCAAGGTTGCTTCCACTAGTCCATCCGCCGTCCCGATCCCTTCATCAACAACGACACCAATCCATAAAAGGTAATTTCGTGTCACCTAGATCCAAATCTGCTCATACCTTCTCCACTTTTGAAGTTTAAATCCATGTAACCCTTACTGATTAATCTCCTAAATTAAGTATTTCAGTATCGACTATGCTCCATCCATGTCGCTATAATAATCTATTGAAGGGCCAGGCGCCCAAAGCACGGCCACCATCTGCAGTAGCAGGACCACCATCTCAATGAAGCGCCTTCACCATCTTAAGGAAGCAAGGCCACAATCAACTGGTGGCCGGCGTCTAAAGGAAGCATGTTCACAATTTGAAGGAAGCACATTCACCATTTGAAGGAAGCACTACCGACGCAAGACCACCATCGCATGAATGCTTAGTAAATTATCCAATCGATGGTAGCAAATATTTATTATTTTCAAGCAACAATAGAAATTCTTGTGAAGCATGCGTAAGCAGGAGAGTAAAAATAATTTCATTATGGATGGAAACAAATTAATATTACGTTGGAAGCAGTACTATGGTCGATGGTAGCAATACCACGTTGCTTTTTGGAAACAAAAAAGAAAAGTTCGCGTGAGGTGAGACACAATTTCCATTACCTTATGTTACAAACTAGTACTCTCAGTTATAGAAATAACAACCTCGTTAAGCTCCAGTATCGTCTAGCTCATCTCCCGTGCGCCGCATCTTGTGTTTCCTCATCATCTTCTCCAACGCGAACTTGGCATATCCATTTGAAGCATGGTGTCGGGGCGTGTTGCGCTCCATCGGCCTCATGTGGTGGCTCAATCGACCACTGCCTGTGTTGCCTCACCACCTGAAACACAACCTTGCCCCATGATCATATTGGTGAGCGTTGGGGCTTTGACATGTTGGTCCAAGTGGTGAGCATGCATGGCGGTGGCTGTGCGGCAGAGGTCTCTCCCATACCTTCGTTGAGTTTTCCATGGTCTCGACATTGGGCTCCTCCACGCAGCTCTGCGACAGTTCTCATCTTGAGGAAATCCTCAACTTAATGGCCACGTTCTGCAGCTGTGCGGAAGCACTGAGGAATTAAGAAGGAAGCTATGATGCCGAGTAGTTGAAGCGAAACATGATTACCAAGGGAAGCATATTTGCATGCATTTAAACTCTCTACTTGAAGAGCCATTTTCAATTTCTTTGGGAGCTATTCACTATTTCATTAGAATCAATGGTTATTTTATTGTTGATGGAAACAATTATTTTGTTGGAAGCATTACTGTGGTTTATAGAAAACATATTTATTTGTGGTAAGCATTTTTCTGGTTGGGAAACAATATTCTAGTGCAATATAAAATATTCTAGTGGTTTATAGAAAACATATTTATTTGTGGAAGTATTTCTCTAGATGGGAAACAATATTCTAGTGCAATAAAATATCTGACATTTGACATTTTTTGGTTACATTCTACGGAGTAGCATATCCACGGAGGAAGCATTTCACACGGAGAAGCAAAATTTTCAGTGGACGGGAACACGATTTTTCTATGGAAATATTTTCTTTGCGGGTAATTAGTTTCTCTAAAAATATGATATCACATAGAAATAAAATTCTTCCATACCGAAGCAAATTCAGTAACATCCAAATCAAATTTGTATAGCACTGAAAGCAAAAAAATGTTTTCTTAGGAAGCAAACTACATGTGGCACATAAGCGCATTAACATTAATTAGTTTCCTGAATTTCTGGCAAAATATCGTGAATGAATAAAGCTTAACAGAAACAATTATGGAAATAAAAATAATTAGAAGGATATACATACTGTACATTGTAGGTACGTTTCTCTCCACAAAACCACCACGAATACTACATGATCCATCCAACTGATTCCGGAAACTGAGGGATTGGACGTGATCCTTGGGGGTAGTTATTAGGAAGCAAATCAAGGAAATTAATTACCCCTGGTGCATGCCCTCACTCCTCATCTATTAAATCTATTAAATCTAGGGCGACGCTAGGCGTCGGTCGCCCGGCGCGGGAAGCAAAGATCGGTCGTAGCGAACCCGTCCGATGCCAATCCTGTGGCTGAAAAGTGAACCATGCGTGGATGCCTGACCCACGTGGGGGAGCCCACTCCCTGCTGCATGCATGTCGCTCTATCACATCAGCTTGCTTTCCGATGGGCATCGGTGTGTATCCTGGTGTCTCATTGCTCACATAGGTGGAGTTCACCACAAAAGGCTGCTGAACTTTTATTGTTGTTGTCACATGAGCTACCTATCAAGTGTACACACAAAACCTGCATATACTATTGTAGCTACTTTCAGTTCTACATGGGAAAAAATTATACTCCCTCCGTAGATAAATAAGAGAAATAAATGAGTCAACTTTGTCTAGATATGGTTGTATCTTCATGCGTTTTTAATGTGTCGATACATCCGTATCTAAAAAATTGAGTTACTTATCTTTAGAAAATGAGAGTATATATTGTTAAACCGCTTAAGTAATAAAAAAGTAGCACTGCAGAAAATTAGCACTACAGATTGATTTACAATAAAAATCACCAGCAATACCAATAAAAATTATAAATGATTACAATAAAAAACCAGGTGTTTGAAAATATACGAAACTGGTTAAGCAATAACTTGTTGATGCAAATTTATCTACAACAAAAATCAGCAGGTGTTCCAACAAAAAATCAGATAGGTTTACAACATTTCAAAATATCACAGGGCAAACAACTTTTTGCAAGCTCATAGAAAACAACATCTTATGTCTACTTTCACAACAAACATCATACACATTTGTTACATTTTGAAGTCAGTTCTACAACATCAAAAAATCTAAGGGAGAAAACTTGTAGCAAACACCTAAATACATTACAACATCTTGTGTATGTATTCACAACAAAAAGGTTATGTGTTTTTTACAATTCTAAGACATGTATACAACATTTCGAAAATTCACGAAAAACTTGGATGTAACATCATCCACGATGGATTGGAGATCTCATCGGTTCGGCATTGCCGACCTCAAATCCAGCTCATCGGAGCCTATTGGTTCGGTTTCAGATGGTAGTCACAACAAAACAATCCATCAGTGGTAGTTGTCCCTTGAAGCATCGGTGCTTGCAGTCGGCGGCTTTGTAAGATCAGCAGCGGCGATGTACCGACCTTGCAATGTCATCGCTGGCCTTTAAAACATCGACGCCGATTTGCACCAACCAAGTTTAGCGGCGAACTAGCGTGCATGATACGCTGCATTAACTTGTAGCCAAACAAACTGCCATGCAAGAACAAGCCTTAACAAGTTAAGAAGTACTACCTCTATTCTTTTTTTAATACCTGCTGCTAGCGTTGATTAATTGGAACCAGGGGTAGTAGTTGTGTGTGCGCATAGCAAATGATGCACATGCAAGTAGTGTATGCATGACAGCATGAGTAGCAGCAAGAGTTGGTGTTGCATGCACTGGTCCCAATGTCTGGTTATTCCATGCAATGGTCGAGTGTAGTGGTGATGTATGCATTTTTTACAAACGCGGAAAAGACTTGGTAGAGGTCTACGAGCTTCGCGGAGAGAAAAGCTGGCCGTTAAACCCGAATGATTAAAGCGCGTAGTAGTTTCTGTCCGGAAGAGTAGGCGCGCGTGTACGGACCGTACGACCGATCGCTGGGCGTGATCGGTCGACTGATGTGAAGCGTTTTCCTTAAATCTAAGGCTGTACAGAAGTCCCATCGTACGACAGTTGAGGGGTCCGATAAAACGCTAGGATCGGCATCCGATCCCTAGTGGTGCCTGAAACAAAGCCCAACACAGGCTAAAAACAACACGCATCAATCACTTCTTTAAACACCTTCCACGGTAAGGTCTAATCTGCAGGAGCCGACATACTCTGGTGCGTACAAGTATTTTCAAACGGTACAGTGTTGCGTTATGCTATAAATGAGGAGAAATTGAGGCAGTGTTTTTTGCCTATAGATGTCTAAGCGATTTTGGAAATACCATTGAGTCATAGGAGGCAAGAGGATTTTTGGTCTTGGCACTACGATCGGAAGGGCGTGTTCTCGGTCCGCACGGCGTATAACATGCTATAGTTGCAACCAGAGACGGACGAGAGGCATGGCTGGATCAGCGAGCGTCTAGCTCGAATGGAGAACAAATTCAGCAAGATTGGTGCTCACTTTGGAAGACCCAAGTCCCTTTCAAGGTGAAGATTTTCTTGTGGAGGCTAGCAAAATAATCCATCCTAACAAATGCTTTACGGCACAAACGGCATATGGTAGATAGTAGTGTCTGTCAGTTCTGTGGAGCTCATGACTCCTGGAAGCATGCGCTGATGGACTGCTCCATGTCTAGGTGTGTTTGGGCCTTAGTGGAAGAACATATCACCGAACATATGCAAAATACGAATGATGGAGACCCTCGATCTTGGCTGGCAACCATGGACTTTGGGCAAGGAAGATCAGGTGAAGGTTTTTGTCACATTGTGGGCGATCTAGAATGCTCGTCAAAAGGCCATCCATGAGAAAGTATATCAGAGCCCATTATCTGTTCACTTCTTTGTGGATAATTTTATCGCCGACCTCAAGCGAGGTGAGGAGATGGGGAGGCAGCGGCAACCGACGTCTTCTGCACAAGCAGAAGCAGCTTGGATCCCGCCTCCGGGCGGTGTAACCAAGATAAATGTGGATACCGCGGTTGGAAAGAACTCTGGGAGTGGCACGGTGGCTGCCGTTGCCAGGATCCGGCGTATTTCAGGGCCATCGGCCGTGGTATTTCATGGGCAAACGACAGCCGAGACGCTCGAGGTACTATCCTACAGAGAGGCAATTGCTTTGGCAAGGGACCTGGATGTTCGGCGGACAAAAGTGGCGACTGACTGTCGTTCTGCCATGAAGGACGAAGATCGAATAAAGATGCCCATTCGATCGTTGGCTAGAAGTGTAGTTTATAATGATCTTGGTCGTAGTCACTACAGGAATGGGCCTAGACGCCGACGGCCAAACCCTACGCCGAGGGCATTTTATCGGGGCCGTCGGCGTACGGCCTCGCCAGGGCAGCGCCGGAAGCCGACCGTCGGCGTCTAGGTACCGTCGGCGTATAGGCTCCTACGCCGAGGGCCGCCGTCGGCGTCTACCTGGCCCTCGGCGTAGAGGTCTCCATCACCTCCCCTCGCACCCGCACCGTCACCGCCCTCTCACGGCGTCAGATAGACGCCGAGGGCTACCCTCGGCATAGGGCATGGCCACCCTATGCCGACGGCTGATACGTCTCCAACGTATCGATAATTTCTTGTGTTTCATGCCACATTATTGATGTTATCTACATGTTTTATGCACACTTTATGTCATATTCGTGCATTTTCTGGAACTAACCTATTAACAAGATGCCGAAGTGCCGGTTCTGTTTTCTGCTGTTTTTGGTTTCGAAATCCTAGTAACGAAATATTCTCGGAATCGGACGAAATCAACGCCAAAGTTCCTATTTTCATCGGAAGCATCCAGAACACCCGGGAAGGACCAGAGGGGGGCCACAGGGCCACCAAACCCTAGGCTGGCGCGGCCAGAGGGGGGGCCGCGCCGCCCTATGGTGTGGCTCCCCTGTCAGCCCTCCTGTGCCACCTCTTCGCCTATATAAAGCCCCTGGATCAGAAAACCCGATACCAATTGACGAAACCCACGAAACCCGCCGAGCCGCCGCCATCGCGAAGCCAAGATCCGGGGGACAGGATCTCTGCTCCGGCACCCTGCCGGAGCGGGGAAGTGCCCCGGAAGGCTTCTCCATCGACACCGCTGCCATCTCCACCGACATCTTCATCACCGCTGCTTGCTCCCATGAGGAGGGAGTAGTTCTCCATCGAGGCTCGGGGCTGTACCGGTAGCTATGTGGTTCATCTCTCTCCTATGTAGTTCAATACAATAATCTCATGAGCTGCCTTACATGATTGAGATTCATATGATGATGCTTGTAATCTAGATGTCATTATGCTAGTCAAGTGGGTTTTACTTATGTGATCTCCGGAGACTCCTCGTCCCACGTGTGTAAAGGTGACAAGTGTGTGCACCGTGTGGGTCTCTTAGGCTAGATTTCACAGAATACTTACTCATTGAATGGCATAGTGAGGTGCTTATTTATATCTCTTTAAGATTGCAGCATGTTGTATCACAATTTATCCATGTGCTACTCTAGTGATTTGTTATTAAAGTAGTTTATTCCTCCTGCATGTGTGCAAAGGTGATAGTGCGTGCACCGTGTTAGTACTTGGTTTATGCTATGATCATGATCTCTTGTTGATTATGGAGTTAACTATTGCTATGATAATATTGATGTGATCTATTCCTCCTACATATGCATGAAGGTGACAGCGTGCATGCTATGCTAGTACTTGGTTTAGTAGCGTTGATCTATCTTACACTAAAGGTTACTTAAACATGAGCATTATTGTGGAGCTTGTTAACTCCGGCATTGAGGGTTCGTGTAATCCTACGCAATGTGTTCATCATCCAACAAAAGTGTAGAGTATGCATTTATCTGTTCTGTTATGTGATCGATGTTGAGAGTGTCCACTAGTGAAAGTCTATTCCCTAGGCCTTGTTCCTAAATACCGCTGAGTTACTACTCGCTTGTTTACTACTGCTAGCGTTACTACTGCTTGAGTTACTACCGCTTGTTTACTTGTTTCTTGCGTTACTACTATCGTTGCAATACCACCACCATCAACTACACGCCAAGCACTTTTCCGGCACCGTTGCTACTGCTCATACTTATTTATACCACCTGTATTTCACTATCTCTTCGCCGAACTAGTGCACCTATTAGGTGTGTTGGGGACACAAGAGACTTCTTGCTTTGTGGTTGCAGGGTTGCATGAGAGGGATATCTTTGACCTCTTCCTCCCCGAGTTCGATAAACCTTGGGTATCCACTTAAGGGAAACTTGCTGCTGTTCTACAAACCTCTGCTCTTGGAGGCCCAACACTGTCTACAAGAATAGAAGCTCCCGTAGACATCAAGCACTTTTCCGGCGCCGTTGCCGGGGAGGAAAGGTAAAAGGCTCTCATACTACGGTCTCGGGTAAAGTATTTTTCTCGGCGCCGTCGTGTGTGTGCTCAAAGCTATTTCCTTTAGATCCTGCAATTGCATCTTGTTGTTTCTTGTTTACACTAGTTTGGCATAATGTACAAGAGTGAGCTTCTTATTCTATTTCCTGATTTAAAACATGGATTGTTTGATGCGAAAATTAAAAAACCTATGAAATCTTCTTTGCATGCTGGTAGTAATATTAGTATGAACGCTTTGAACACCATTGTTGATAATGATATAGAAAGTTCTAAGCTTGGGGAAGCTGGTTTTCATGATATTTTTAGTCCCCCAAGCATTGAGGAGAAAATTTTCTTTGATGATACTTTGCCTCCTATTTATGATGATTATAATGATAGTGGTCTTTTGGTGCCACCTACTATGGAGAGTGAATTTGATTATGATTACAATATGCCTCCTACACTTGATGAGAATAATAATGATAGCTACTTTGTTGAATTTGCTCCCACTACAACTAATAAAACTGATTATGCTTATGTTGGGAGTAGTAATAATTTTGTGCATGAGACT